>NC_057713.1:74576076-74593802 GCF_004010195.1 Chiloscyllium plagiosum
AAAAAAAACAGGTGTGCTTGCCCTTTGATGTGAAGGGCAGTGTTTGTCACTGGCCACTCGGGTGTTTTCCTATCTTCCTGGTGGTGGAAATTGAATAAAGATTCGTGCACTTAGTGTTTTTCACTGTGTCTCACACCTGCACACACACACACCAAAAAAAGAAAAAAAAAGAAAAAAAACAGGTGTGCTTGCCCTTTGATGTGAAGGGCAGTGTTTGTCACTGGCCACCCGGGTGTTTTCCTATCTTCCTGGTGGTGGAATTTGAATAAAGATTGGTGCACTTTGTGTCTTACACCTGCACACACACACCATGGGTGCTGGGGATAAAATAAGCACTACCGCACTTAGGTGGTAGTGTGGGGAAAAAAGAAAAAAAATAAATTAACAGAGGATTCCCCCTTCACGTTTTTGATCACGCAGCATTGTGGCCTTTGAAATGAAGGGCAGTGCTTTTCGCTAGCCACTTGGGTGTTTTCCTATCTTAAGAAAAAGAGAAAAAAAAGAACAGGGAGCTAAATGCTTATGTAATGCTGGCAGATAATCTTGTTTCATTGTGGCATTGCTGCCAGGCAGTTAGTGATCTGCAGAAGGTGACTTTTAAATTGGTAAGCTTGTCTGTGATGATCCTCAAAATTAACTCATGCTAATTTGCCAGCACTACTATCAGCATTTCCAACAATAACTTGATGAATTTCAAATCTGAAACTGAACATGTATTTACCAAGATCTTCTGTAGCTTGTTTGGATGTACTGTGGAAATTGTACAAATGTGAATAGTTTGTGTATATGTTTGACCTGCTTCATAGGGAAAATGGGTGCCTTGGAATGTGGAAAGAATGTTCTCCAATTTGCATAATGTACATTCTAATTGGCACATGCAAATACTATCTAATGTTGACTACTGACTTTCTAATTTGGGGATCTGGAGTCCTTCACACTGTAATCTAGACACTGGAAATTTTGAATGTTGACTTTTATCTTGGAAATTTATAGCTTTGACAAGTTTCTTTATTCCTGTGCCTCATTTGTATGTCAAGTGACAAGTTTCTTTATTCCTGTGCCTCATTTGTATGTCAAGTTTAACTTTGCTTTATAATAAAAAATCTTCACGTCAAAAAAAAAGAACAGGGAGCACCCCTCCAACTCTATTTTGATTTAGTCCCTACCCTCCCCTTCACTGTTTTGATCACACAGCATTGCCCTTTGATGTGAAGGGCAGTGTTTGTCACTGCCCACCTGGGTGTTTTTCCTATCTTCCTGGTGGTGGAATTTGAATAAAGATTTGTGCACCTTGTGTCTCTCACACCTGCACACACACACCATGGGTGCTGGGGAAAAAATAAGCACTACCGCACTTAGGTGGTAGTGTGGGGGTTAAAAGGAAAGAGGAAAAAAAATATAAAGAGGAGAGTGGTGGAGTGCATCATTTCTCCCTCCAACTAAAAGAAAAACAAAAACAAATAAACAGGAGTGTACGTTAGAGCCCGGGTGTCCTTGGAGAAGGAGCATGCGGTGTCCAAAAAAGAAAAAATAAACAAAAGTTCCCCACCGTCCGGACACGCCTTGGCGTGCCCATTTGCCACCGGGCGGTGGGGATCCCCAGTGGAGGACTCGCTACGCGGGAGTCCTCCCCCTTTCTCTCGGGGATCAAAAAAAAATAGGGATTTTCAACCTTCCTTCCCAGGCACTACCAAAGTAATGCAGTTATCTTGAAGATCCTCTGTACAGGACAATTGCTGTTTAAATTCTGTTTGGCATTAAATGTTCATGGTTAAGTGTGTTTAGGTGTTAATGACTTTTACAATTAAAAGCATAAAAAAAACAAAAAAAAAGAACAGGGAGCTCCCCTCCAACTCTATTTTGATTTAGTCCCTACCCTCCCCTTCACTGTTTTGATCACACAGCACTGCCCTTCGATGTGAAGGGCAGTGTTTGTCACTGGCCACCCGGGTGTTTTCCTATCTTCCTGGTGGTGGACTTTGAATAAAGATTCGTGCACTTTGTGTCTTTCACTGTGTCTCACACCTGCACACACACACCATGGGTGTGGGGAAAAAAATAAGCACTACTGCACTTAGGTGGTAGTGTGGGGGTTAATATATAAAAAAAAACAGGAGTGTCAACACCTGCACAAAAAAAAACTGGAGATTGCCTGCCCCTCTTCCGCGAAAAAAAAGAACAGGGAGCTCCCCTCCAACTCTATTTTGATTTAGTCCCTACCCTGCCCTTCACTGTATTGATCACACAGCACTGCCCTTTGATGTGAAGGGCAGTGTTTGTCACTGACCACCCGGGTGTTTTCCTATCTTCCTGGTGGTGGAATTTGAATAAAGATTCGTGCACTTTGTGTCTTTCACTGTGTCTCACACCTGCACATACACACCAAGGGTGCTGGGGAAAAAAAAAGAACTACCGCACTTAGGTGGTAGTGTGGGGGTTAAAAAAAAGAGAGAAAAAAAAAGAACAGGAGTGTTACGGAGGAGGGAGGGCAGGTCTGAAGACCTCCTCGTGGGTCTGCTCCTGGGCCTGAAGAGAAAAAAAAATGGGATTCACTTCAGGAAGAGATGGGCACTATGGGGCATGGAGTGCCCTGTTTCCCCCTCCAACCCTAAATTGATTTAACCCTTGCCCACCCCTTCACTTTTTCGTTCACACAAAAAAAAACAGGGAGCTCCCCTCCAACTCTATTTTGATTTAGTCCCTCCCCTCCCCTTCACTGTTTTGATCACACAGCATTGCCCTTTGATGTGAAGGGCAGTGTTTGTCACTGGCCACCCGGGTGTTTTCCTATCTTCCTGGTGGTGGAATTTGAATAAAGATTTGTGCACTTTGTGCCTTTCACTGTGTCTCACACCTGCACACACACACCATGTGTGCTGGGGTAAAAATAAGCACTACCGCACTTAGGTGGTAGTGTGGGGGTTAAATTAAAAAAAATAAAAATAAACAAAAAATAAACAGGGAATTATATAAAAAAAGAAAAAAAAAGAAAAGACCTCTTGTGAAGGGCAGTAAAAAAAATAGACAGGAGATTCCCCCTCCAAGTCTATATAAAAAAAGAACAGGGAGCTTCCCTCCAACTCTATTTTGATTTAGTCCCTACCCTCCCCTTCACTGTTTTGATCACACAGCATTGCCCTTTGATGTGAAGGGCAGGGTTTGTCACTGGCCACCCGGGTGTTTTCCTATCTTCCTGGTAGTGGAAAGTGAATAAAGATTTGTGCACTTTGTGTCTTTCACTGTGTCTCACACCTGCATACACACACACACCATGTGTGCTGTGGAAAAAATAAGCACTACCGCGGTTAGGCGGTAGTGTGTGGAGGTTTAAAAAATATAAACGGAGAGAAGGGCATTGCTTGAAAAAAAAAGAACAGGGAGCTCCGCTCCAACTCTATTTTGATTTAATCCCTCCCTTCCCCTTCACTGTTTTGATCACACAGCATTGCCCTTTGATGCGAAGGGCACTGCTTGTCACTGGCCACTCGGGTGTTTTCCTATCTTCCTGGTGGTGGAAATTGAATAAAGATTTGTGCACCTTGTGTCTCTCACTGTGTCTCACACCTACACACACACACCATGGGTGCTGGGGAATAATAAGCACTACCGCAGTTAGGCGGTAGTGTGGGGGTTTAATAATAATAAAAAAACAGGAGTGTCAACATGACATTCTGGCTTAGTTGGTTAAAGTACTAGCTCGCTAAAGAGTGAAATTTGGGATCAAATCCTAGTTGTGCCTACACATCACATGAACTATAAAAAAAGGAAAAAAAAAAGAACAGGGAGCTCAGCTTGTGCCTTTCATTGTCTCTCACACACAACATGGGTGCGGTGGAATAATTGAGCACTACCACAGGTAGTGTGGGGGTAAAAGAAGAAAATAAAAACATTAGAAACTCTGTTCATTCCAAGAGCTACCTCTGAGGGAGCTGGACCAGTGTGCAAGGACTCTCCTCTTGATTGTTTCAAGACAAGGGGAATGATTCTGGGACTGGCTGGCCCACAGCCAGTGCATTAGAAGGAAAAAAGAAAAAGAACAGGGAGCTGACCTTGTGTCTTTCACTGTGTCTCACACCTGCACACACACAACATGAGTGCAGGGGAATAAATGAGCACTACCAGTTAGGTGGTAGTGTGGGGGTAATAAAAAAAAGAACAAGTGTAAAAAAAAACAGGGAGCTGGGATTTGAGGTTTGTCCTCATTTCCCTGACAACTGGTTTGAACGGTGTGGTTTGGCTTTGTCATACCTCTCCCTTGTAAATGGCTGTTTATCTGTATATAGTTGTTAATGTTAACTGTTTATAAAAACTACTGTCTAATAAAATAAAAAAAATCAGAATCTCCTCAAAAAAAGAACAAGGAGCTGGATCAGTGTTAATACAGGACTGAGCAAATGATGGTTTAGATTGGATGTTAAGAAAGACCCAGAGGAGAAAGTCCAGATCTGTAAAGTATCATATGGGAGCCTTGAGACTGAACATGAGTAAACTGTTCACTGAGTGTTCTGCAGCCTAGTTCATTGCTATCTTAACCTATTGTTCACATAAAATGTAACCTTCAGCACTTTTTATCTAATTTTGCTCAATTAAAGTCAACTACAACATTATGATTACTGCATCAGATTAAAGTAGCACAATGAAAACTACTGAATTAAAAATGTGATCTTCCAGTTCATAATTCTCAGGTATTCACCAGATACTCTTGCTGAATCACAGGACAATTTTAATATTTTCAGTTCAGTTTATGTTTAATGACCAAGATCATTTTTATTTCCTGTCAATCTCATTTCAGATTAGTTTATAGTACATCATTTCACATTACTCTCATTTCAATCACCTTTATAAGAATACTCTAATTTCAGCTAGAACTTGATTCAAACCTAATTTACAATGATGAATACAACAATTTTCACTCTGAGGTCTATTTGTTCAACTTAAAATGAATTTCAACCCAAATCCTAGTGGGAGAAAGTTAAAAAAAAATGCATAAAAGCAGAATTACTGATGATTTCCCAAATGTATTCAAGTACATTATTATTTGTGTGAAATATTACAATGGACTTTTCATCTGAAGAAAAAGGTATCTATATATTAAACTCTCATTATGTCAGACTTGATAATGCATATCAATAACATTGGGTCTCTAATATTGAAATCCTACACTAATTAGCAAAAATTAATTATTTACAACACTCAGTTTGAAAGAAAATTATATTTAAGACTCATGAAAGACCCATAACTCCCATCAATGTTGATGTTATAAAACAATTCAATTCTATTTACTTACATTTCTGAAATGAAGTTCAACTCAATCATGACTAATAAGGAACAATGCTGGCAGTGTATATCTGTATATGAAATAGAACATTCACAACTACAAAGCAAGCTTAACGTTACTCAGCACTTGTTGTAAACACAGGGTGTATGTGTCCTTTATGTGACATGTAAATGTATGACTGGTGAAAGATAGGTGCAAAGCAACAGAACTTAAGACCTACTGATGAACCTAATAACTATGATCAAATGCACATAAATAATCTCAAATGTACTTGAGACTCTTAATATAATAGGTATTTGGAGAATATGGCACACTGAGAGATAAAACAAAGGGCAAGTACCACCTGGCTGGTAAATACTATAATTGTAAGAAAAATGTCTTAATTTTCCAACATTCACCTGTATTGATACTTAAGACCTAAGACACAGGAGCAGAAATTAGGTCATTCTGCCCATCGAATCTGCTCCGCCATTCAATCGTGGATAATAAGTTTCTCAAACCCATTCTCCTGCTTTCTCCCCATAAACTTTGATCCCCTTGACAATCAAGAATCTATCTATTTCCATCTTAAATATGCTCAATGACCTGGCCTCCACAGCCTTCTGTAGCAGTGAATTCTGTAGCTGGAGAAGTTTCTTATCGGTTCTAAAAGATCTTTCCTTTACTCTAAGGTTGTGCCCTAGTCTCTCTTACCAATGGAAATATCTTCCCAACATTAACTCTGTCTAGACTTTTCGGTATTCTATTTCAGTTTCAATTGAATCCCTCCTTGTCCCTCTAAATTCCATGGACTATAGACCTAGAGTCCTTAAACATTCCTCATATGTAAGCTTTTCATTCCTGGGACCATTCTTGTGAACCTCCTCTGAACTTCCAGGGCCAATACATCCTTCCTGAGATATGGGGCCCAAAACTGTACACAATACTCTAAATATATTGAACAGAGCCTTATAGAGCCTCAGAAGTACATCACCGTTTTTATATTCAAGTCCTCTCAAAATAAATGCCAACATTACATTTGCCTTCCTAACTACTGATTCAACCTCAAGTTTACCTTGGGAGAATCCTGGACTAGAACTTCCAAGTCTCTTTGCACTTCACTTGTCCACAATATACATTGCATGCTTATTTTAAATTCCTATCTACTTAAAAAAAATTCCCTCAATGTGAAATCATGGGCCATATGTGGGATTTTTACACTGAAGTTGTGATCTAATCCTGCTATTGTACTTTTTAAGTCAATGAAACAATCCTGTGCTCAGATTCCTCAGTATAATCAGGAGGAATATTATCAAGTCTTGAACAGAAAGAAAAAGAGATAAGTGCTCAGCTTTAAAAATATGCAAAATAAGACAGGGAAACACAAGAAACATACTAAGAAAGCACTTCACGAAAGCATATGCAACTTTTGACAGCTACTAAAGAACTTAAAACATGTGCATTAAAATCTGAGAATAAATTCTCTAGACACATCCAAAACTTCTCAAACTCTATCAGTAAACTGACAAGTACACATACCCTATTGTTAAAAATCTGATTATATTTCACCAATAATATTTGTTCTGTTCAGCAACTTACCGTTCCTCCCTGTTTTTGAACATATGCTTGAATGTTTCCCATCTTATAAAAGGGTATCTGAAAAACAAACCCACCTTTCACAAACTGTGGGTAGACATTGTTTCTGTGGTATCAGTGTTATAGAGTCTTAGAAATTTACAGCATGGATACAGACCCTTCTGTCCAACCTGTTCATGCCAATCAGATATCCCAACCTAATCTAGTCCCATCTACCAGCACCCGGCCCATATCCCTCCAAACCCTTCCTATTCATATACCCATCTAAATGCTTTTTATATGTTGCAATTGTATCAGCCTCCACCATTTCCTCTGGCTGATGAGCAGAACTTGCATGGAACTATGTAGTTTGAAAAGCATAGGTTATGGATGTCAGATAAATATTTAGATGAATTAGATTTTCCCTTTCTCGACTTCCCTGGCATAGGCACATGTTAGTTAAGTGCCTTTCAACATGCTTCGTATTTGTGTCTTTAGCGTTATGTTAGGATCTTCACCCGCATATTTTCTAAAATACAACTTTTTCACTTATTTACTGAAATACTGGTTATTGTGTTATACTTATTGAAGTTCAGAGCCAAACACCAAAAGTTTAAAATGGGACTCTGCCCGAAAGTGGCTACAACTAAAGTTAAATATGCATCTAGAAGCTTGCCAACATCAGCCAAGGCTGCAATCTAGTCAGCTCGGCGTTGATCATATTGAGCAGAGAGGCACTGCAGATCAAGATTAATGGCAAATTAGTAATTGTTAGAAGTGTTTGACCCTGAATATGATATCAAAAGATATTGTTATTGATATCTTTCCCAGCATAACTGAACTCCTAAAGGTATTATCATCAAAATAGCTTATATCAAATGAAAATAATGGCGATACTAGATAGATCCCATTACTAATAGGATAGGCACGGTGGCTAGCGCTGCTGCCTCACAGCACCAGAGACCCGGGTTCAATTCCCGCCTCAGGCGACGGACTGTGTGGAGTTTGCACATTCTCCCCGTGTCTGCTTGGGTTTCCTCCAGGTGCTTCGGTTTCCTCCCACAGTCCAAAGATGTGCTGGTCAGGTGAAATGGCCATGCTAAATTGCCCATAGTGTTAGGTGTAGGGGTATGGGTGGGTTGCACTTCGTAGGGTCGGTGTGGACTTGTTGGGCCGAAGGGCCTGTTTCCACACTGTAAATAATCTAAGATGAGTTCAATTTACCACCACTTTCTGTTTTCTAATGTTAACTGCTTTCCATTCAAATGCTAATTATCACTGCTTCATATTTCCAGTCTCCAACTTAATCATCTGTCAGTTTTGTGAACATTGAGGCTTATTTCAATCATATGTAATGTTAGATGAAGATTGATAATTTGTGGCTTTCTTTTCCTAAATAATTTAATTACATCAGTCACAACAAATTTGTTGAGCTTCTGATATTAGCCTGAGAAGAATTCACATTTTTGGATCACTGGAATCTCTTTTGGGGTAGATGTGACTTGTACAAGAAGGATGGATTGCACCTAAATTGGAAGGGGACTAATATACTGGCAGGGAGATTTGCTAGAGCTGCTCAGGAGGATTTAAGCTAGTAAGGTGGGGGTGTGGAACCCAGGGAGACAGTGAGGAAAGAGATCAATCTGAGACTGATACAGTTGAGAACAGAGCAAGTCAAACAGTCAGGACGACAGGACTAATAAATTAAAACACATTTATTTCAATGCAATGGGCAGATAAATTCAGGGCACAGTTAGGAACATGGGACTGGGTTATCATAGCAATTACAGAAACGTGGCTCAGGGACGGGCAGAACTGGCAGCTTAATGTTCCAGGATACAAATGCTACAGGAAGGATAGAAAGGGAGGCAAGAGAAGAGGGGGAGAGACGTTTTTGATAAGGGATAGCATTACAGCTGTACTGAGGGAGGATATTCCCGGAAATACATCCAGGGAAGTTATTTGGGTGAAACAGAGAAATAAGAAAGGGATGACCACCTTATTGGGATTGTATTATAGACCACTAATAGTCAGAGGGAAATTGAGAAATACACTTGTAAGGAGATCTCAGCTATCTGTAAGAATATAGGGCGGTTATGGTAGGGGATTTTTAACTTTCCAAACATAGACTGGGATTGCCATAGTGTTAAGGGTTTAGATAGAGAGGAATTTGTTAAGTGTGTACAAGAAAATTTTCTGATTCAGTATGTGGATGTACCCACTAGAGAAGGTGCAAAACTTGACCGACTCTTGGGAAATAAGGCAGGGCAAGTGACTGAGGTGTCAGTGGGGGAGCACTTTGCGGCCAGCAACCATAGTTCTATTAGATTTAAAATAATGATGGAAAAGGATAGACCAGATCTAAAAGTTGGAAGTTCTAAATTGGAGAAAGGCCAATTTTGACGGTATTAGAAGTGATTGGGCCCATCCCGCAAAAACAAAGAATTCAAAACATTTTAGTTCTGAAGAAGAACTGTACTGGACTTGAAAGCTTAACTCTGCATTCTCTCTATAAATGCCACCAGACCTACAAATATATTAAGGACAAAAGGGTAACCAGGGAGAGAATAGGGCCCCTCAAAGCTCAGTAAGGTGGCTTTTGTGTGGAACCACAGAAAATGGGGGAGATACTAAATTAGTATTTTGCATCAGTATTTACTGTGGAAAAGGACATGCAAGATATAGAATGTAGGGAAATAGATCGTGACATTTTGAAAAATGTCTATATTACAGAGGAAGAAGTGCTGGATATCTTGAAATGCATAAAGGTAGATAAATCCCCAGGACCTGATCAGATGTACCCTAGAACTCTGTGGGAAGCTAAAGAAGTAATTGCTGGGCCTCATGCTGAGATATTTGTTTCATCGACAGTCACAGGTGAGGTGCCAGAAGACTGGAGATTGGCTAACGTGGTGCCACTGTTTAACAAGGGTGGTAAGGACAAGCCAGGGAACTATAGACCAGTGAGCCTGACCTCGGTGGTGGGCAAGTTGTTGGAGGGAGTCCTGAGGGACAGGATGTACATGTATTTGGAAAGGCATGGACCGATTAGGAATAGGCAACATGGCTTTGTGTGTGGGAAGTCACATCTCACAACTTGATTGAGTTTTTTTTGAAGTAGTAACAAAGAGGATTGATGAGGGCAGAGCAGTAGATGTGATCTATATGGACTTCAGTAAGGCTTTCAACAAGGTTCTCAATGGGAGACTGGTTAGCAAGGTTAGATCTCACGGAATACAGGGAGAACTAGCCATTAGGATACAGAACTGACTCAAAGGTAGAAGACAGAGGGTGGTGGTGGTGGAGAGTTGCTTTTCAGACTGGAGGCCTGTGACCAGTGGAGTGCCACAAGGATCGGTGCTGGGTCCTCTACTTTTCGTCATTCATATAAACGATTTGGATGCGAGCATAAAAGGTATAGTTAGTAAGTTTGCAGATGTCACCAAAATTGGAGGAGTAGTGGACAGCGAAGAAGGTTACCTCAGATTACAACAGGATTAGATTAGATTCTCTACAGTGTGCAAACAGGCCCTTCGGCCCAACAAGTCCACACCGACCTTCTGAAGAGTAACCCACTCAGACCCATTTCCCTCTGACTGATGCACCTAACACTATGGACAATTTAACTTAGCCAATTCATCTGACCTGCACATCTTTGGACTGTGGTAGGAAACCGGACCACCCGGAAGAAACCCACGCAGACATGGGGAGAATGCGCAAACTCCACACAGACAGTCACCCAAGGCTGGAATCGAACCTGGGAAGCTGGTGCAGTGAGACAGCAGTGCTAACCACTGAGCCACCGTGCCGCTTGATCTGATCTTGATCAGGTGTGCCAATAGGCTGAGAAGTGGTAGATGGAGTTTAATCCAGATAAATGAAGGTGTTGCATTTTGGGAAAGCAAATCTTAGCAGGACTTATACACTTAATGGTAAGGTCCTAGGGAGTGTTGCTGAACAAAGAGACCTTGGATTGCAGGTTCATAGCTCCTTGAAAGTGGAGTCGCAGGTAGATAGGATGGTGGAGAAGGCGTTTGGTATGCTTTCCTTTATTGGTCAGAGTACGGAGTACCGGGAGTTGGGAGCTTATGTTGTGGCTGTACAGGACATTGGTTAGGCCACTGTTGGAATATTGCTTGCAATTCTGGTCTCCTTCCTATCGGTTGTAAAACTTGAAAGGGTACTGAAAAGATTTACAAGGATGTTGCCAGGGCTGGAGGATTTGAGCTATAGGGAGAGGCTGAACAGCTGGGGCTGTTTTCCCTGGAGCGTCGGTGGCAGAGGCGTGACCGTATAGAGGTTTACAAAATTATGAGGGGCATGGAAAGGATAAATAGACAAAGTCTTTTCCCTGGGGTCGGGGAGTCCAGAACTAGAGGGCATAGGTTTAGGGTGAGAGGGGAAAGATATAAAAGAGACCTAAGGGGCAACGTCTTCACACAGAGGGTGGTACGTGTATGGAATGAGCTGCCAGAGGAAGTGTTGGAGGCTGGTACAATTGCAACATTTAAACGGCATTTGGATGGGTATATGAATAGGAAGTGTTTGGAGGGATATGGGCCGGGTGCTGGCAGGTGGGACTAGATTGGGTTGGAATATTAGGTCGACATGGATGGATTGGACAGAAGGGTCTGTTTCCATGCTGTACATCTCTATGACTCTAAGATCCTCCATCTCTTTTTATAAGGTTGCAGGTTTTATCTGATGTGATTAACTATAGCTTGAGATAAGTCAGTTCAGTTGGCAAAAATTATAGAACTTCAAAGTATTGGGAAAAAAGATTGACACCACATAACACAAGTCTACATTACCATGAGAGATTATATGCTGGGGCAAATAGGTAGATTTAAGAGAAACAGAATTTTAAATCTAAAAAGCAGTTTGATGATTCAATTCCAGAGATCAGATCATGCTCAAAAGGCAGAAGTGCAAAATAGGTTGTAGGGCTGGAGGAGATGATGGGGATAGGGTAGGGCAAGACGTGAAGCATTTGAAAAAACAATTACTCTTGAAATGGAGTTATCACTGTGAAGTATAAAATGCAGAAGCCAAATTGTATACAGCAGGGTTTCATTGACAGCATGAGATAAATTACCTGCATATACGTTTTAATGATCTTGAGGATGATTGTTTACCAGAATACAAAGAGGCCCTTTGCTTTTCCTTGACCCTTTTGTGGGAATTAGGGGCTGCAGACTGATAAATAAGGGGGATAGAGGAAGGAGAGGCAATTGGATTTGTAGGTAGGTAAAGCACAGATGGGAATGGGGGTCATATGGCGTGGGGTATCTGTCCAAGGCCAGTAACACTCTGGCTTCAACTGGGATTGAGAGGTATTGTGTTATCGGCTATCTTTCTTAACTCAGTCACCAGCTCGCTATATTCATGAATCCCCTTTCATTCATTCATTACCCTTTACTAACCTTTTATTTACTATAACACCATTTCTTTCATTCATTCATAAAACTGCAGTTCTGTAGTATCTAAATTTAAAAACGCTTTCAAACCCATCACTGCATTTCCACACCTTATCAGCCCTTGCTACAAGCAGTGTTTACCTCAGCATACAGAACAATACCATCCCCATCTAGTCCCCACGAAACATTACCTGTTAAATACCCTATTACTGTGCCATCATCCCTTTAAGAAACTAAGTGACAAAACAACGCTTGTATAAATGAATCTCATACTGGCAATAATAAATATATCTCACCACACAGCTGCAGTAATCAGTTTAATGTTCTTTTATTATGATTTCTAACTTATTTACACCATATAGACTTAGTACTTTTACTAACATTTACTAAAAGACAAAAGATCTAACACCTCTAATTATTCAAGCAGACTGTCAGACGTCCCATCAGATGTAGCAGCCAGCAATTAGTACAATTTTAATCCATCTCTTGTCTCCTAGAACAGAAGCCCTTCAAACCTTTGTGTAATAGAGATGAAAAATGTAACAGTACAGTAATGATATGTAAGAACTGTGTACACAGTGGCTCTTGTAAGAACGGTATTTCGGGATTCTATGGCTGCCTCGAACTTGTGCCATGATTGCTGAATAAAGAGGCTACTTTCGCCAATCAAAGAGTTTGGTCCTTATTTGAACATGATCCCACAGATACAACATATGACCACAAAGGACAAGGCATATGTGTCAGGCTGTGGTGCTGTGGGGAGACAGGCAGGTGCAAGCTCATGTAGACAGGTTGGGTGATGTCCTGGGGAATACAAGAGCAAGATTTGTATGGTGAACTGATCGAAGATACTAGTTTGACCTCAGTTGGAGTTGTAGATATAGGCTGTAGTTGGAGTTGAGGGTGTAGACACTGCAGAACAGGCTTACGATAATGGTTTAGATTAGGGTGGTGCTGGAAAAGCACAGCAGGTCAGGCAGCATCCGAGGAGCAGTAAAATCGACGTTCCAGGCAAAAGCCCGAAGGGGAAATGAGGAAACTGTTGAAGTCCACATTGATGCTCTGGGGTTGAAGTGTTCAGAGGGCTTTTGCCCGAAACGTCGATTTTACTGCTCCTCGGATGCTGCCTGACCTGCAGTGCTTTTCCAGCACCACCCTAATCTAAACTCTGGTTTCCAGCATCTGCAGTCATTGTTTTTACCTTACGATAATGATTCCAGGCATGAGGAATTTCATTTACGAAGACAGATTCGAAAAGATGATACTGTTTTCTTTGGAGAAAAGAATGTGGAAAGGAAATCGGATTGAAAAATTCAAAATCATGAGGAATCTGGACACATTAAATTGGAGAAAATGTTCACAACTCATGAAAGGATCCAGAATGAGAGGATACTGATTTGAAATAATTAGTAAAGGTAGCAAAAATAAAATGATGAAAATAATGTTTTATGCAACGAATGGTAGGACACACTGCCTGAGTGACAGGTGGAGGTATGTTCAACTAAGAAATACAAAAGGGATTTTAATTATGCTTCTATAGTTTCCTAAAACATGTCTGTTGCATTAAGTACTCGTCTGCAATCCTTAAGAATTAACGTACAATAGCATACCAAAACTTATACTTACTGACATTATTGTGAGAATTTCTTTATATTCTCCTGGAGCAGCAAGGACTTCTGGATATAGAAATAGCAATTCCCTGTGATGATAAAAAGGAACTTAATTTTCTGGGTATCCAGTCACTATTTAACAGAATTATACTGTTTATCCAATTACAATACAAGTGATGTTCTTGCATTTCAGAGTACTCCTGTCAGAGTTTTCCATTTGTAAAACATCCAAAGTATGGCCAACAGACTGGTGCAGAGCCAACAATCTGTCTCTGAAAATTGTCAAGATGAAAGAGATGGTTGTTGACCTCAGGACGGCACGGAGCAACCACTTTCCGCTGTACATCAATGGCTCCCCCATAGAGATCGTGAAGAGCACCAAATGTTTTGGCGTACACCTGGCAGAGAATCTCACCTGGACCCTCAAAACCAGCTCCATAGCCAAGAAAGTCCAGCAGCGTCTTTACTTTCTGTGCAAGCTGAGGAAAGCCCACTTCCCACCCACCCCCCATCCTCACCACATTCAACTAAGGGTTCATTGAGAGTACCCTGAGCTCTTGCATCACTGCCTGGTTCAGGAATTGCACCTTCTTGGATTGTAAGACCCTACAACGGCATAGTGAGGACAGCTGAGAAGATCACTGGTGTCTCTCTTCCCACCATTACAGACATTTATACTACATGCTGCATCTGAAAGGCTAAGAGCATTGTGGAAGACCCCACACACCCCTCACTCAAACTCTTCTCCTTTCTGCCATCTGGCAGATACAGGAGCATACCATGTCTCATGGCCAGACTGTGCAACAGTTTCTTCCCCCAAGCATCAGGCTCCTTAACACAGTATAATTGGACTCTTTCCCATGTGAAATTCTTTCATATTGCTGCTAGAAAAAGTCTATTCTTCATCATTCTTCTGTTACACCATAACTTGTGTGTTTTGCACTTATGCGCTTTATGGTGTGTACAATTGTGTACTTTGTGCTGTCAGCTACTCTCTACTGTCTCTAACAATAATAGTGATTCACAATGTAATTTACCTTAAATGATCTGTATGAAATTACAACATAAACTGGGAACTGTGTACAAAGTCATGGAAACCTTTAAAATAAAATGCACATGCATTTTCCCAATCTCAGCCAAACTAGGAAGTGTAAAATGCCCATGTTTATCTGTCCCAACACCATTACAGACAAATTTTCTTACGAAACCTTTGTGATCTATTGCCAGAGTAACCTCCCATTTATATCTGACAATGAATTTATCAGATGTGAGTGTAAACGAGAATGGGGGTGGATTGGAGGGGATAGCATCAGGATGGTGTGCGTGAGTAAGGCTGATGTGGCTCCCAGAATCAGAATAATATCAGAAAAAAACTAAAAGCACTATTTCATAATTTGAGAGGAGAGCTAGGCAAAAATCCTGAGTTGAAATTACATTGGGAGGAAATGGCGTGGTGACATTGTTGGTCAGCCAGTCATCCAAAAGTAAAGGTAATGCTTTGAGGGTCTGGGTTCTCGTCCAGTCATGGGAGATGGCAGAAATTGAATTTTTTTAAAAAAGTTTTCATAATTGCTTAGTTCACAAATGACCATTAGGAACAGAAAAACTGCCTGGTCTTGCCTTCATGCGATTGCATACTCCCAAAAATGTGGGTGACTCTCTGAAATAGCCTAACTAGCTAGTTGTATCTTGCTAAAAGGTCTTAAAAAGAAAGAATAAAAGATGGATAACCAGCATTAACCCAGGTATGGGAAACAACAGCAAACTCAGCCTTTTCAACCTCGCAAAGCCCTCCTTTCTAATATCTGGGTTGAGTGCCTAAATCTGGACAGCTGTTTCATGGACTAGTCAAGTACAGCTTGAAAGTCGTTGTCACAGAATCATACATTATAGACAACATCACAGATTATACTGCCAACATCCCTGGACATGTTGTGTAACATGTATACAGTCGGGAGTGGGCAGCCCTAAGAGCTCTCAACATTGACCCATGAAATTTCAAGGCATCAGGTTAACTGTGGACAAGGAAACCTCCTGCTAGTTATTATGTACCTACCCCATCTCAGCTGATGCACCAGTACTCCTACAATTTGACCATAAGATACAGGAACAGAATTAGGCCATTTAACCCACTGAGTCTGCTCTGCTATTTGGTCATGGCTGAGCTTTCTTAGCCCTATTCCGCTTTCTCCCTGCAACCTTTGGTCTCCTTACTAATTGAGAACCTGTCTGTTTTAAATACACTCAACAACTTTGCCTCTATAGCTTTCTGCGACAATCCGTTTCACAGATTCACCACTCCCTAGCTGAAGAAATTCCTCGCCTCAATTCTAAAGGGTCAATCCTTCACTCTGAGGTTGTTCTCTCAGGTTTTCCTAATAGTAGAACCATCTTCTCCATGTCCACTCTATCCAGACGTATCAGTAGTGTACAAGTTTCAATTAGATACCCACTTGTCCTTCTAAACTCAATCGAGTACAGACCAAGAGTCTGCAACCATTCCTCAGAGAACAAGACCTTCATTCTCAACATCATTCTTATAAACCTCCTCTGGACCCCCTCCAACGCCAGCACATCCTTTTTTAAGTATGGGACCCAAAACTGTGCACAATATTCCAAATGCAGTCTGACAGGAGCTTTATACAGCCTCAGCAGAACATTTCTGCTCTTGCATTATAGCCTTCTCGAAATGAGATAAACAATGCATTTGCCTTTCTGACTGCTAACTGAACCTGATGTTAATCTTATGAGAATCCTGAACTAGGACTCCCAAGTCCCTTTGTGCTTCAAATTTCTGAAGCATTTCTTCATTTAGAAAATAATCTATGCTTCTGTTCCTCCTACCAAAGTGCATAACATCACACTTTCCCACATTCTGTTCCATCTGTCACTTCTTTGCCCACACTGCTAACTTGCCCAAATTCTTCTGCAGTATCTCTGCCTGCTCAGCACTACCTGTCATCTACAAACACAGCAACAATAAGTGAATACCAATTGAAGGGCACAGTGAAGGTAGCAAGGGCACAGAATGTACTCTGGGTGGGGGACTTCAACATCCATCATCAAGAATGGCTCAGTAGCACCACTACTGATTATGCCCTGAAGGACAATCTGCCAGATCTGCCAACAAAATTTTGTCATCAGAGCTGTTGCAGATTCCTCTGTGCATGACAGCAATGGTTGAGTTACCACTGTACACAAAGTCAAGTCTTCAATATGGAGATACTAGCCATTGTGTCCATCACTAAAACCTTGCTAATTGTGATAGATGAGGAACAGATTTAGCAGCCCAAATGTTAGCATCCACGGGATGTTGTGGAGCATCAACCACAGCAGAAGTGTATTTAAATAATTTGTAGCCTTGTGGCCCAGCATATCCCTTACATTACCATGAATTTAAATCAGAAGTGACAAAGAGCATGCCAGGAGCAGCACAGGCACACATAAAAAGATACTTGCTTAGTACTATCTGTTGCATGTTGCTTCTAAGTTTGTGAGAAGACTTTTAGTTCGGGTGCTCGTTGTTGTGGTTCTGTTCGCCGAGCTTGGAATTTGTGTTGCAGGCGTTTCGTCCCGTCTGGGTGACATCCTCAGTGCTTGGGAGCCTCCTGTGAAGCGCTTGTGTTGTTTCCTCCGGCATTTATAGTGGTTTGTCTCTGCCGCTTCCGGTTGTCAGTTCCAACTGTCCCTGCAGTGGCCGGTATATTGGGTCCAGGTCGATGTGTTTGTTGATAGAATCTGTGGATGAGTGCCATGCCTCTAGGAATTCCCTGGCTGTTCTGTGTTTGGCTTGTCCTATAATAGTGGTGTTGTCCCAGTCTAACTCATGTTGCTTGTCATCTGCATGTGTGGCTACTAAGGATAGCT
>NC_057713.1:74593909-74653898 GCF_004010195.1 Chiloscyllium plagiosum
TATCTGTTTTTGGCGAATACATTGTAGAGGTGTTCTTCTTCCTCTTTTTGCAGTTCTGGTGTGCTGCAGTGTGTTGTGGCCCTTTTGAACAGTGTCTTGATGCAACTTCTTTTGTGTGTGTTAGGGTGGTTGCTTTCATAGTTCAGGACTTGGTCTGTGTGTGTGGCATGGCACTCATCCACAGATTCTATCAACAAACACATCGACCTGGACCCAATATACCGGCCACTGCAGCGGACAGCTGGAACTGACAACCGGAAGCGGCAGAGACAAACCACTATAAATGCCGGAGGAAACAACACAGAAGCGCTTCACAGGAGGCTCCCTAGCACTGAGGATGTCACCTAGACGGGACGAAACGTCTGCAACACAAATTCCCAACTCGGGGAACAGAACCACAACAGCATGTTGCTTCTAGTGCAAGCCAAACAATAGAAGCAACATGCAACAGATAGTACTAAGCAAGCCCACAGCCAAGGGATCAGAATGAAGGTCTGCAGTCCTGTTATGAATGACAGTGGACAATTAAAGAACTAAGAATAGCAGGTTTCACAAATACTCATATCTTCAATGATGGGAATGCAGAGCACACGAGTGCAAACGACAAGGATGAAACATTTGGTAACCACTTTAAGCCAGAATTGTTAAGTGGGTGATCCATTTTATCCTTCTCTGAATTTAATATCCATCTGCACCTAAATTTATTCGACATGAATTTCAGCCTATTGTTAGCACAAAAATAGACATGTACATGACTGGAAAGGAGCATTAAGTAGTGATAGAAGGATATATTTTATTTTTCTAATGAGTGATTTATATTACCTGCATGTTAAAATCTGTAAACTTCTTGCATCAGCATCATCACAGTTCAATTTAACTGTTATGCCACACAATTTCCGAAGGTCAGGAAGACTAATGAAGAACAAAGACTGAAAACTACAATTTTCCTTCATCTTTTTAGCTACTGAATGTGATCTGTATCTGCAAACAACTGTAGAAGATAAATATTATTAAAGTTGTTAAATTACCGCACGACCTACACTGATATCGGTTCATTTTAATGTACAAGATATCAAGATGAGCTTCAGAAGTATGAAGTCGTCAAAAATGGAAACATACACCCTTTCTGAGATTCCCAGGCAATGTGCCCTAGTCAAAGGAGAAAGGTCTAAAGAGTGTCTGTCAAGTTTCTCAAAAGTGCAACATCAGCTCCACAGCAGACCAGGGTCTAATTAATCTGGCTGGACTTGATTCCAAGACATGGCCCCACTCATATCCAGAAACAACCCAGAATGAGTACTTGTTCTTTCTAACTTGTTATTTACACAATCCAAGACCCTAGCTGAAGTCTGTTATACTGCCAGACAGGCAAAACCCTTTACATTGGTAGGTTCCATTTTGCTGGAAAATTTACGACTTTTATTCAGGATCACTTTTATTCAGACTTTTATTCAGTAATACAAATACTGAACCCAGTTATCTCCTAAAGGTTAAATTTAATTGTTTACAAAATTGCATAGGGGTGGTCTTCAAGTATTTATATCCATATTGTGTAACAGGTCCACAGCAGACATCATCTCCCTTGTCCCATTATTCCTGATGAAGGGCTTTTGCCCAAAACGTCGATTTTGCTGCTCCTCAGATGCTGCCTGAACTGCTGTGCTCTTCCAGCACCACTAATCCAAAATCTGGTTTCCAGCATCTGCAGTCATTGTTTTTAACCATACTCATCCTAGAACATCTGGACGATAATGATACCTAAGTCAGGTTTCTACAGCTTTATTTTCAACACTATAATCCCAACTAAACTAAACTTCAAACTTCGAGACCTAGGTCACTGCTTTTCCCCTGCAACTGGATACTTGACTTCCTGACCCACAAATCGTAATAAGTGAACAAAGTCAACAGCACGTCCTTCACAACAATACTCAACACTGGCATCTCACACAGATGTGTACTCAGCCCCTTACTGTACTCCCTGTACACTCATAATTGGCTAAATGCCATCCAGTCTCCATCTACAATTTTGCTGATAATACCAATGTTAAAGGCCTGATATCAAACAAAGAGGAGATAGAACACAGGAAAGAGATAGAGGGCTTGATGACATGGTCTAAAGATAACAATCTCTTCTTCAATGTCAACAAAATTAAACAATTGATCATTGACTTCAGGAAGCAAGGAGAGCATGTCCCTACCTACATCAATAGAGCAGAGGTGGAGATGGTCGATAATGTCAAGAACCTAGGTGTGATCACCAACTATCTGGCCTGGACCATCCATGTTGATGCGATGGTCAAGAAAGCACAAAGCTTCTTCTTCCTCAGGAGGCCAAGGAAATTTGGCATTTCCATAAGAATTCTCACCAACTTTTACAAATGCACCACAGAAAGCATTCTACCTGGATGCATCACAGCTTGGTAATTAAATTTCTTGGCAACTGCTCTGCTCAAACTACACAGAGTTGTGAACACAGCCCATTCCATCAGGCAAGCCAAACTTCCTTCCATCAACTCCAATTACACTTCCGGTTGCCTTGGAAAGACAAAGACCTGTCCCACCTCAGTTATAATCTCTTCCAACTCTTCGGTCTGGCAGAAGGTACGAAAAGTTAAACCTAGATACCAACATGTTCAAGAACAGCTTCTTCCCCACTGTTATTAGACTTCTGAATGGACCCCTGAAATTTCAAATCTAATGCTGATATTGCTTTTGTACACCTACTTTGCAGCCATAACTTTGTCTTCCTCACTGTTCTATCATGATCTTTGTTATGATCTGCATGTAGTGCATGCAAAAGAAAACTTTTCACTGTACCTAGGTACATACAGCAATAATAAATCAAATTATGCTAGCTAACAAAAGCAAAATATCCTTCAGCATTTTTGTAAAGGCTTCAAAAAAGTAGCTAGATTTTCATTACCTGCATCAAACCAAATCACGTCTTTAGTAAATCACAATCTGGATTTAATAAGCAACTTAGAAAAGAAAAAAACCTGCATTACACCTACAAAAGCCTCTAAAAACACACAATTTTGTCAAGTGCATTTGAGAACTGTTGGGACACAATAACACAAACACACAATAACGCACAAAAAGCCATATGATCACGAAAGTCTGATTTTGTTGTGGGATGTTGTCTGAGGCACAAATCCCATCCTGGGGTTAGAAAACGAGAGGAAGAAAACGGCATAACTCCCCTGCTTGTTTTCCAAATGATTTTTTTTTGTTTTAATATGGTCAGTCAAAAAATAACGTGAAGCTTAAGTAATTTCGGTCCAATCTTGCAGCAGCCGAGGTGAACAGACCTCAGAAGCTGACCCTGCCACCAATAACGATAGAAGAATCTGATCCTCTGAACTGGGAGCAAACCTATCCTAAAGCACAATCAGACTAGAAAAATAAACTTGCTGAGGTACATGTGAAATGTTGCACAATGGTCTTCAGGTTTGTCCCCTCCCCAAACGTCTACTTCGTCGCAGGTTCAAAGACAAATTTCCTCCGTCCCTCTCGCGCTGGAAATGGCGCCAAATTGAATCGATCACCAACCTCTCGACAGCAACACACGAGCGCCGCTACGGCAGTACGCATGCGTCATTAACACTGCACGCGCTCACACCTTTCCCCCAATCCGCTTCCTAATCACTGTTCCCAAGGTGCACAGCGAGGCATAGTGCCGATGAAGGGTGGTCTATGCCGTGGTGTACTGTGGGAAATAGGTGGCTTTATGAACATTTAAAATTATTCCTCTCCCTAGACCCGAACACGTGAATATGGTACCGATATATGATAAATGAAGCCCCACCTTCGAGTTTACAAGCCCCGTGCTCAATATACGGTCTGAAGTACGATTTTAATCGTCGCACTTAAACTTATCATTGTTTTATTCAGAGGCCTGGTGGCGAAGTTACAACCTGAAAGGTAAACTCTGCATCACTTCACAGGTTTGGAGATGCCGGTGTTGGACTGGGGTGAACAAAGTTAAAAATCACACAACACAAGGTTATAGTCCAACAGGTTTAATTGGAAGCACTAGCTTTCGGGGCGCCGCTCCTTCATCAGGTGGTTATGGAGGGCTCAATTGTAAGACACAGAATCTATAGCTATACCAGTTGGACTATAACCTGGTGTGTGATTTTTAACTCTCTTCATAGATGTTGCTTGTTCTGTTGAGTATTTCCAGCATTTTTCTTATTTCAGATTTTCAGTGTTTGCAGTATTTTACTTCTGCGTTGTCACTAAGTTTTAAATCATTATCCCAAAATGTGAAGGTTTACAAATTAGCGATCGGTGAAATTTGAGGTGGACGGATCTATGCACTCTATCAGGAAGAACCCACTGCTTAATACAGTGGTAGTAGCGGGAGCTGTCAAGACATTTAACAATATTTAGATTAACAGTTGAAATGCCAGAGCACACATCACCCAGGTCAAATACTGGAAAACAAAATAAATGCATATAATGAATAAATGATTATAAAATATTTGTTTGAGCAATTTAAGCCAATAAAACCACAGAACCCAAAAGCACGTGATATATTTTATTAAAAGTCAGAAGTCATATGACAACTTATAAATTCAACAGGTTTAAATCAGAAGTTTTGTTTCTTCATCAGGTGAAATGAAGGAAAGTGCACAAGCACAGAATATATAGGTGGAGAGATAATGGCAAGATAGTTTACCTGGAATTACCTAGCTGTTAGCTCGCCACCTATATATCGGCTTCCCTCCACTTCACCTGCTCAAGGAGCAAGGCTCCAAAAGCTTGTGATTTTAAACAAACCTGTTGGACTACAACCTGGTATTGCGTGACTTTTCACTTTGTCCATCCCAGTCCAACACTGGTACTTCTATATCATGTTAATAAAGGGTAATGAAGAGATCAGAGTGGAAATTGAAATTGAAAATCATAAAACTAATATATACTGAGAATAAAACAGATGAGTATATATTTTTGGAAGTGAAGTTGATGAGTTACATTAAAATACCAATATCTGGGAATCCTAAAACACCCCAGGGGTGTTGCTGAACAAAAGGGACCTTGGAATGCAAGTTCTTAGTTCCTTGAAAGTGGAGACACAGGTTATTGAAGAATGCATTTGGTACACTTACCTTTATTGGTCAATGCATTGAGTATAAGAGTTAGGAGGATATGTTGTGGCTGTACAGGATGTTGCTTGGTCAATTTCTGGAAAGTCGTGGTGGTGGGTATGTTTGCTGAGCTGGGAAGTTGATTTGCAGATGTTTTGTCCCCTGTCTAGCTGACATCTTCAGTGCTTTGGAGCCTCCTGTGAAGTGCTGCTATACTGAGTCTTCTGGAATTTATTTGGTCCCGTTGCTGCTGAAATACTGTGTTCAGTTCTGGTCTCCCTGCTATAGAGAAGATATTTTAAAACTTGAAAGGGTTCAGAAAGGATTGACAAAGATGTTGCCAGGATTGGAGGGTTTGAGCTATAGAGAGAGGCTGGATAGGCTGGGGCTATTTTCACTGGAGATCAGAAGCTGAGAGGTGACCTTATACAAGTTTATAAAATCATGAGGGGCACGAATAGCAAAGGTCTTTTCCCCAGGATGGGAGAATCAAAAACTAGAGGGCACAGATTTAAGATAAGAGGGGAAAGATTTAAGAGGGACCTGAGGGCCAACTTTTTCACGCAGAAGGTATAGAAGGTATTTCTGGGGGCATATATGGAATAAACAGCCAGAGGAAGTGGATGAGGTTGGTTTGTTAGGTTCTTAAGGAATTGCACACACCAACTTCTGCAACTGTTAAAGTTTAATAAAGCTTGTACAAGCTAGGTAACCTGTCTGATAACTTCATGTGCCCACGAGGAGTGAGTCGAAAGAGAGACCTCGAACAAAGAAAATACATCCCCTTTGTGCAAGTCAGTTGGGAATACTACAGATGCTCTGGCCACTCGCCCATAGTCATTTGCCTCCTCCCAGTCACTCACAGTCACATGTTACCCCAGATACAATGGCAGAATGAGATCGGAGAAAATGCTAATGTCTTAATCCTAGGGCATCGTTATGCAGATGATTTCCTGACTCAATGCTTCTCCAAAACAATGCAGGGGCAACATACCTCTGGCCAGAAAGCATTTCTTGGTGGAAGAGACTGAATTATGGTTTAACTTGACAATAGCAGGGGAGTAATAGCAAATGACTTTCTAAATGAAGCATAAATTATAATGGATAGTCATCTGCATTTTGCATGCTTTTTGTGAGACAAAATGTCACCCCCATCCACTTCCAGAATGTTCAGTTTTGCAGTCTAACTCTTCAATATTGCATTAATGACCAGAAAGATTTTAACATTTAATATTTTAACATTACATTCCTCTGTTTTATCATTCCATGATTAGATTAGATTATATAACTCCCCTAAATGGGGGCTGAGAATGGTCTTAGTAGCTTATTCGTAATGATTCTACAGTCAGTATTTAAACAAGTCAGTGAAATGCAGCATAAAATGAGTAGGACAGCAAAAATTACTAACCTGTGAAACAAATAGGATCTCCAAGTTCCCCTGAACAGCCAGCCGAGCCAGTCTTGTGCCTTATGAGGGTCCTGTCTGAAATCATCTAGCTGGTGCTGAATGGATTGAATGGCATGTGTTATGTTGTAAGATTCATCTGTACTGTGGGTAATACATTTATTTCCCATAATTGTACAGATGCTTTTTTTGTTGGGCCAGTTAATAATCAATGGCATATTTGGTCTGTTGTGCATCAAGCCTTAGTTCTGCCAATTCGTGATTAACTGCACTTATCTTATGATACAGTTTCTGAGAATGGTCAACCCATAAATGAAGTCATGTCTGTTCTTTGTGTGATCAACCCTGCCACTCCCCCTAGGCACAGCGCAGAGTTACTGGGTCCCTCCAGTCCGCACAGAATCTCTCACTAACCGATCGAGCTACTATTCTGCGACGGGTAGGAGGACTTTGTGGGCATGGCACAGTGAGTGGTCCTACTGTCCCTACAGCAAATAGGATAGGGAGAATTGGGGTGGCTGTTGTGAAGGGCCCGTTGAGAAGGAACACAAACCCTCTTTTGGCTTGGTAGCACTTAGTTGCTTTGTGGCTGACAGCTACGAACTAAATGTACCGCCAGCTCCTGTCCTGGCTAGAGTTTCCACCTGATCTGATCAGTTGGTAATCAGAAAAAGGGTATGACCAAAAGGCTGAGCTGACATGGATACCGTTGCAGTGCCTGCAAATGAACTGCAGTAACATTTAAGCACCTTTGCTCGTCACACGTGCAGGTGAACATTCCATGGCTGACCTGTAAATGTCTGTGGGTACATTGTTTCTGGGCACAAGAGGCATTCGTGGGGTCCAAGGCGTAGGCACACACAATCCCATCCCCATCCCGCGAAGTTAAGGGGATAGCTTTTGGGGTTGTGGGAAGCAGTACCTTCTTTTTCCCGGGCTTCCATGTGGTTGGAAGATTGAGTGTTAATTGAATTTAATCAGCTCTATGCACTGACCCGAAGCCATCCTTCTAAGCCTCCTACCACTACAGTGCAGACGCATATGAGCTTTATAAAACAAGTTGTCCTCTAGGCAGAATGTTGCAACAGCGGCAATGGCGCTATAGACTGCAAATGCAGTTTCCAGGTTGGTTGAGGGGACAGTCACTTAAATGAATCCAACTGCTTTGTCCTTGGATTTGGACTGCAGTTGGCGTTCGTAGGAGCACCTGGTACTTTCCTTTCCACCTGCATCCAAGCTTGGGGTGGTCCCAGGTTTTGGTCAGTATGAGGTCTCCTGTCTGCAGGTTGGGAAATTCATTCGGGTTGCTCGAATCATGATTCACTGTTTGTGGTGGTGATCCAAAGATGTTCCTGACCTGTGAGTGAAGGAACTTTAGAAACGAGGTTAGCTGTCGAAAGTATGCCTGCATTTCCTCTCCCATAATATTTAGGATTATGCAGGTGGTTGGGTTTGTATCTGTTTGTATCTGCATCCCAAGGAGTCCTACTGGGTCTGCCATAGATTATCTCAGCTGCTGACAGACCAGTGGTCAAGTGTGGGCTAATTCTCATGTGATACAACACCAAATGCAAAACCTTCAACCAGTTCAGGTCCATTTCACACGTCAGCTTAGTTAATTTGGTCTTAAGGGTCCTGTTTCCCCTCTCCATATGCCTGGAGGTGGTAGGCACAGTGGAATTGTTAGGTAAAAACAATGACTGCAGATGCTGGAAACCAGATTCTGGATTAGTGGTGCTGGAAGAGCACAGCAGTTCAGGCAGCATCCGAGGAGCAGCAAAATCGACATTTCGGGCAAAAGCCCTTCTTGCTGGATATGTAGCGCTTCACACAGCTCTATGTTAACTTTCCCTACAAAGTGGGGCCATTGTCTGAACTAAGCTGTCAGTGCACTCCAAACTCGGTATGATCCCTGTTAGGAGTAATCGTACCACCATTGAGGCAGTGTTATTAGTATAGTGGGAAAAGCATCAATCCATCTACTGAAGACATCCATAACAACAAGCCAATACTTATAGCAACGTACATGCGGAAATTCAATAAAATCAAGCTGAATACATGCCAATAGACCTGCTGGCAAGGGAGCTTTTCCTGTTACACACTGCACCCCTTGACCTGCATTATTTTGCTTATATATCAAACATGATCTGACACACTTTTGGATTGCTTTGGCCAGTCGGGGGTGCCACCAGGTTTGCAACATGATACACACCTTGGCAAGGAGGGAATGAGTAGTATCAGTATGAAGCCAATCAATGAGCTTTGGTAACAAGGTATCAGGTATACGTACTTGACCGACTGGAGTGATCCAGAGGCCTCTTGACACAGAGGACGAGCATTCATGCGTCTTTTGTATCTGTTTTTCTGAATAAGGAGTGTCCCCCTGTAAACACTGCACGGTGATGATGTCTGGAATGACTTTTGTTTTTGAGGCAGGTTTTCAGTTGGGTGCCTGCCGATTGAATTGTGAACTCTGGCCATGTCCTTCGCGGCTTGGTCAGCTCTGGCATTGCCATGGCTGACATCTGTAGTGTCTGTGATATGGGCAGCACATTTGATTATGGCCAATTGTTTGGGAGGAGGGTGGCCTTAAGGAGATTTTGGACATAATGTGTTGTTAATAGGGGTGCCTGAAGGGGTCAGGAATCCTCGCTGGGACCAAAGCTTGCCAAAGTCATGGGCCACATCAGAGGAGTACCGTGAATCTGTGTAGAGATTGACTATTCCCCCTTTGGCCAGATACAGGCTCGTGTCAGGTCAAGGAGTTCTGCTTTCTGGGTGGAAACCGGGAGGTGGAGGGAGGCTGCTTCTAATGTGACCGTGAGGGTGACGATTGCATATCCTGAAAGAGGCACTCCTCGGGGTGATATTGACGAGCTACTATCTACAAAGAGTTAAATCCAGTATGGGCAATGGAAGCATCCAAAAGGTCTGGTTGGGGGCATGCCAAGAAGTCAGTCATGGGGAGGATGAAGAAGCTCCTGTGGAGGGACGCTGAGTAAAGTCGCCGTGTTAACAGTCCAGCAGTATGAGAAGGTCAGAAGGGGGTAGTTAAGAAGGGCAACCTCATAACGGCTAAGTTGAGTTTGTGTAAGGTGTTGGGTGTGATCAGTGAAAATGGGGCCGACTGTTGCTGTAATTGCAGTACTAAAAATCCCAGGGCCTTTACCTTATCTGTAAACGAGGGCTACAAAGCAATGTGAGGAGAAACCAACCCTGGTTGATGCCAGAGGTGGAGAGGAACATTTACTAAGAGGGCGGATCCATGTTCACCTTCAATGTGTCCCATTACAGTAATAGTGACAATGGACTTTAGGAAGGGGGCAAAGGTGGCTGTCAGCTCAGTGGAGGCTCAGTGAAATTGTAACAAAGGATTACGTGGCTGGGGACCAGGAACTTGTAGAGGAGTGGTAAAATCCTTTGGCTGTAATTCGACAGCCCACCATTGGGGGGGTGCAATAGATCCAGAACTGTCTCTTGGTAGAATTATGTCTCATTGTAATGCCCTCAACAAGGCAGAGAATCTCGGCCTGGAGGGCACACCACAAATCCCTCTCTGCTAGGTTAATGCCTAAATTAGGGGTTTGAATATATTGGACAGTACAGGTATGGGGGTCAAACTGAACCATGTTCTGTTGGGGGACAACTGCCTTTCCTGTCCAGTTAGACAACTAAGGTGCATAGAGCTGTGAGAGAGTCCAAATCCATGTTGGTGCACACAGGAGGTCTCAAGTGTTGAGGCGGAGGTGCTGGTATCAATCATGAAGGGGATTTCTTTACCCTCGACAGTCAAGCTCACTACCGGTTCATCCTCAGGGTCTTTAGTCAGGATTGGGTAAAGCAGAAGGGGGGGGGTTGGTCAGGCTGGGAAGGGATCTCCAGCATAGCAAACCCGCCCCCTGCCTGGGGTGCAATAGTGAGTAGTCACGCTGCCAATGACTATCCGCACTACAGTGAAAATAGGTCTGCTTTGGCAGTGTCATTGTTTATGGGGGCGGACCACCACGGGGTCAGGGGTGACTGTGGTAGTTGTGGAAAGGGGATGGAGGGGTGTAAGGGAAACAATGAAAAAGTGCACTGGAGCCATTTGGGTTAGTGGCATATACATGTACTCTATGCTACTTTCTCCCCACCTCCACCCTCCTCTCATCTATCTCTCCACCCTTCAGGCTCTCTGCCTGTATTCCTGATTAAGGGCTTTTGCCCAAAATGTTGATTTTACTGCTCCTCGGATGCTGCCCGAACTGCTGTGCTGTGCACCACTCTAATCTAGACCCTGGTTTCCAGCATCTGCAGTCATTGGTTTTACATGGTCATATTCGTCAACATACCCCTGGGGACAATGGTGGGGTTCCATTGGGTGGTTCCTGAGGGCGTCAGGGCCTGCAACAGGGACATTAGAATCTTTGTGAGGGGAAAGATGGGAGGTGCGCTGTATCATTTCATACTTGACTGTTGCCTGTTTATGGTCTTTAGGACTATGCCAGTAATAAGTGAGTGCTCTTCTCATTTGTTGATGGGTGTATTCCGGCCAATCCATTATCACTGGTTCTAATAGCAGCAGCTACCCCCTCTGGGATACATTGTAATAGTGGGGAGTTAAACTGGGGTGAGAGATTTCCTACGTTATAAGTAAGTACACTCCACCTATGCAGGGGATATGTGGAGCAAAGCCAATCCCAAAAGTCTGAACCAGTCTCTTCCTGCTTTGGGCAGCACTCCAATGCCCTAGTTATATCAATCGGTTGTTGCAGGGATCTCTGGAGAGCACCTCCAGTCATCTGGATTTGGTCCCCAGGCTGGGGAACGGCTCTGGAAAAGGCCTCTCAATCATTGTAACCCCCAACTGGGTTTTCCACCAGACCCCTCACTGAGATGAGATTGCTTACAGTGTGGAAACCGTCCCTTCGGCCCAACAAGTCCACACCGACCCTCCGAAGAGCAACCCACCCTGACCCATTCCTCTACATTTACCCCTTCACCTAACACTACGGGCAATTTACCTAACCTGCACATTTTTGGATTGTGGGAGGAAACCAGAGCACCCGGAGGAAACCCATGCAGACACTGGGAGAATGTGCAAACTCCACACAGACAGTTGCTTGAGGAGGGAATTGAACCTGGGTCTCTGGTGCTGTGAGGCAACAGTGCTAACCACTGTGCCACCGTGCCACCCACTTGGGGTCAAAGCCGTGCAGCACAGACTAAAGAGGTCCAGAGGTGTGGCTTGATACATTTGAATTGTGCCTGGAACATAATCAATGAAATCCTCTGGACTCGTCTTTTGGTTGGGGGTGTGGGACATGATCAAGCACATCTCTTGGAATTTCCAGGGGAGTAAACTTCTATGGTGGCCTCTTCCCCTGCACCAGGGTTTGGGTTAGGAACTGTCTGGGTAGGGAACTTTCTCTGTTCGCGTTTATGGGCAGTGTTGCCTGTTCTGTTTCAGTTAGGCGGACCAGGGTTAGCAATTCCATTGGAGACCTCTCGGGGTTGTAATAGTGGGGCCTATCCTGCCCGCTACCGCTGTCTGTGCCAGGGTTATAGGATAATGTGCCCTGTTCTCTGTGTGTCTGAAAAGGGCCTGTCTCTGTCTTTTATAGTGTTGGATTAAGTCCTAAAAGTGACTAGGTCAGCGAAGCTTTCAGGAGCCTGGGTCTGGTCAGGACATGGGGGTTTGGGACTTCCCCATGGTCAAGGTTTAGAGCGCGGGAGAACAGGCAGCAGTGAAGGATATGGTGGGGGTGGTGGTGGGCCGGTGGATTTTGGTTTGGGTATCACAGCGCTAGCAGGTGTAGAAGGGTGTACTACAAGGCGGCAAGCGGGGAGCTAGCAGGTATTTGCCAATCCTCCTCCTGCTCATCAATGTCATCAATTTGGAACAACATCAGATCAGATGTCCGGACGTATGTCCGTTTTGCTCTCGGCCGGTAGTTGGGTTTGGCATTTTTACCCTGGTACATTAGTCTGTCTAGTGCCTTTTAACTTTTCCTGGTTTCTCACATTTAGATCATAGTCCTTGCGCTGAGTCTTCAACACTGCCCAAGGCTTATGGTTACCCTCACTATCACATAATTTAATCCCTCTCTGGCATGTGCTGTTCTCCTAGCTACTCTGCTTAGATTTGTCTTTTAATTCCTGAGCCGCTTTTCACCACGCAGTAATTGAAGTTTTCCACTGAGTGCCTGCATTGCGCTTCCCGATTGCCTTTTCGGTCTTTAAACATTTCTCTATGTCCCACGTCCCTCCTAATGGCCAGATTTCACTGCCCAATTTCTTATTTAAGCATCCTGAGAGACGCCTGAACCTTTTCTCGTTCTGGGGGTCATCTCAGTATCGTCAATACAAAAGGTTTCCAGCCCCTGACTTACCTAACGCTTGCCCCATGTTAATATATATTAATATGTATACTTCTTTTTATCTCTCTGTGTCTGCCCCACTTGTAAGGGGTAATAAGAATCCATTATAATTGGCAGCATCTGACCATTAATTACAAAGTTTTTGATAGTACCGAGTTTCGTTGCAGGATCAGAATCGAACACTGCCATTAATTTCATAAGGGAACTGCTGTGAATGTTATCACTTGATGTCCTGTTCACACAGATTCACCGATGCTAACGCAAATGTTCTTCATTGTCTTACAGCATCCTGTTATCACTTGGTGAGCCCAGGTGTCCCTATCTTTTGCATTTTTTAAGTTCTACCCTGTTTCTGAGCCTTCCTGTCTATTTTCTAGTGCACTAAATATGATCTATAGTTCAGCATTACCCTTTAGTCAAAATGTTTAAAGACAAGTTTTCAGGCTATAGACTTTCTCAAGGAGACGAGGGGTTGAATAAATGGTAGGTTTAGAGAGAGAGGGATAGATCAAGGTGAAGCTTACCTTGTGGGTCCTTCTGTCTCATGCAACCAATACTCAGATGATCGCTTATTCAGTCAACTTGGAAAGTCTTGTTTATGTTGGAATCCCACCGCTGCCATCATATGTTAGGTTCTTTTCCCGAGGTTTTGCACACAAGATGCAAATCACTCACACCGACTTCTGCAAACTGTTAAAGTTTAATAAAGCTTATACAAACTAGGTAACCTCTCCGAAACTCCTTGTGGGTGCGCAAAGTCGAATCAGAAGAGAGACCGCAAACAAAGAAAATACATTCCCTTTATACAAATCAGTTGGCAATGCTACAGATGCTCTGGCCACTCCCGCATTGTCACATGCCACTCAAGACAACCTCCAGTCACTCACAGTGACATGTTACCCCAGGTACAATGACAGGATGAGATCATCCTCAGAGATAATGCAAATGCTAATGCCCTAATCCTGGGGAATCGTTATGCAGATGATTTCCTGACTCCGTGAGGCCCCAAGACAACGAGGGATGACATACCTCTGACCAGAAAGCTTCTCTGGATGGAAGAGATTGAATTATAGTTTAACTTGACAATAGCAGGGGAGTAATAGCAAATGACTGTCTAAATGAAGTGTAAATTACAATGGATAGTCATCTGCATTCTGCATGCTTTTTGTGAGACAGAATGTCATCCCCACCCACCTCCAGAATGTTCAGTTTTGCAGTCTAACTCTTTAATATTGCATTAATGTCCAGAAAGATATTCCCATTTAATCTTTTAACATTATAGGTACAATAAAATGATTTAAAAGGCATTTGGATGAGTATATGAATATGAAGGGGTTAGAGGGATATGGGCCAAATGGACCTAGATTAATTTCAGATATCTGGTTCTCTTGGATGAGTTGACCGAAGGGTCTGTTTCAGTGCTGTACATCTCTACGACTCTAAATATTTAAACTTTGTTACAGTGATCTATGTTTCTCTTTAACCATTAATTACTACAACGAAATACACAATTGTTATAAAATAACAGTAGAAACAGACTTAACAAACTAGTCTGGAGGATGCAGCCAAATCTAGAAGGTGAATGACTCTTAAGTGTGTTTTTGCAACTATAAAATTGACTGCTAGCCAAAATACATTCTTTCTTCTCTGATAAAATGTTCCTTTTCAGCAGTGACCTTCCAGAGCCAATGAGTGAACAGGAGAACATTAAATGAAGAACAGAATTCAAGGCTGCCCCTTTTTCTACTGTACCAATTTAGGGCCATATGTGAAAATTGGGATGAGGTTTGTTTGAAGTCTTTACGTCAAGTACTCCTTTCAAATGCTACTCAGAGGATGTTCATCACCACCCAGAGAGTCATGGCACTTTTGAAGGCTGTTGCTCATCCCCATTGCGTGTAAATAAACTGGTAGACAATAACAGCCTCAATTACCACTGCAGAATGATGTGCAGGGTTGCTTTTGAGAGAGGCAAGAGGCATTTTAAACTTAACAGACAATGGAACCTAATATGCAAGCCTTACTATTTGTATTCTTCAATGTTGATTTTGTCGTTTAACTTTTTGTCATGTATTTAAGGGCTCTTACATTTTCTTGAAATGTTTTAAAGTACTTTTGAAGTATGTTAAAATATTAGTATGCAGCTTTAAACCCCTTCAGTATTATTACCTCTTCAATGTTTTAAAGATAATGTGGAGGAGCCAGTGTTGGACAGGGGTGAACAAAGTAAAAATCACAAAACACCAGGTTATAGTCAAACAGGTTTATTTGGAAGCATTCGCTTTCAGGGCGCTGCTCAGGTAGCAGTGTGGAGCAGGACAATAGACACAGATTTTATGTAACTCCAGACCCACAGCAATGTAATTGACTCTCAGTTCTCAATTAGGGATGAGCTATAAATACTCACCTTGCTAGTGATGTCCATGTTATGGAGTCATGGAAATGTACAGCACGGAAACAGACCCTTCAGTCCAGCTTGTCCATGCCAACAAGATATCCCAAACCAATCTGGTCCCACCTGCCAGCACCCAGCCCATATCCCTCCAAACCCTTCCTATTCATATACCAAATCCAGATGCCTTTTAAATGAAAAAGTTGCGTGAAAAAGTTGCTCCTTGGGTCTCTTTTATATCTTTCCCCTTTCACCCTAAGCCTATGCCCTCTAGGTCTGGACTCCCCCACGCCAGGGAAGAGACTTTGTTTATTTATCCTACCCATGCCCCTCATGATCTTATAAACCTGTATAAGGTCACCCCCAGCCTCTGACGCTCCAGGGAAAACAGCCCTAGGCTATTCAACCTCTCTCTATAGCTCAAATCCTCCAACCTTGTAAATCTCTTCTAAACCCTTTCAAGTTTCACAACATCCTTCCGTTAGGAAGGAGACCAGAATTGCACGCAATATTTCAAAAGTTGCATAACCAATGTCCTGTACAGCCGCAACATGACCTCCCAACTCCTGTACTCCATACTCCGACCAATAAAGGAAGACATACCAAATGCCTTCTTCAGTATCCTATCTACCTGCAAATTTGCTTTCAAGGAGTAATCCAAGGTCTCTTTGTTCAGCAACACTCCCTAGGACCTTACCATTAGGTGTATAGATCCTGCTAAGATTTGCTTTCCCAAAATGCAGCACCTCTCATTTATCTAAATTAAACTCCACCTGCTACTTCTCAGCCCATTGGCCCATCTGATCAAGATCCCGTTGTAATCTGAGGTAACCTTCTTTGCTGTCCAGTACACCTCCAATTTTGGTTCCTTTATGCTCCAAGTTTCAAAAGTTGATTGGGGGCAGATATTTGCAGGTCAAGGGATGACTGGAAATGGGAAGCCTTCAAAAATGAGATAAAAAGAGTCCAGAGACAGTGTGTTCCTGTTAGGGTGAAAGACAAGGGCTGGTAGGTGTAAGGAATGCTGGATGATTAGAGAAATTGAGGTTTTGATCAAGGAAAAGAGGAAGCATATGTCAGGTATAGACAGCAGAGATTGAGTGAATCCTTAGAGTATACAAGCAGTAGGAACATGCTTAAGAGGGAAATCAGGAGCGCAAAAAGGGGACATGAGATAGCTTTGGCAAATAGGGTTAAGGTGAATCCAAAGGGCTTTTATAAATACATTAAGGACAAAACGGTAACTAGGGAGAGAATTGGGCCCTTCAAAGATCTGCAAGCCAGCCTTTGTATGGAACCGCAGGAGGTGGGCAGATACAAAACAAATATTTCACATCAGTGTTTAATGTTGAGAAGGACATGAAAGACATAGGATGTGGGGAAATAAATGGTGACATCTTGAAAAACATCTATATTACAGAGGAGGAGGTGCTGAATGTCTTAAAACGTGTAAAAATGGATAAATTCCCAGGACCTGATCAGCTGCACTACAGAACTCTGTGGGAAGCTAGGGAAGTGACTGCTGGGCCTCTTGCTGAGATATTACTATCATCGATGGTCACAAGTGTGGTGTTGGAAGACTGGTGCCACTATTTAAGAAAGGTGGTAAGGAAAAGCCAGGAAACTATAGACTGGTGAGCCTCACATCGGTGGTGGGCAAATTGTTGGAGGGAATCCTGAGGGACAGGATTACATGTACATGGAAAGGCAAGGATCGATTAGAGATAGTCCACATGGCTTTGTGCATGGAAAATCATGTCTTATTAATTTGATTGAGTTTTTTTGAAGAACTAACAAAGAGGACTGATGAGGGCAGAGTGGTGGATGTGATCTATGCGGACTTCAGTAAGGCGTTTGACAAGGTTCCTCATGGTAGACTGGTTAGCAAGGTTAGATCACATAGAATACAGGGAGAATGAGCCATTTGGATACAGAACCAGCTCAAAGGTAGAAGACAGGGTGTTAGTAGAGAGTTGCCTTTCGGACTGGAGGCCTGTGACCAGTGGCATGCCACAAAGATCGATGCTGGGTCCACTGCTTTTCATCATTTATATAAATGATTTGGATATGAACATAGGAGGTATAGTTAGTTAGTTTGCAGATGACACCAAAATTGGAGGTGTAATGGATAGTGAAGAAGGTTACCTCAGAGTACAATGGGATCTTGATCAGATTGAGCCAATGGAACAAGTGGCAGACGGAGTTTAATTTAGATAAATATGAGGTGCTGTATTTTGGAAAGGCAAATCAGGGTAGGACTTATATACTTAATGATAAGGTGCTGGAGAGTGTTGCTGAACCTTGGAGTGCAGGTTCATAGCTCCTTGAAAGTTGAATTGCAGGTAGATGGGTTTGTGATGAAGGCGTTTGGTATGCTTTCTTTTATTGGTCAGAGCATCAAGTATAGGCGTTGGGAGGTCATGTTGCAGCTGTACAGGCCATTGGTTAGGCCACTTTTGAAATATGTGCAATTCTGGTCTCATTCCTATCAAGGATGTTGTGAAACTTGAAAGGGTTCAGAAACAATTTACAGGGATGTTACCAGGGTTGGAGGGTCGAAGCTAAAGGGAGTGGCTGAATAGGCTTGGGCTGTATTCTCTGCAGTATCAGAGGCTGAGGGGTGACGTTACTGAGGTTTATAAAATCGTGAGGGGCATGGATAGGGTAAATAGACAAGGTGTTTTTCCTGGGTTGGGGAGACCAGGACTAGGGTGATGAAGGAGCGGCGTTCTGAAAGCTAGTGTGCTTCCAATTAAACCTGTGGACTATAATCTGGTGTTGTGTGATTTTTAATTTTTAATTAACAGTGACATTCCTCCATCTTTTCCTAGTTTCTGTCCTTCCTAAATGTAAGTATACTTCAATATATGGGTTCAACCAATGTCATTCTGCAACCATGTTCATAATGGTTACCAGATCCTATTTAATTATTTCTATTTACCTTCTCAGTTGATCCATTTAGTTTATTGTGCCAAATGAATTCAGACCCAGATCCTTTCATTTTGTGCTTTAATTATTTTTGTAACCGTTGGCTTTATCTGTTGATTCAGTCTTATATGTATTCTCTGACCTTTCCTATCACGATCTGTTTATCATCTCCCATTTCTCTTTTGCCTTGTCTCTGCTCTTTAGTTTACCACAACATTTTTTTTTTACAAATTTAATCCCTTGGCCCTCTGTACTTTGGCAGTTATCTGGCTTGCTGGAACACAGGCTTCAGCATGGTTCAAGTGTATGCCATTCTAACATACAGGCCTCACTTTCCCCTTAATAATGCAGGTGACCCATTAACCTGAAACCTCTGCAGTACCTACAAAAACTTCTACAGTTTGTGATTTTTGAGAAAGTTTGTAGCTCAGGTTGAGGTTATAGTTGTAAGTTTGCTCACTGAGCTTGAGGTTTGTTTTCAGATGTTTTGTCACCATACTTGGTAACATCATCAGTGAGCCTCTGGTGAAGCACTGGTGTTATGTCCCGCTTTCTATTTATGTGTCTTGGTTTCTAAAGGTGGGTGATATCATTTCTGGTTCTTTTTCTCGGAGGATGGTTGATGAGGTCCAAGTCGATGTGTTTATTGATGGAGTTCTGGAGACTGGGACAAAATATCCATCCTAGGACAAGGTATACAGAGACACCATGAGAATTCCTAGAGGCCCGGCATTCTAACTGGAACTCCACCAATAAACACATCGATTTGGACCCCATCGACCATCCTCTGAGGAAATAGAACCGGAAATGAGCATAAGAGGTATAGTTAGTAAGTTTGCAGATGACACCAAAATTGGAGGTGTAGTGGACAGCGAAGAGGGTAACTTCAGATTACAACAGGATCTTGACCAGATGTGCCAATGGGCTGAGAAGTGGTAGATGGAGTTTAATTCAGATAAATGCGAGATGCTGCATTTTGGGAAAGCAAATCTTAGCAGGACGTAAACTCTTAATGGTAAAGTCCTAGGGAGTGTTACTGAACAAAGAGACCTTGGAGTGCAGGTTCGTAGCTCCTTGAAAGTGGAGTTGCAGGTAGATAGGATAGAATTATAATAGTTTTGCCTTGTGGCACAGTGAGTAGTATCATGCCTCTGAGCCAAACGTTTTGGGTTCAAGTCCCATTCTAGGTCAAATTGATTCAAATTAAATTCATAAGTTAGTGCAACAGGCTAAGAATCAATCTGCAATGTATGGAATAAGCTTCCAAAGAAAGTGGTGGAGGCTGGTACAATTGCAACATTTAAAAGGCATTTGGATAGGTATATGAAAAGGAAGGGCTTGGAGGGATATCGGCCAGGTGCTGGCAGGTGGGACTGGATTGGGTTGGGATATCTGGTCGGGTTGGACCGAAGGGTCTGTTTCCATGCTGTACATCTCGATGACTCTCTGACTCTGTGTTTCTCTAACACTAAAGTTAAAATATCACCAATTTGTGTGAATGTTTGAGACCGGAGGGTTGCTTGAGTGTAAAAATCAGGTGAAGTTGTTCATTTTGTCCTCTTTTTGTAGCCTGAAGGTATAGATTCTGGTGGAAGAGTCCTCAACTTTCTTTCTATCACACAGTTGACTGTTGGAAGGAATTGCAGATTGATGCTTAGCCTGTTTCACTAAGTTATGAATTTAACAAATAAATTTGTCCTAGAATGGGACTTGAACCCAAAACTTCTGGCTCAGAGGCAGGATACTATCCACTGTGCCACAAGGCAAAATTACTATAATTCTACTGGACAATAAGGCTGTTTTCTCATTAGAGAGACAGAGAGACAGCTGGTGGTAGTTTAACTTGAGCATCACCGTACCCCAGGCAAGGGGAGAGGTTAAGAAGGAAAGTTGTTCGTAGTAAACTCAGCTAGTGCAGGAATTGAACCTATACTGATGGCATTACTCTGCATTGCAAACCAAATCACCTATGAGAATCAACCTGTTTGGAGATATTATAACATACTTTTTAAGTGGGGGGGGTCTTGAATCTGGGCATTTTGGCTCAGAGGTAGTGACATTACCACAGTGTCACAAAGCCCACAAAATAAGGAGAGAGGGAAATGGCTTCATTCTGAACACAGTCCAGATTTCAGCTCCAAAAGCAGAACTTAAGCTTTCAAACTTCTGATAATATCACAAACCATCCCAAAGTCGGACAACTTATCCATCTAGTCATGCAACCATCGAATTAGTTGGCAGACAATATTTCTACATGTGCATTGCCCATGAACAGAGCTCTCACTTTATTATTCCACTGGAGCATCAGCCTAGATTTTCCCCTGGTCACATTTCTGGAGTGTGGATTTGAACACCTAACCTTCAGATGCTAGAGGAAGAGTGCTTTTAACTGGGCCACACTAATAAAGTCACCGTACCTCCAGAGGGCTGCTCTCTCATGTGAGACTACTGGTGGTAAATTAAATTTGAGGGTTACCATGTCTTTTAGAAGGAGCAAATTTGAGTAGGCAGCATCATCATGCTGACCTCAGCCAATACAGGGTTGGGCCCACAATGTAGGCATCACTCTGCATTGCAAATGAAGCTAACCTTCCCTCCCTGTATGGTAGATGTTGTGGTTGTACACCTGAACAATCTGAGATGGTTTGAATACAGCCAGTATCATCAATCCACCTTGTTGATCTTAGTGTAAGTCACTGCTGATACCAAATGGAGAAGATGTCCACAGTCTTCGGGAAGACTTGGAATATAATAGAACAGTATAGCACGGGGTTGGTCTTGTTGAAGGGAAAAGGCTTCTTACGTAGTACTTAATAGCTACATGTCATCTGAGTTACACAGAAGTCTCTTGCGGGACCATTTCTACGTGGAAGTGGACATGAACTACAGTATGCAGCCCATCGAGTCTGCTCCTCCATTCAGTGAGATCATAAACGATCTGATAAGACTGGAATTCGGCGAAAGTTGACATCATTGTTTGGTTACGTGAAACCGAACACTGGAACAACAGCTGGTAACAAAAGCGCACTCCCAGGAACTACGGTCCTTTATATCCTGTGATATTAGGTAACCACGATCTTGGCAACAAAGCTGTTCGCGTTGAGAGCGTGCTCTATCACAGTCCTCTCTCAACCTCCCTACTCCGATATTCTATTTTCTGCCTCGGTTAATAAAGGAAGAGTGTCTCCTGAACATATAGGCGTTCTCCCGGCCGAGATCATTGACAAGCTTCTGCCGAACGCTACGTCGGGCTTTACTGTTCGGATTGGAAAGGCGAGCATTGTAGGGTTTGCTGAGTGATAGGTCGAGCCGCCAATGAAGCAGTGAGAGGGCGGGACTGGGGCTGAGAATGTGAATGAGTGAGCTGTGGGTTGAGCTCGCATTCAGCTGGTCCTTGAGTTGCTTGCAACATGGCTGAGAACAAGGAAGAAGTTAAGTACTACCGGCTGGAAGAACTGAAGCGGCATAGCAGCGGTAACAGTGCCTGGATCCATATTCACGATAAAATCTACGATGTGACCAAGTTCTTGGAGGAGGTATGGTTGTTTCAAACTCTCCGATCGCTTTGAAATAGTTCTTCGCTTCATCTAGTTCATTCGTGTAAGAGCCTCTCACCCAACCGTACATAAATAATTCCCTCTTCATAGCACAAAATCAAAACGTTTGTAAAACATATCCTGGTTTTCTCTTGACTTTAAGAAGCCTTTTTTGGAATGTTACGTGACACTTGCAAAGATGCATGAGAGTTTGTGACCTCTCCTGGACTTTATTCCTCGACCTTAAACCTGGCCAAGTCATGTGGCAGAATCCCTTGTTACTGCAGCAAAGTTCCACAGTTGTTTTTCCTTGTATAGATCTGTGCACAGACCTTTGTTTTAACGTTTGTTTCTGTAAGTAAAGATGTTGCCTTTTTCTATTCTGTTAGAAATGAAAAAAAGTTTTCAGATCTGAGGGCATCCGTTGAAAATCTGGTGTACCTGTTCATTTTGGGGTATGAGACCTGCCCTCTACACCAATGTCTGGCTTTTGAATTATCTGAGATTACATGTAATTTACTGCAGAATTTGCCCTATCTGTTTCATTTAGGATTTTGTGGAAAATAGGAATTAGGGACTGGCATAAACAATTTTTTCAAAGCAGTAACTCTCCCAAATCTTTGAGAATAAAGCCCTCCATCCTCTGCCTTCACAGCCTTGTCAGGAAACACCTGTTTCTCCCATCTGATCAACATATCGCTAAGCTCAGGGATCACTCTCTTTCCCCTTCACCCCCAGGCTTGTAATAGACTTTTTCACAAATGGCATTCATTGCTTGAGGCTTGCCAGTTCCAAGGAAGGGAAGCTAACAGGCTACACAGGCCCTAATTGTTATTGTTTTTGCATTTTTATAATGGACAACTAGATATGGTGTGTCCTGCCTGACTCAATGGATTTTTGTTTGGGTTTTATGAGAGTAGTTTAATTTTTGTTTTGCACATATCATCAAGCATGAACTTACTCTGAAATTCCCCTAAAAGCACCTATTACATTCAGTCACTACATTCAGATGGTGACTTGCAGCATTTGTGTGACCACTCAAACTTTAAACAGTTGAAATAAATTTATACTAATTCCAGAAGGGCTATATTTTTCATAATTTGAATTCCTTACAAATATTATACTGGCATTTTATATGTATGCATTTAGAAGTAATACTATATTTAATCTTGGGCCTTTTAAATTAAAAAAAACAAAGTACTGTATTGAAAAAGTGAACATAAAAATGCCATCCTGTCTAATGTTATATTTTGATATTTGTTTGTATAATTCTGTTAACGGTTATTACTACTGTGAGAAAAGTTACCTGCTTAATTACTTCTAATGTCATAGTTATTCACAAATCTTTTCCCGGAAATATGCATCCACTTTCATTTCCATGTCTATGGAAGTAGGTAACTCTCAGACAATTAGATTAGATTCCATATAGTGTGGAAACTGGCCCTTCAGCCCAATAAGTCCACATTGACCCTGCGAAGAGTAACCGACCCAGACCCATTTCCCTCTGACTAATGCACCTAACACTATGGGCAATTTAACATGGCCAATTCACCTGACCTGCACATCTTTGGATTGTGGGAGGAAACCAGAGCACCCAGAGGAAACCTACACAGACACTAGGAGAATGTGCAAACCCCACACAGACAGTCGCCCGAGGCTGGAATCGAACCCAGGTCCCTAGCACTGTGAGGCAGCAGTGCTAACCACTGAGCTACTGTACTGCCTGAATGTAACCTCTAAAGTGACCTTTGAACTTGAGTGAACCATAGCGTGAGTTGTCAGTCAGTAATTCACCTCCATAAAGGAACTGGGCTATTTTTGTCATAGATGGAAATGTGTTGCTGGAAAAGCGCAGCATTTTTGTCAAATGCAGCCTGTATCAAGTCCTGAGTCATGTATTCTCTATCTGATTAACGATGAAACCAGAAGGTTGTTTTCATTGTGCCAGTGTAATATTGATATTGGGTACTGTGTGGTATTTCACAATCTCCAGTGACTTGTTTTGTAAGTTTGTGTAGACAAATCTGGCAACATGACTATAGCCTCTGAGAAGATGTCAGAAGTCATGAAGTGCTGTTAGAAAGTCTTTATTTAATGTATATTTTATTTCTAATTCAAGAATAGGAGAGAAATCTGAAGACTTTACATTTTTGTGGGATTTGAGCTGGAATGGGCTGCGAGTTTTGAGAAGATTTGTAGCTCAGGTTGAGGGTCTGGATGTAGGTTTGTTCACTGAGCTGGAAGGTTCATTTCCAGACGTTTCGTCACCATACTAGGTAACATCTTCAGTGGGCCTCTGGGTGAAGCACTGCTGATAATTCCTGCCTTCTGTTTATATGTTTGGGTTTCTTTGGGTTGGTGATGGCATAGTCATAGAGATGTACAGCATGGAAACAGAGCCTTTGGTCCAACCAATCCATGCCAAACAGGTATCCGAACCCAATGTAGTCCCACCTGCTAGTACCTGGCCCATATCCGTCCAAACCCTTCTTATTCATATACCCATCCAAATGCCTCTTAAATGTTGCAATTGTACTAGCCTCCATCACTTCCTCTGGCCGCTCATTCCATACACGTACCACCCTCTGTGTGAAAATGTTGCCCCTTAGGTCTCTTTTATATCTTTCCCCTCTCACCCTAAACCTATGCGCTCTAGTTTGGACTCCCCAACCCCAGGAAAAGACTTTGCCTATTTACCCTATCCATGCCCCTCATATTCCTGTGCTGATGTCATTTCCTGTTCTTTTTCTCAGAGGGTGGTAGATAGGGTCTAACTTGATGTGTTTGTTGTTAGAATACTGGTTGGAATGCCATGCTTCTAGCAATTCTCGTGCATGTCTCTGTTTGGCTTGTCCTAGGATGGATGTGTTGTCCCAGTCAAAGTAGTGTCCTTCCTTATTTGTATGTAAGGATACTAGTGAGAGAGGATCATGTCGTTTTGTGGCTAGTTTTCTGCCTGTTTGTCCAATGTAGTGTTTGTTACAGTCCTTGCATGGTATTTTGTAAATGACATTAGTTTTGCTTGTTGTCTGTATAGGATCTTTCAAGTTCATTAGCTGCTGTTTTAGTGTGGTGGTAGGTTTGTGGGCTACCATGATGCCAATGGGTCTGAGTAGGCTGGCAGTCATTTCAGAGATGTCTTTGATGTAGGGGAGAGTGGCTACGGTTTCTGGATGTGTTTTGTCTGCTTGTTTGGGTTTGTTGCTGAGAAATCGGCAGACTGTTCATTCTTTTTGAATACAAGGTATAGGTGATTTTGTTCTGCTCTACTTAGTTCCTCAGTGCTGCAGTGTGTGTTGGCTTATTGAAATAATGTCCTGTTGCAGCTTTGTTTGTGGAATGGGCACATTCCTGATGAAGAGCTTATGCTCGAAACATTGATTCTCCTGCTCCTCGGATGCTGCCTGACTGGCTGTGTTTTTCCAGCGCCATACCTTTTGACTCTGTATTTGTTGCCTATCCTTACCAGTCTTACTAATGCTTGCTTATTCTCTCATTATTGAAAATGACTTACTTCAGGAGTAGGCAATGGCCTTGTGGTATTATTGTTACACCATTAGTTCGGAGACCCAGATAATGTTTTGGGAACCTGGATTCAAATTCTGACATGACAGATGGTGGAATTTGAATTCAATAATAATCTGGAAATAATGATGGGGACCACTGTAGTATGCCACAATGGATCATCTACTTGGCACTTCTGGCTGAAGATCCTGCAATGCTTCAGCCTTATATTTTACACTGTTATGTTGGGCTCTTACATCATTTGAGGATGCAGATGTTTGTGAAACCGTCTCCTCCAGTGAGTTGTTTCATTGTTCAACACCTTTCATGAGTGGATATGGCAGGGTGCAAAGCTTAAATCTAACTCATTGGTGGTGGACTTGCTTATAGGAATCACTTGCTGCTTATAATATTTGGCATACAAATAGTCCTGTTTTGTCACTACACTAGGTTGACACCTCATTTTTGCTATGCCTGCTACTGCCGCGGCATGCCCTCCTGCACTCCATTGAACCAGGGTTGATCCCCTGGCTTGACAGTAATGGTTGAGTGGGGGATATGCCAGGCAATGAGGTTGCAGAATGTGTTGCAGTCTCATGGATGCCCAGTCTTGAGTTGCTAACTCTGTTTGAAGTCTGTCCCATTTAGCACAGAGATTGTGTCACAGAAGATGGAGTGTATTCTCATTGTGAAAGTGGGATTTCATCTCAAAAGGAATAGTGCAGTGGTATTACTGATACTGTCACAGACAGATGCATTTGCAGTTGGCAGATTGGTAAGGATGAGGTCAAGTATATTTTTTCCCTCTTATCAGTTCCCTCATCATCTGCCACAGAACCAGTCTAGCAGATGTATCTTTGAGTTTATTGAGTCTAAAATCAGTATTGCTGCTCCATGGCAGAAATTGAATTCCCTAGTATTGTTCAACATGATTCACCTGTGGAGGACAGTAATCAGCAAGTGGTTTGCTTTCCCATGTTTAACCTAAAGCAATGAAAGTTCATGGGGTCCAGAGTCAATGGGGTGGCATGGTGGCTCAGTGATTAGCACTACTGCCTCACCGTGCCAGGGACTCAGGTTCAATTCCCGCATTGGGAGTTTGCACATTCTTTGCGTGTCTGCGTGGGTTTCCTCTGGGTGCTCCGGTTTCCTCCCACAATCCAAAGATGTGCAGGTTAGGTGAATTGGCCATGCTAAATTGCCCATAGTGTTCAGGGATGTATAAGCTAGGTGCATTAGTCAGACGTAAATATAGGTAGGGGAATGGGTCTGGGTGGGTTACTCTTCAGAGGGTTGGTGTGGACTTGTTGGCTGAAGGGCCTGTTTCCACACTGTAGGGATTCTAATTCTAATTCAATGTTGAGGACTCTAAGACAACTCTCTCACGACTGTATATCACTGTGCCACCACCTCTGTCCTGCTGGTGGCATACCAGGGATGGTGATGGTTTTGTCTGTTGTATGATTCCATGACTATGACTGTCAAGCTATTGCTTGACTAGTCAGTAAGACAGTTTTTCAAATTTTAGCCCTAATCCCTAAAGAGTAAATAAGGATGACGTTGCAGGGTTGACAGGGCTGTTTCTGCTGTTGTGGATGCCACGTGGCCCATTCCTGTTTCACTTCTTCAAAACTTCATAGCAATTGGTACAACTGAGGACAGCACAGTGGCTCAGTGGTTAGTACTGCTGCCTCAGTGCCAGGGACCTGGATTCAATTCCAGCCTCTGACAACTGTCTGTGTGGAGTTTGCATATTCTCCCTGTGACTGCACGGGTTTTCTCTGGGTGCTCTGGTTTTTTCCCCCACAGTCCACAGACGTGCAGCTTGGGTAGATTGGCCATGTTAAGTTGACTGTAGTGTCCAGGGATGTGTAGGTTAGGTGGATTAGCCATGGAAAATGCAGGGTTACAGGGATAGGGTAGGGGGGGTAAGTCTGGATGGGAAGCTCTTTGGAGAGTCAGTGTGGACTTATTGAGCTGAATAGCCTGTTTCCACGCTGTTGGAATTCAGAGATTTTCTGTGAGTGGTTTGCTAGGCCATTTCAGAAGGCAATTAAGAGTCAACCACATTATTTGGACAAAGTTAAACATCACACAACACCAGGTTATAGTCCAACAGCTAGTTACTTGTCAAAGGTGCAGTGCTCTGAAAGCTAGAAGTTCCAAATAAACCTGTTGGACTATAATCTGGTGTTGTGTAATTTTTAACTTTACCAAACCCAGTCCAACACTGACACCTCAACATTGCTTGGAGTCTCAGAAAAGCCAGATGAGGTGAGGATGGCAGATTTCCACTCCAGAAGGACATTATTGAACCAGATGAGTTTTCCAACAATTGACAATGGTTTTGTAGTCATCCACATATTTTTGTTGATTTCACCATATGCTGTGGTGGGTTTCAAACTTGATCACCAGAACAATAGCTGAGTTTTTGGATGAATAATCTAACTAGCCTTCAGTTAGAATTGCCAGCAAGCACAGATCATGGACTATTTCTAAGACAGATCTTCTAGATGTGTAAGCAGTATTGTTCATACACTTCAAATCAACTTTCTCCACAAGAACCCAGTCCTTACATTCACCATAGTTATTCTGGACCATAGGGCTGCTGTCTCATTAGAGAGAAATAATTGGATATGGTTTAACCTGAGGGTCACCACATCTCCAGTGAGGGGAGATGTTTTGAACTAGAGTCCACCATGCTAACCTCAGCCAGTGTGGGAACTGAGCCCACATTGGGATCAGTCTGCATCACAAACCAGCCATCTAACCAACGAAACTAACTGACCCCACTCTCTTTATAGTATGTGTTACAAAGGATAACAGAAAGGGAACACTCAGACCATATCATACTGACAGCAATGTTTTGCACAGAAACGGCATCAACTGCCAGAAGTCAGCAGACAACAAAAGCTGTGTTAATTTTTGCTGAATAACAGCTTTAGAGAATTTTTTGGAGTACTTATCTTGTACGGTGTTTTTCTTTACTCCCATCAGACCAGAGGGGAACATCCAATTTCCTCCTTTCAAAAAGGACACTAGTGGACCATTTTAATTTTTGGAGGGGGATGGGTGCATGGTGAAGCAAAAGGGAAGGTCGAGGATAAGGTAGAGGGTCGGAGAGATAAAATAACATATGTCATTCCCGCTTCCTTGACCTTAACTCAATGTTTAGACAATAGGTGCAGGAGTAGGCCATTCTGCCCTTCGAGCCTGCACCACCTTTCAATATGATCATGGCTGGTCATCCTTAATCAGTATCGTGTTCCTGCCTTATCTCCATAACCCTTGATTCCACTATCCTTGCGAACTCTATTCAACTCTTTCTTAAATGAATCCAGGGACTGGGCCTCCACTGCCCTCTGGGGCAGAGCATTCCACACAGCCACTTCTTCTGGGTGAAGAAGTTTCGTCTCATCTCTGTCCTAAATTGTTTATCCCGTATTTTTAAGCTGTGTCCTCTGGTTCGGCACTCACCCATCAGCGGAAACATGTTTCCTGCCTCCAGAGTGTCCAATCCTTTAATAATCTTATATGTCTCAATCAGATCCCCTCTCAGTCTTCTAAACTCAAGGGTATACAAGCCCAGTCGCTCCAGTCTTTCAGCGTAAGGTAGTCCTGCCATTCCAGGAATTGACCTCGTGAACCTACGCTGCACTCCCTCAAGAGCCAGAATGTCTTTCCTCAAATTTGGAGAACAGAACTACACACAGTACTCCAGGTGTGGTCTCACCAGGGCACTGTACAGCTGCAGAAGAACCTCTTTGCTCCTATACTCAATCCCTCTTGTTATGAAGGCCAGCATGCTATTAGCCTTCTTCACTACCTGCTGTACCTGCATGCATACCTTCATTGACTGGTGTACAAGAACACCCAGATCTCTTTGTATTGCCCCTTTACCTTAATTGATTCCATTTAGGTAGTAATCTGCCTTTCTGTTCTTGCCACTAAAGTGGATAACCATACATTTATCCACATTAAACTGCATCTGCTATGCATCTGACCACTCACCTAACCTGTCCAGGTCACCCTGTAATCTCCTAACATCCTCCTCACATTTCACCCTGCCACCCAGCTTAGTATCATCAGCAAATTTGCTAATGTTATTATTAATACCATCTTCTATATCATTAATATATATTGTAAAAAGCTGCGGTCCTCGCACTGATCCCTGCGGTACTCCACTGGTCACTGCCTACCATTCCGAAATGGAGCAGTTTATCACTACTCTTTGTTTCCTGTCAGCCAACCAACTTTCAGTCCAAGTTAGTACTTTGCCCCCAATACCATACTCCCTAATTTTGCTCACTAACCTCCTATATGGGACTTTATCAAAAGCTTTCTGAAAGTCCAGGTACACTATATCTACCATCAGGCCCCGGGGACTTATCAACCTTCAGACCTAACAGTCTCTCCAACACCAATTCCTGGCAAATATAAATTCCCTTAAGTTCGGGTTCTTCAGCCACTGTTACCTCAGGGAGATTGCTTGTGGCTTCCCCAGTGAACACAGATCTGAAGTACCATTTCAATTCTTCTGACATTTCTTTGTTCCCCGTATATATTCCCGTTTCTGTCTTCAAGGGCCCAATTTTAATCTTAACCATTTTTTTGCCTTTCACATACCTAAAAAAACTTTTACTATCCTCCTTTATATTTTTGGCCAGTATACCTTCGTATCTCATTTTTTTTCTCTGCATATTTCCTTCTTAGTAATCCTCTGTTGTTCTTTAAAAGCTTCCTAGTCCTCCATTTTCCCACTTATCTTTGCTATGTACTTTTTCTCTTTTAACTTTATATGTTTCTTAACGTCCCTAGTCAGCCATGGCCACCCATGCCTCCTCCCAGGATCTTTCTTCCTTTTTCGAATGAACTGATCCTGCATCGTCTGCATTATACACAGAAATATCTGCCATTGTTCCTCCACTGTCATCCCTGCTAAGGTATTGCACCATTGAACTTTGGCCAGCTCCTCCCTCATAGCTCCATAGTTCCCTTTATTCTACTGAAATATTGTCACTTCCGATTGTACCCTCTCCCTCTCAAATTGCAGATTGAAGTTTATTGTATTACTTTCCAATGGCTCCTTCACTTCGAGGTCCCTGATCAATTCTGGTTCGTTGCACAATATCAGATCCAGAATTGACTTCTCCCTGGTAGGCTCCAGCACCAGTTGTTCTAAGAATCCATCTCGGAGGCACTCCACAAAGTCTCTTTCTTGAGGTTTAGAGTAAATACATAAAGCATGGTCCTCGATATATGTTAATAGCAGAATAAGGATCTGCTCTGACTGAAAGTAAACCATAGAAAATAAAATACAGGCAAAGCCTTGACGAGGAAAATCAAAATCAGAATGGAGGACCAAGTTCATTGTTTTGAACTGTTGAATTCCAATAAAGTTGTTGCAGATGTAAGATTCATTCTCCATAAGTTACCTTCTATCAATTAGTTAGAGTTTTCATTTTTGAAATTGAGTGTGGGAGATTTGTTTATAATAAATAAAATGCTCTTGTATATTTTACAATAAGTTTATAAGATAAAACAGAACTTCACATGTAGACAGGATGGTTAGGAAGGCTTTTAGCAAACTTACCTTCATTGCTCCGTTGTTTGAGCATAGGAGTTGGGATAGGATGTTAGGTGAGGCCTCTTCTGGAGTATCGTGTCCACTTCTGGTCACCCTGGTATAGATAGGAAGGATATTATTAAGCTGGAGAGGGTTCAGAAGAAATTTACCAGGATGTTGCCATGAATGAAGGGTTTGAGTTATATAGATAGGCTGGGACTTCTTTCACTGGAGCGTTGGAGGTTGACTGGTGACCTTATAGAGATTTATAAAATCATGACTGGCATAGATAAGTATTTTTCCTCAGATGGGGGAGTTCAAAACTAGGGGGCATATTTTTAAATTGAGAGGAGAGAGATTTTAAAAAAAGACATGAAGGGCAATTTTTTTTAACACAGGATGGTTCATGTGTGTAATGAACTCCCTGAGGAAGTGTGGATGTGGGCATAATTACAATGTTTAAAAGACACCTGGATAAATAAATGAATAGGAAAGGTTTGCGGGAATATGGGCCAGGATCAGGCAGGTGGGACAAATTTAGCTTTGGATCATTTTTGGCATGGGCCGATTGAACCAAAGGATCTGTTTCCGTGCATTGCGACTCTATGACATAAGTGGCAACATTTTTCACACGGTGGTTAGTGTATTGAATGAACTGCCAGAGGAAATGGTTGCAGGTACAATTATAATGCTTAAAAGACATTTGAATAAGCACATAAATAGGGAAGGTTTGGTGTGTTATAGGCTCAATGCAGACAAGTGGGACTAGTTTAGTTTGGGAACATGGTCGGTTTGAACTAGTTGAACTGAAGGTTCTATTTCCATCCTGTATGACTCTAATCATCTATAATAGTAGATGCTGGCGATCTGAAACAAACAAAAGCAGAAATTGCTGGAGAAACACAGTAGGTCTGACAACATGTGTGAAGAGAAAGCAGAGTTATCAGTTGAGTCCAAAACCTTTCCTCGGAGTCCTTGTATGAGTTTGTGATTCTGAATGCCAAGATATGATTCTTTGATTCCAAGTTAAACCATTTAATATGGGTGTAGTATTTGATATTTGTGTTTTTGAGAAAGAAAATTTCTAAACAAAAAAAAAAGCACATGCTGAAGGTATGTTCCTTTATGACTGCATCACCGAATAAAGTAACTTGAGTAAATGAGAAAAGACACTTAAGCATCTTTTTCTTTTTTAAAAAAAAAATTCCAGGCTGGGGATGTTTGTGTGTGGTGGTGTGTGTGTGTTTAGTTCGAGCCCTGGGTGCCACAGGGATCAGTGCTGAGCCCTCTGTTATTTACAGGTTTTATTAATGGATTAAATTAAGGGAGCAAATGCAATGCAGTCAAATATGCTAATGAATACAAAGATAGGTGGGAAGCATGCATGAGCAGGATCTGAAGAGTTTGCAAAGGATAGAGATAGGTTAAGTGAGTGGGCAAAAGATTGGCAGGTGGTATGTAATGTTGGAAAATGTAAACTTGTCCACTTTGGTAGGAAGAATGGGAACACAGACTATACTGTATAGAGAGAGGCTGCAGGACAAGGTAACCTTGTGTGAAGCACAAAGTTAATATGTAGACACAGCAAGTCATCAGTGTTGCAAATGGAATGTTGGGCTTCATTGAAAGGCAGATAGAATATAAAAATAGCAACATCTTGTTGCGCCTGTACAGGGGATTGACAAGACATCACATAGAACACTATAATTTGGTCTCCTTAATTAAGGAGCAATATTGCATTGGAAGTAGTTTTGAGAAGGTATAATAGATTGATTACTGAGATGATGAAGCTATCTTATGAGAAAAGGTTAGGGGAATTAAAGACCTTTTTAGAATGAGGTGATTTTAGTGAAACATAACATTTTGAGGGGGCTTGAGAGGGTGAATGCTGAAAGGATGTTCACCTTATGAGGGAATCTAAAACCAGAAAACAGTTTGCAAGTAAGGGAGTGTCTCATTTTTAGGCACCGATCAGGATGAATTTCTTCTGAGCAGGATAGCTCATTGAATAACTTCAGTGCAAAGTTAATTGTGCTGAGATTATTGATGTGAGGGCATTAAATGTTACAGGGAGCAGGCAAGAAAGCGGAGTTCAAGGCCACAGGTGAATCAGAGATGATCTTATTGAAAGGTGGAGCAGGCATGTGATTCCAGGTGGCTTTTTACTGCTTGTTCTTATTAACATCCTTAGGTTCCTATCCAGAATTTGAATTCGGGTCTTTGGTTAATTGTCCAAACATCCAGACATAAGACAACCACTGTGCTTTTAGGCCCCCAATAATACCCTGGGTAAATGAGGTTAACGGGGATGGCAGATATCCCAATGTGAGTTATGCTATTTTGTGAGGAATATGTGCAATTGCTAATCCTCTTGTATAAGGCTATAAGCTCACTATATAGTAGGTTTGCCACCATCCTCTTTTTTTTATGTTGGATATATACAGGACCCACTTGATTTAGTGCGGTCAAGGAAAGCCATTTATTTGTCTAACAAGAGACTCCCTTGTCTTGAACAAGATATAGTTATTGTGTGCTAGCAATGATGTACAAGTTGGCACTGATGTGATAACTATTGCTGCAAAGATTGAGAAAGACCCACATTTCTCCTTCGAGACTCTAAACTTTTCTCCCACGAAGCCTGTATTACATCATAATGGGTGGTACTTAAGGCACACCTCAACATTTATCATTTCAAACTCTTCGATCCAAGTAAAACACAGACCAAACATACATTCTTGTTAAATTTGAGGGTCAGGGGTATCTAAAATCTGGAAGATATAGCAAGCCTTGGTTTTCTTCTAAGATTATTGAGACATTTTGCATTTTGGTATGACTAATTGTGCTCATGAATGCAGTTCTATAGCAACAAGTCTTTTTGATTTTGAAAGTATCAAAATCTGTCAGTTGGATCGTATTCATAATATATTCTGACTTTACGGCATGTATTTGGTGTAGATTAGATAAACTGCACTATTAATTTAAGAGTCAATTTGTAAATGTTTCTGAGACTATAGTATGATGGATCAACTGTCTTTGTATTTGGCATGCTTTATAGTCTGAGAGGAACAAGGAGGCTTTATACTGGAGAATAAATAAAAATCATTCTACTTTATATTAAATCCTTTTGAATGTGTAATACTCAGATTATAACTGTTGTGTAGAATCAAACAGATCTTTTGCTAACAAGTTGCATTAACAAATAAAATTTAGGTAATATTGTAGTGCGAAAGTAAACACTTAATGACTGGTTAGTTTCTGTGAATTGACTGTGTTGCCTAATTTTCAATGGTTTTTGAAAATATTCTATGGCCAACTTGGTTTGGATTTTGTGCAGAATTCAGTCATTGTAGAAATTCAGTGGAACATTTTGATTTGCATTTGTAGATATACACAGTAGTGGAAGGTTTAATTTTCATAAACGTTTTAGGATGACTTTGGTTGGTTAAAACGACCTAAATTAATTTCACTTCTTTTAAAAAACTGTAGATTTTTATTGATAACAGAAGAATGAAATCTGCATGAACAGTTCTGAAAGAAAATTTACATTCTTTTGTGAGGGGATAGAACGATGATATTTTCTGCATTTCAGTAATTAGACTTTTGGTCTTGCATTCGTGTCTCTATTCCAACATCCCACCATTTCTAACTGACAAAGTCTAAATTTTCTTTATAGATCTTCTTGCTTCGTCACTGCTTGCTTCTCTTTCAATATAATTGCTAGTATCAACCTCTTTGACCAAATTGACAGTCACCAGTTCTAATACCTCCTCCTATAGTTGGTGTCAATCTTTATCTGAGTACTATTTTTGAAGTGCCTTCAGCCATTTATTTTAAATTCTGTTGAAGACATTCTATAAATGCAACTAGTTTGTGCTATTGTGCACACACCTGATGTTCCGAGCAACCAAAATCTTTATTTGCCTCATCTTTAGACATTTGGATCTTAAAATTTGTAAAATTAGGCAGTTGGTACTTGTGATGCTGGAATTAGTATGTAATAAAGGGAAATAATTTTATTTCTAAATAGGTGTTGTAATGTGTTTTATAGCTAATAAAGTGTTTTTTACACAGCAGGTTCTCAGGTATAACTGAGGTACATAGTCAGATAATCTGTTTGTGATGATGTTCGAGGTGTGAATATTGATCAGGAAATTGTAAGAACTCCCACACTCTTTGAGTAGTCTCACCATATCTTTCAGTACAACTGAAAGGAAAAGCAAGGTTGGAGTGGTCAAGTTTCTGAACTAGGACTTGAATCTCAACCCTCTAGAACATAGAACATAGAACATAGAAGAATACAGCGCAGTACAGGCCCTTCGGCCCTCGATGTTGCGCCGATCCAAGCCCACCTAACCTACACTAGCCCACTATCCTCCATATGCCTATCCAATGCCCACTTAAATGCCCATAATGAGGGAGAGTCCACCACTGCTACTGGCTGGGCATTCCATGAACTCACGACTCGCTGAGTAAAGAACCCATCCTGGTAAACCTCCTCTGCATCCGTTCCAGTGCCTCCACATCCTTCCTATAGTATGGCGACCAAAACTGGACACAATATTCCAGATGCGGGCGGACCAGAGTTTTATACAACTGCATCATGACCTCAGGGCTCCGGAACTCAATTCCTCTTCCAATAAAAGCCAGTACGCCATATGCCTTTTTCACCGCACTATTTACCTGGGTGGCAACTTTCAAAGATTTGTGTACATGGACACCAAGATCCCTCTGCTCATCCACACTACCAAGTATCCGACCATTAGCCAAGTACTCCATCTTTTTGTTACTCTTACCAAAGTGAATCACCTCACACTTAGGTACATTGAACTCCATTTGCCACCTTTCTGTCCAGTTCTGCAGCTTATCTATATCCCGCTGTAACCTGCCACATCCTTCCTCACTGTCTAGAACTCCTCCGACTTTCGTATCATCCGCAAACTTGCTCACCCAACTTTCTAACCCCTCCTCCAGGTCATTTATAAAAATGACAAACAGCAATGGTCCCAAAACAGATCCTTGCGGAACACCGCTAGTGACGGCACTCCAAGATGAACCTTTGCCATCAACTACTACCCGCTGTCTTCTTCCAGCCAGCCAACTCCTAATCCAAACCTCCAACTCACCCTCAATGCCATACCTCCGTATTTTTTGCAGTAGTCTACCATGGGGACCTCTGTCAGATAACACTTAACTAGTTCTTCACCAAATTTCCTTGTAAGTCTTATTCACTTTTCCTCTGGCAATGAATCTGCACAGTTACTGCTTTTGTTGTTTGAATTCGTGTATTGCTGGACATCGGAGTGCATCTGGGCAAATTAACAAACAGTGAAATTCACAACTAATCTTAGATGAACTGTTGGGCGAAGTTCACAGCACAGAATCAGATAAGTTACTTGTTGTTTTAAGTCTGTCCAAGAGAAAGGCTGCAGTAGTGAGTATAGTGGATTCTTTCTTGATTATATGTTTTTGGAGATATGTCTCTTGATTAAACGTAAAATATAAGCCATAGCTATTAATTTAACCTGGGGCAGTGTTTGTAGAGGAATAAGATGGTGTTATTTTCTGGGTCTGTAGATTGTGAAGGAGCAAAAATGGCCTTTGCAGTGATATGTACTTCTTGTCAGTTGTGGGAGTTTAAAGAGAGTTTGAGTTACTGCGGATTACATAAATGCTGTTGGATGCGAATCTTATCAGATCGAGTGGATCAGTTGGAGAGACATTAGAAGCGATGAGGAATTTGCAACAGCAACAGTATGTGATGGATGGCAGTTAGAGGAAGGGGGGAAAGTCTCGGATACACATGGATGGGTTAACTCCAGGAACGGTACGACAGGTAGGCAGCTAGTGCAGGAGTCTTTTGTGGATATACCCATTTCAAACAGGTATGCTGTTTTGGAAAACATAGCGGGTGATGGATTCTCAGGGGAACGTAGCACAAACAGCCAAGTTTCTGGTATTGAGACTGGCTCTAATGCAACGAGGGGTACGTCAGCTTCCAAGAGATCAATGGGAGGGAGGGAAGTGGGACCCAGGGAGATAGTGAGGAAAGAGATCGATCTGAGACGGGTACAGCTGAGAACTATCAAAATAGTTGCAAAACCCTTGTAGCATTACAAATATAAAAATAATTGGACTTCTTTTACACTGTACTTTATGGTGTATAAAATCTGTTGAATAATGAGGAATTATTTTGTTAATGACAATAATATAATTGACCATATATTTGACATCAAAAAAGACAGACAGAAAACATATAATGGAGACTTGTGAAGAATCTTGTATTAGAGGGCTGCATTCAGTCTGATGTGCAACATTGTGTAAATAAAGATTATTATGAGGTTACAGAGAGTGAGAGAGCATCACTTTAAGTTAAAACCATTCTAGGGATGCAAGTGACTTGGCTAATTCATCTCGCGTGCACATCCTTGGATGCGACAGGACAATTTGGGGGCGGCAGGGTGGCACAATGGTTAGCACTGCTGCCTCACAGCGCCAGAGACCTGGGTTCAATTCCCGCCTCAGGCGACTGACTGTGTGGAGTTTGCACGTTCTCCCCGTGTCTGCGTGGGTTTCCTCCGGGTACTCCGGTTTCCTCCCACAGTCCAAAGATGTGCAGGTCAGGTGAATTGGCCATGCTAAATTGCCCGTAGTGTTAGGTAAGGGGTAAATGTAGGGGTATGGGTGGGTTGCGCTTCGGCGGGTCGGTGTGGGCTGAAGGGCCTGTTTCCATACTGTAAGTAATCTAATCTAATCTAATCTAATCTAATTTAGGATGGTCCATCCACCGAACCTGCACATATTTGGACTGTGGGCAGAAACTGAATCAGCCAGCAGAAATTCATGCAGCCAAGGGGAGAACGTAAAAACTCCACGTCAACTAAGGCTGGAATAGAATCTGAGTCCTTAGTGCTGTGAGATAGCAGTGCTAACCATTGTGCCACTGTGCTGCCTCTTTACACAATACAACTTCTACAGTGGTGCAAGAACTTTGAACTAAAGTTTTATTGCCATCTTTGCTCAGATGCTGTTTTATAGAGTAGTAAAACTTGGATTTTGAAAAATGAGTAATGTGATTATTCCATATTTTAATACCCTGCATGTTAAGGAGTTAAATAATAGATTCCTGTACTTCGCATATATGATTAGCATATGCTGCACGTTTTTATGTTTTAGGGAATAAATTTGTCAAGTTCAAATTATTTATCCATTAAATGAGTTGATTGAATGCTTTTTACATATTTCATCCATTGTTATAGTGCGCTGGTAGGTGGAAGTTCAAACCCTTGATCTAGGTTAAAAATTAATGGTGTTTCTTATTCCAGATAAAGTGTACAGGAGAGCAGGAGCTATGTCAAGCTGGTTTAATCAGTTATTTTGATTGTTTTTAATCTTGCCAGTGGTCATTACATTAGTCTCCAGCAAATTTGAAAAAAGTTTATGTTTAAAGAACTTGTACATTTTTAATTATTTTAGTTTGTTTCGATACTTTGCTTTTGCTATCATCCACTGTTAATCATTCCTTATTCTAGATTATGTCCATGTAGTTCTAGTTATCAATCGGATTTTTTTTTTAAAACGGGTCAATGTTGTGTCAGTGAATTTCCAGGAAGTGTTAGATAATGTGTCTCATCAAAGGTTGCTCCACAAGTTAAGAGCAGAGGGTGTAAGGAATAACATATTGTCATTAATAAAGAATTAATTAGCAAACAGGAAGCAGAGGTAGAACTAACTGTCTTGGCTTAGTAAGCTGTAAGTAGTGAAGTGCGGCATAGAGAAGCTGTAATTAAAACTAACACTGTATCATGAAGGGTCTCTTTCCATGCTGTACATCTCTCTGACTCTGTTATATTCCTAGTTTTCTTGTAAGTCAAAGGACATTTCTTTTTTGCTATTACAAAGGTTGTTAGTCAGATGGCATTTTGAGCATTGTAGCCAATTTGGGCTCTCTACATGTTGAGGTATACAGTGATACTGGAAAAGCCTCAAAAGAAATCTGAAAATTATTTTTCGCTTTTGGGCCCTTAACTAACTTGGCATAAGAACATGCATCTTTTCCACTTAGAAGATTGACTTAGTTCCAACTTGAGAAATAATTCAAGGACTGGCTAGTGTACCTATTGATAGATTATTTAACTCAACAGATTGGGGAGAATCAGGGGATGTGAATTTCAACTTGATAAAAACCCAACATCAAGTCTGCTCAAGATCTTACATTTTTTTCAGAGAGCAATGAACCTCTAACACATTGTTAGCTGGCATAGTGGATTAATTCTTATCATACCTTCAAGAGGGAACTTACCTAGAATAGACATCCATCATTTAGAGTAGAGTCGCTACAGTGTGGAAACAGGCGATTCACCCCATTGAGTCAACGCTGACCTTCTGAAGAGCATCCCACCCAGACCCACCACCCTAATCTATCCCTGTAATTCCACATTTCCCATGGCTGACCCACATAGCCTACACATCCATGGATACTATGGGTAATTAAACACAGCAAATTCACCTAACATGCACATCTTCGGACTGTGGAAGGAAAGCAGAGCACCCAGAGGAAACCCGCGTAGATACAGGAATAATGTGCAAACTTCACACAGAGTTGCCCAAGGTTGGAATGGAACCTGGATCCTTGGTGAGGCAGCAGTACTATCCACTGAGCCACTATGCCACCCTTGAATTTTTTGAACACAACTGGATTTACAGATAACAATGTACTGGACTGATCCTTGTTTGAAGAATGTTCTGGTGATGGAGGAAGTGTAGCAAATGTCTCCCAGATTAATGCTTGGGATAGCAGCATTGATGCCTGTCATCTGGCTAGATTGGTTAGGACAATATTCACTGGAGTTGAGAAGAATTGGGGGGTATCTCATAAACCCTATAAAATTTTAACAGCACTAGACAGGATAAATGAAGGGAAGACATTCCTGATGACTGGAGAGTCCAGAAACCGGGTTAACAGTTTATGGTTATGGGTCAGGCCATTTAGGACTGAGATAAGGAGAAATGTTTTCCCCCAGACAGTAGTGAGCCTGAGAAATTGTCTGTCAATGAAAGTGGTTGAGGCCAAAACATTGAAAGGTTTTCGGAAGGAATTATGTCTAGTTAGTCATTGAGATGTACAGCATGGAAACGGACCTTCGAGGTATTTGGTATGCTTGCTTTTATTGGTCAGTGTATAGAGTGTAGGAGTTGAAAGGTCATGTTGCACCTATACGGGACATTGGTTTAGCCACTTTTGGATAACAGTGTTCAGTTCTGGTCTTCCTGCTTCAGGAAGCATATTGTGAAACTTGAAAGGGTTCAGAAAAGATTTACAAGAATATTGCAAGGTTTGGAGATTTTGAGGTTTATGGAGAAGCTGAATAGGCCGGGGCTATTTTCCCTGGAGCGTTGAAGGCTGAGGGGTGACCTCAGCAAAGTTTATTAAATCATGAGGGGCATTCGTAGTGTGAATAGCCAAGGTCTTTTCCCTACGGTAGGGGATTCCAAAACTAGAGGACGTAGGTTTAAGATGAGAGGGGAAAGATTTAAAAAGGACCTAAGGGGAAATCTTTTTACACAGAGGGTGGTATGTGTATGGAGTGAGCTGTCAGAGGAAATGGTGGAGGCTGGTACAATTACAACATTTCAAAGGCATCTGGGTGAGTACATGAACATGAAGGGTTTAGAGGGATATGGGCCAAATGCTGGCAAATGGGACTAGATTAATTTAGGATATCTGGTCAGCACGGACAAGTTGGACCGAGTTGTTGTATGACTAACTCTAAGAACCTGCAGTGTCTTGACAGGGTGAATGTGGAGAGGGTGTTTCCTCTGGTGGGTAAATCTAGAACAAGCATCACTGTTTTTTTTAAAAAAAAAAGCAAGAGTCACACATTTAAGACAGTATAAGGTGAAGTGTTTTTTTTCAGAGGCTTGAGAATCTTTGGAACTCTCCTCCCCAAAAGTTGGTAGAGGCAGAGCCTTTGAGTATTTCAAAGGCTAAAGTACTTTACTGTTTTTGATAAGCAAAGGGATTGAAAATATACTATAGGTAGGAGGGGATTTAGAGTAATCAAATCATCAATGACCTTATTGAATAGCAGTGGGCTAAGTTGCCTACTGCAGCTCCTAATTTGTATACCTCTGGAGATTGTTTGTTTGACTGAAGTGGGAGAGGAGAGTAATTGAGGATTTAGTAATTTGTCAGGCCTAACTAGATCTTTCTCTTGTGACCATGTCTTGTAATCACGAAAGCCACTCCCTGCTAACAGTTGTCTTAAAATTGGTTGTCTTTTTGATACTTGAGATTGCTGAAGGGTTTGATTTGGGTCTGGTACTACTGTCCGCATTTGCATTGGGAATGACTAGGAACACTTGAAGTTAATGTTTGCCATTGATTTTGAAATGCTGCATCATGGTCCTTGAGTAAATTTGGTTGGTACTTCAGTGGGTGGGACTTTGAACTTGTTTAATCCGGGTATGCTGGATCTCAACTCTTATCAGTAGATATTGCGAACGAGATACATTTTACTCAAAGCTTATCTAGATAGCCAAATTAAATCTTTGCTTCTTTAACTGAGACTTTTAACATTTATTTACTGCCATTTCTTTGGTTTATTACCCTTCCTTTCATTTGTTTATTTGAACTCTTAATAGAGGTTCCAAAGTTTCTTGCAAAAATGATGTAACTTTCTAATTGTTTTGAATTGCTGATTTTTGAAGTGAGCATGTTTGAGTTATGGCAGCTTTAATGTCATTGAACTTCATTTTTGTGTGAGTTGTTGCCTTTTTTCTTAAGGAATGCTTTAAAAAAGACTTGCAAGAGCAACTCTGCTTTGAGCAGCCTGGGTTTTTTTTTCAAAATGCCTTTTTGTAACTGCCTAGAAAATGGAAGGATTTTGACAATATTTATAGCGTCTTATATGGAGGTATCATAGGCAAGAATATAGTCTCTGACAACAGTGCCTTCAGTGATGGATATGTGAACATGTGGGCATAGAATATTAGAGAAAAGCCCTGGAGGATTTCTGAAGTTACCTTGAACATATTTTAAAGCCAAAACGTGTGTTGTTGGTAAAGCATAGTCGGTCAGACAGCATCCAAGGGGCAGGAGAGTCAACATTTTGAGCATAAGCTCATCATCAGGAATCAAGGGGGCTGAGAGATAAATGGGAGGGGGTGGATGGAGCTGGGAGGTAGGTAGCTGGGAATGCATTGGGTAGATTGAGGTTTTGATGATGGTGATAGATCAGAGGGGAGGGTGGAGCTGTTAGGTGGGAAGAAGATGAACAAGTAGGATAGTTCAGTAGGGCAGTGCCAAGTTGGAGCATCCCAGATCCAACCCTCCAATTCGGCACTGCCCTTTCGTACCTGGTTATACTGCACTATGCAGCAATTTCTTCCAATTTATCTTTGGAAAAATTGAGAAGTATGTTTGAGGACATGTGAAAATGCGCCATCCAGATGTTTGTATAGTACAGATATACACTTGAATAAAGAACAAAGAAAAGTTACAGCCCAGGAACGGGTCCTTCGGCCCTCCAAGCTTGAGCTGATCCAAATCCACTGGCTAAACCTGTCGCCCAATTTCTAAGCATCTGTGTCCCTCTGCTCCCCACCTACTCGTGCATCTGTCCAGACATATCTTAAATGAATCTACCGTGCCTGCCTCTGCTACCTTTGTTGGCAATGCGTTCCATGCACCTACCACCCTCTGTCTAAAGTACTTGCTGCAAGTATCCCCCTTAAACTTTTCACCTCTTACCTTGAAAGTGTGACCTCTCATTATTGAATTCTTCACCCTGGGAAAAAGCTTATCTCTATCTACCCTGTCTATACCCTTCATGATTTTGTAGACCTCAATCAGGTTCCCCCCTCAATCTCTTTTTTTTTTCCTAATTAAAACAATCCTAACCTACTCAACCTCTCTTCATAGCTAGCATCTTCTATACCAGGCAATATCCTTGTAAACCTTCTCTGCACCCTCTTCAAAGCATCCACATCCTTTTGGTAATTTGGCGATCAGAACTGTATACACTATTCTAAATGCAGCCGAACCAATGTCTTAGCTGAAAATGTGTTGCTGGAAAAGTGCAGCAGGTCAGGTAGCATCCAAGGAACAGGAGAATCGACGTTTCGGGCATAAGCCCTTCTTCGGGCTTATGCCCGAAACGTCGATTCTCCTGTTCCTTGGATGCTGCCTGACCTGCTGCACTTTTCCAGCAACACATTTTCAGCTCTGATCTCCAGCATCTGCAGCTCTCACTTTCTCCTCAAACCAATGTCTTATACAATTTTAACATGACCTGCCATGTAAAATAAAGTTAGTCACGTGACCTGTTCTGAAGTCTGCTTGCCAGATTGGTTTGATTGAGAGATATCAAAGGTAGCCTTGGATTGTTTGTTTTATTGGGAAGAAGGTGCAAGATGTTTGCACTTGGAGACAATAGCTGCATCCTGATTGTTAACACTGGCTGCTTGCAAAATCTCAAAATTGTGTTGAAACTGTTGGGTTGTCAATAGTTGTGCTTAACTATCAATTTAGGTCCAAAATGAAAGTGATTTAGTGTCAAAGATAGCTAATTAACATTTTCATCTAAATACCAGGCCCGTGATTTTCGTTACTATATACAGAGAGGAACCTCGATTATCTGAAGGACATGGGCGGGCAGTATTTCGTTTGGATAATTAAATGCCAGATAACCTAGTTTAGCCAATCACTGGGACCTTGCGATATTGCTGGATAATCAAGATTCCACTGTGAAAAGTTGATCATTGAACGTCATTATAGTGATTTTATAATGAGGTCAACTCGGTGGACTTCCTAGAATATGAGTTCCCTGATTGGGCTGTTAATCTGGTCCAAACAGAGAACCCTCGCTGACAGGAAAAAAAAAGGACTGTCAATAAAAGATTTATTATTTTGGAAAAAAAAAGGACTGTCCAAGAACAGGGTCTGAGGAAGCTGGAGCAACGTCCAGGACTTGCCACATATAAATAAAGGGTGACTTGGTGACGGGATACTGGCCTCAGTGGAATTATTTCAGTCATGTTTGGGGCTTTCCTAGATTATCAGTGAATATTTCAGTGTTTTGGAGTCTGCCAGGATTTGGGAGAGAGTATGGCTACAGACCAAAACATTCCTATGGTTTTCCAGGCAGGTATGCACGTGGGAGCTCTTGTTTGATGGAAAAGGTCACGTTTTGGGTTAGTTAAAATGAAATTGAAAGAGTGACTGAGCTTAGGCGAGAGAATTTATGGGAAAAAGAAAACCTTGCAATGAAAGACCGTTCTAAGACTGCATTTTACCAGACTGAGAACAGAGAAAAACCCTCTAAGAATCACTTTGCTGTTGGAAAAATTGCACGTCAGTCTAAGAGACAGAATAAAGTATGCCAGTGAATTTGTTTGCTTTTGGTTGGAATAAAAATAAGAACAGAGTACATTATTTTGTGGTTTAAAGTGTATGTTACCAACAAAGATGGCTTTGGATCAAATGGTGTTTTTAATCTGTTTTGATTTTTAGTAAATATTTTAAATTGTGAAAAAATATTCATGTCATTCTTTTAGCTGTTAACTGGAGAAAGTTAGTTTAAAAATATTAGGCTTTGTGGTATTTGTGACAACCGGGAGCGGAGATTAGACCAAATTGGTGGGAAAAGTTTTGGCAGATAGCAGAAGTTTCTTTAAGTGGCTGAGAAGGTGAGGGGGCCTGGAACTTTTTCTGACTTTTTAAGGAGTGCACTCAAAGGAAGAAAAGATACTTATCTGTGACATGCACCAGCCACTGCCTCCTTTTTATGTGCTGTTTTCCCAAGCCCTGTAAAGACTGGACAATGAAAGCCAAACCTGTGAAACAGAAATGATGACAGAATTGCAGACTGGGTTTTGCAGATGGCAGCTAAATGGAAACGAAGTATGTCTGTGATGAGTCAGATTGAACATAGCTACTGAGATTTTTTTTAACTTTTTATGTTTTTGCCCCCGAGCCCAATCTGCTGGCTAGGTTGTTGCAGAGGTATGGATCTTAAAACTACACGGTCAGAGCACAAAAGGAGGTGCATCATGTTTGCACCAATTTTGTCATCCTATGCTAATCTTCTTCTTTCCCCATATCCCTGCAAACTGTTACCTTACACATAATCATCCCATGCAGCCTTGAAAGCCTCCACTATATTTTCAGGCAATTTATTCCACAACCCTAACAATTCACTGATATAGTGTCATAGATTTCTACAGCATAGAAAAAAGGTCCTTCAGCCCATTGAGTCTGTGCCAGTCAAAAACAACCATCCAACTATTGTAATCCCACTTGCCAGCACTTAGCCCCTAGCCTTGTATGCCTTACCATTGCGTGAAAATATTTTTCTCACATCCCTCCAAACTTTCTGTACTTTACCTTAAATCTATGCCCCCGGTGTTTGATCCCTCCACCAAAGGGACAAGTTTCTTCCAGTCTACTCAGCCGACATCCCTCATAACTTTATACATCTCAGTCATGTCCCCAGAGTCTCCTCTGCTCCAAGAAAAACATCCCAGTCTATCCAATTTCTCTTCACAACTAAAGGTCTCCAGCCCACTTAACATCCTGATAATCTCTTCTGCACATTCTCCAGTGCAATTACACTCCTCCTATCATATACATTCCAGAATATTATACTGCTAGCTAGGTCATCATTTCTTACCATTCACAATTGTATTTGAAATTTCCAGGAAATGTTTGGGTAAAATCTTCAACCTCTTGTCAATATATCGAATGTTGTTTACTCTAATTATAGCTGCATAATATAAACTTGAAAAGACATGTTGTCTTTAGCAGCAAGTTTACTACAATTTTCTACTTATTTATTTCCTTTGGAATATTCATTCCAACAAAAGTTTTATATTTAATTTTTTTACTGACAACAAAGCCATGCTGTGCTAAACCTAATGTGATTTAATCTCTGGTATAGCCAGCTATAGCAGCAGGTCAATGTAAACATTCAGTGACAGTCTATAAATCCATTAAAAAGTTTTTTTTTAACTCACAACCCTTGCTTTGTTTGTACATCCTTTTATATCCATGTCCTCTTGTTCTTGCATATTTTAAATTGGAAAAAGCTTCACTCTATCAATTCATAGAATCCTTACAGTCCAATAAAGAGGCCAAATAGCCCATTGAGTCTGCACTGACCTTTGAAGAGCATCCCACCTTGACGCAGCCCCCAACACTATTCCTGTCGCTTGTCATTGCTGACAATCCAGCCTGCACACCTTTGGACTGTGGGGGGAAAATCAGAGCACCCAGCGGAAACCCACACAAACACTGGGATAACGTGCAAGCTTCATACATATAGACACCCAAGGTTGGAATGAAACCTAGGTCTTTGATACTGTAAAGCAGCATAATGAGCCCTCTGGATCTGCCACAAGCAGAGTCTTTAAGACTCACTTTTATGCCTCTTGACATCTGGAGTTTGCTGTTCCTGATCCCACCCTTGTTCCTGACTGGAACATATTTGCCCTTACTATTACTATTTCCTCCTTGAATGCCTTCTATTGCTCTGGCATTTTTATCTGCTTATAGCTGGTTCCAGTCTACTTGGGTTAAATCATATCTCAGCAAAATTAATCTTTCCTCAGTTTAAACTTATAATCTGTGCCTATGCTTGTTCTTTTCCATAACTGTCCTAAATCTAATTGAGTGATGGTCACTATCTCCAAATTGCTGTCCTTGGGTGGGAGGGGGTGCTTTTCAGAAAGTTGTTTTTCAGTGACCTCCTTGATCCTGGCATCCAAGAGGCAACATACCATCCTGGAGTGATGTTTAAAGTCAGAGAAGTACCTGTCAACTTTAGTTGCTAAAAATCCCCTAAAATCCCCTATGATCCTTCCACACAACTCCCTCTCGCTGTTTTCCAAGGCTGAAAATGGATTGCGAGCAGGTGGGGGTGCTAATGAGGGAGGGTTTCCTTGCACCCTATCTGATTCCTTTCTTCTGTCTGATGGCCACCCTTGCCCCCTGTCTGCCTGCATTTCCTTAAGCTGCAGAGTGACCATGTCCTGAAATGTGTTATTTACTATCCTCTTATGTGACTGCTGTGTGGTGCCCCTAAATTTCTGCTCAAGCTCCAAAATCTGGAGGTGAGTTATTGCAGCCGGAGGTGCCTCCTACATATGGCCGTCCATTGCATCTAGGGTTTTCCACATGGTGTAGGACGTGCACGTCACAGACCTGAACTCCTCAGACATCCCTTAATTTAGATAGAATATGGACCCTAGCCTCATTTTGCCCTTACTCTTAAGTGTAGACTGGAAGAATCTTCTTATGTTGAACATCCATCCAGAGCCCCTTCAAAGCTAACTTGCCTTGCTTGCTGGAGTGAAGTTCCAAAATATTAATTACCTATGTAAAATTTTTAACCTGCACTTATGGTCTTGTCGTCCATCCAGTCTCAAGTGCAAGAGAGAAATACCCACCAATTACCTTGCTGCTTTCCTGCAATGTCACACTTCAGTTTTGTTGATCCACCTCTGTCCCTGGTATGCCTGCTTCTGGGATCTCTCCACTCTCTGCTCTTTGCTCTTTTTAACTTCACTTCCCTCACTTCTGAATCTTCCACAGCTGCACTCTCAGTTTCTTTGCACCAGGGACCTCTACCCTCACTGCTCCTTTTATCCTTACTGTTCTTGCTCCTGAGTCCCACGCAGCTCCACCATTAGTCCATCTGTTTCCAGGACTTTCCTGCCTTTACTGTTTCTTTTAACATCACTGCCTTTGTCCAACCCCCCCCCCCCCCACCTCAAAAAAAGGGCTCTCCCAGGTCTGCCATTAGTCTATCAGCTCCTGTGACCCCTCCACACTCTTTCTGTCCCCACTGCTCCTTTTAACTTCACTGCCCACACTACAAGACTCTCTCCAGAAGTCTGCTTCTGGAACATCTCCAATCTCAATATCCCTTTTAACCTCTCTGTCTTCCCTTCCAAGTTCCTCTCCTGCTTCTGAGACCTATTTACTCTCCACTCTCATTGCCTTAGCTCCCTAATCTCTCTCAACTCTGCCTTCTGTCTTTCTGCTTCTGAGACCTTCCTGCTGCAACTGTTGTTTTCTTTTAACCTCACTGTCTTCACTTCTGAGTCCCTCACAACTCTGTCCATCTGTCTGTCTGTCTGCTTCTCCATCGTCATTGTCCTCCTTAGTTTCATACAGCTCTATTATTAGTCTGTTTGTTTGGGACTTCTCCCTCTCCACTCTCACTGTTCTTGTTCCCAAGTGTGTCTCAGCCATCAGTCAGTCTGCTTCTGGAACATCACTGGCTTTGCTGCTGAGTCTCTCTCAACTCTGCCATCTGTCTGCTTCAAATATCTTCCCGCTCTCACTATTTCTTTTTAACTTGACTGCCCTTGCTCCTGAATCGCACGTCACTGGTTTTAGATTAGATTACTTTACAGTGTGGAAACAGGCCCTTCGGCCCAACAAGTCCACACCGACCCGCCGAAGCGCAACCCACCCATACCCCTACATTTACCCCTTATCTAACAATTTAGCATGGCCAATTCACCTGACTCTGCACATCTTTGGACTGTGGGAGGAAACCGGAGCACCCGGAGGAAACCCACGCAGACACGGGGAGAATGTGCAAACTCCACACAGTCAGTCACCTGAGGCGGGAATTGAACCCGGGTCTCTGGCGCTGTGAGGCAGCAGTGCTAACCACCGTGCCGCCCATATCATTTCTCCTTCATTTTGTTCCCATATCATTTTGAGGCGGGAATTGAACCCGGGTCTCTGGCGCTGTGAGGCAGCAGTGCTAACCGCTGTGCCACCGTGCCGCCCATATCATTTCTCCTTCATTTTGTTCCCATATCATTTCTCCTTCTCCTTCCAGCTGTGTGGCCCACGTTCTTAATTCCACAGTCCGTGTAAAGCTCCTTTCAGTTGCCACTATGTCAGACCCCTTCAGCATCTTGTATTTCAAAGACATTACTACCTCTCATTTTTCTAAACCCAAAGAGTGGAGGTCCAATTTTCTCAGCCTCTCATTACAAGTTAATTATAATCCAAAAGCGGCAATAGAGCATAGAACAGTACAGGCCCTTTGGACCTTGATGTTGTACTGGCCTTGTATCTTGCTCTATGACCAAATTAACCTACATACTCTTCATTTTACTATAGACTTTGTCTATTTATCCTATCCATGCACCTCGTAATTTTGTAAAACTCTATAAGGTCACCCCTCAGCCTCCGACGCTCCAGGGAAAACAGCCCCAGCCTGTTCAGCCTCTCCGTACAGCTCAAATCCTCTAACTCTGGCAACATCCTTGTAAATCTTTTCTGAATCCTTTCAAGTTTCACAACATCTTTCCCATAGGAAGGAGACCAGAATTGCACGCAATATTCCAACAGTGGCCTAACCAATGTCCTGTACAGCCGCAACATGACCTCCCAACTCCTGTACTCAATACTCTGACCAATAAAGGAAAGCATACCAAACGCCGCCTTCACTATCCTATCTACCTGTGACTCCACTTTCAAGGAGCTATGAACCTGCACTCCAAGGTCTCTTTGTTCAGCAACACTCCCAAGGACCTTACCATTAAGTGTATAAGTCCGGCTAAGATTTGCTTTCCCAAAATGCAGCACCTCGCATTTATCTGAATTAAACTCCATCTGTTACTTCTCAGCCCATTGGCCCATCTGCTCCAGATCCTGTTGTAATCGGAGGTAACCCTCTTCGCTGTTCACTACACCTCCGGAAGACTGGAGGTTGGCAAACGTGGTGCCACTGTTTAAGAAGGGCGGTAAAGACAAGCTAGGGAATTATAGACCGGTGAGCCTGACCTCCGTGATGGGCCTGTTGTTGGAGGGAATCCTGAGGGACAGGATGTACGTGTATTTGGAGAGGCAAGGACTGATTAGGGATAGTCAACATGGCTTTGTGTATGGGAAATCATGTCTCAGAAACTTGATTGAGTTTTTTGAAGAAGTAACCAAGAGGATTGATGAGGGCTTCAGTAAGGCGTTCGACAAGGTTTCCTATGGGAGACTGATTAGCAAGGTTAGATCTCATGCAATACAGGGAGAACTAGCCATTTGGATACAGAACTGGCTCAAAGGTAGAAGACAGAGGGTGGTGGTGGAGGGTTGTTTTTCAGACATGGAGGCCTGTGACCAGTGGAGTGCCAGAAGGATCGGTGCTGGATCCTCTACTTTTTGTCATTTACATAAATGATTTGGATGCGAGCTTAAGAGGTACACTTAGTAAGTTTGCAGATGAAACCAAAATTGGAGCCCTTCTTTGCTCCAATGAGAAAAGCCTTGGCTCCTTCAACATCTCTTCATAAGACATATCCTCCAGTCCAGGCAGCATCCTGGTAAATCTCTTCTGCACCCTCTCTCAAACTTCCACATCCTTTCTATAATGAAGCGACCAAAACTGGACACAATATTCCAAATGTTGTCTAACCAGGGCCCTGCAAAGCTACAGCATGACCTTACGGCTCTTAAACTCAATCCCCTTGCTAACGAAAGCCAACGCACCAAATGCCGCCTTAACAACCCAATCAACTTGGGTGTCAACTTTGAGGGATCAATGAACATGGACTCCCAAGATCCCTCTGTTCCTCCGCACTGCCAGGAATTCTGCCTTTAACCCTGTATTCTGCACTCAAATTCGACCTTTCAAAATGAATCACCACTCACTTTTCCAGGTTGAACTCCATTTTCCAGTTATCAGCCCACCACTGCATCCTGCCAATGTCCCGTTACAACCTACAACAGCCCTCCACACTATTCATCACTCCACCAACCTTGGTGTCATCCGCAAACTTGCTAACCCACCCTTCCACTTCCTCATCCAAGTCATTTGTACGAATCACTGAGCAGAGGTCCCAGAACAGGTCCCTGCGGAACACTACTAGTCACTGAGCTCCAGGCTGAATACTTTCCATCTACTACCACCCTCTGACTTATATGGGCAAGCCAATTCTGAATCCAGACAGACAAATTTCCCTATATTCTCCAGGGTGGCATGGTGGCTCAGTGGTTAGCACTGCAGCCTCAGCGCCAGGGACCTGGGTTCTATTCCAGCCTCGGGCGACTGTCTGTGTGGAGTTTGCACATTCACCCCGTGTCTGCATGGGTTTCCTCTGGGTGCTCCGGTTACCTCCCACAGTCCAAAGATGTGCAGGTCAGGTGGATTGGCCCTACTAAATTGCCCATAGTGTTAGGTGCATTAGTCAGAGGGAAATGGGTCTGGATGGGTTACTCTTCGGAGGGTCAGTGTGGACTGGTTGGCTGAGGGGGCTGTTTCCACACTGTAGGGAATCTAATTTAATCTATATCCCATGTCTCCGTACTTTCTGAATGTGTCTACCATGGGGAACTTTATCAAATGCCTTGCTAAAATCAATGTACGGCACATCCACTGCTCCACCTTTATCAATGCGATTTGTTACATCCTCAAAACATTTAATAAGGCTTGAGAGGCATGACCTGCCCCCCTCAAAGCCATGCTGACTATCTCTAATCAAACTATGGTTTTCCAAGTAATCATAAATCTTACTTCTCAGAATCTTCTCCAATAATGTACCCACCACAGATGTAAGACTGACTAGTCTAGAATTTCCCAGGATTATCACCATTCCCTTTCTTGAACAAGGGAATAACATTTGCCACCCTCCAATCATCTAGTACTGCTACAGTGGACAGTGAGGATGCAAAGATCATCTCCAAAGAAGTCTCTTCCCTCGTTTTCTGCAGTAACCTTGGGTATATCCCGTCTGGCCCAGGGAAATTATCTATCCTTATGTTTCTCAATTTTCAGCACATCCTCCTTCTTAACATCAACCTGTTCAAGCATAGCAGCCTGTTTCATGCTGTCCTCACAAATGACAAGGTCCCTCTCTCACTAGTGAATACTGAAGCAAAGTATTCATTAAGGACCGACCTCCCCGTCTCCCCCAACTCCAGGCACAAGTTCCCTCCATTCTCCCTGATTGACCCTACCCCCACTCTGGCCATCCTTTTTTTTTCCTCACATAAATGTAGAGTGCCTTAGGGTTTTCCTTAATCATAACCGCTAAAGCTTTTTCATGCTCCCTTTTAGCTCTCCTAAGTCCATTAGTCAGTTCCTTCCTGGCTACCTTGTTACCCTCTAGAGCTCTGTTTGATCCTTTCCTCCTCCACCTTAAGTAAGCTTCTTTCTTCCTCTTGACTCGGTCCCTTGTCACCCAAGGTTCTTTCACCCTACCATCCCTTCCTTGCCTCAGTGGCACAAACCTATCCAGCACTAACAGCAAGTGCTCCCCAAACAACCTCCACACTTCTGATGTGCATTTCCCAATTTAGGAGCCCCAATTCCTGCCTAATAGCACTGTAATTCCCCCTCCCCCACTTAAATATTTTCCCATACAGTGTGCTCCTATCCCTCTCTATGACTAAAGTAAAGGTCAGGAAGTTGTGATCACTATCACTGAATGCTCTCCCACCAAGAGATCTGGCACCTGACCTGGTTCGTTGCTAAGCACCAAATCCAATATGGCCTCCCCTCTAGTTGGCCTATCTACATACTGAGTCAGGAATCCTTGCTGGACACACCTGACAAAAACAGCTCCATCCAAACTATTTGAACTAAGGAGGTTCCAAACAATGTTAGGGAAGTTGAAGTCCCCCATGACAACAACCCTGTTACTTCTGCACCTTTCCAAAATCTTCCTCCCAATCTCCTCCTCCGTGTCTCTGTTGCTGTTGGGGGTCTGTTTTTTAAAAAAAAACTGTCAGTAAGTGACAGCTCCTTTCCTGTTTCTGACTTACACCCATACTGACTGTGTAGACAAACCATCCTCGATGACCTTCATTTTTGCAGTTGTGATACCATCCCTGATTAGCAATGCCACTCGCTCATATCTTTAATTCTACTCCCCCATTCTTTATGAAACATCTAAACCCTGGAACATCCAACAACCATTCCTGCCCCTGTGATACCCAAATCTCCATAATGGCTACAACATCATAGAGCATATATTAGTACTTGGAACAAAGTTCACCACCCTTATTCCTGACACTTCTTACGTTAAAGTAGACGCACTTCAGCCCATCACACCAACTACAACTTTGCACTATCAACTGTCTATCCCTCCTCACAGAACCTTTGCACACTGTATCTGGATGGTCGCTAGCTACTTCATCCTCCGATCCAGTGCTCCAGTTCCCACCCCCCAGCTAAGCTAGTTTAAAATCTCCTGAAGAGCTGAAGCAAACCTCCTGGCCCAGGATGTTGGTGTCCCTCCAGTTCAGGTGGGACCTGTAAGATATCAGAAATAGTGGATAAGTTACTTCCATCTTCTGTGAAGACAGATGCAGAATTAATCAACATCTATCATTTCTATAAGCTTCATGATTGCTCCTGTATTTAATTTGGTCTTTTTTTTCTCATCTTTAATTTGTCAATTGGTCTTTACAGATTTCTACATTACTTCCAATCCTCAGGTTTAGAGGCTTCACTTTGCAACACTGGAAGCCTTTTCTGTTTTTGATTTAACACTCTCCATTGTTTCCCTGGTAAGGCATAGATGGGTTTTTTTTTTTTGCAGAGATTTTTATTTTAATGGAATTTATTTTTGTTGAATTGTTGTAAATATTCTCCAATGTTTATTTGTCACCATATTCTTAAGTCTATTTACCCAATCAATGTTAGCTCACCTCAAAGCATGGTTTGGGAAGAAGGTGTTTCAGTTCATCCAGCACTGACACTAGTACTAGGGAAGGAAGGAGCTGTTCCCTGGGGCTCCATTTAAACTGGGCTGGGACAGGTCTTATGCCCGAAACGTCGATTCTCCTGTTCCCTGGATGCTGCCTGACCTGCTGCGCTTTTCCAGCAACACATTTTCAGCTCTGATCTCCAGCATCTGCAGACCTCACTTTCTCCTCAGGTCTTCTGGCAAACCTTAGACCAGGACTGTGGATAAGAGGTTGATTTAAGGGAAACGATAATTTGTCTTTGTTTAGATTTATGATTGTTGTTTGGTATTGGAGTATATCAAACTTATGGAAGCTTTGACTTATTTTCTCATACAATCTTTTACTATAGGGTTACTAATTTAGCCATGCTATTGTATAATATAATTTTCTCCTATTCATTCCATAGCACGTTATTTGAGGAATATGTTGCAAAGACATTCTACGAACTCCTAATTTTCAATTTGTTTTGTCTAGTTTGTGAGAAGGTTAAGGTTACCCACTGTTTTGCATTGTCTTTATAGCAGCCTCCATTCTCATTCTCTCTCTCTCTCTCCTTCACATATCATATTTCATCCTATTCTGTCTGTCTTCCCCAAATATTGTGCATTTTGATATATTTAATTCACATTCTTGATCACCTTTACCATCTCTAATGGCAATTAAAGCAATTATTTCTATTGTACCACTAGTTCATCTATCTTGTTATGAATACATGGACCTTTATTCATTGATCCACTATTACTATTAATCTCGCAGCCCCACAGCCCATCTTTTACTTGAATCACTACACAGCTTTATTGCCTCCACTGTTCTCCTTTAAATTTCGATATATTCCTTCACCTATCCCTTGTCCTTTCCCTTAAATCAACCTCTTATCCACACCCCTGGTCTAAGATTTGCCAGAAAACCTGTCCCAGTCCAATTTAAGTGGAGCCCCATGGAACAGCTCCTTCTTTCCCTTGTACTAGTGCCAGTGCTGGATGAACTGAAACCCCTTCTTCCTCCACCATGCTTTGAGCCCATGTACTCAACTGTCGAATCTGCATCCCTGATGCCAATTGAAGTGCGACTATGATAAAAATCAGAGTATTAGCAAGTGAGGTTTCACATTTAATTTGGACTCTAACTCTTCAAATCATTGCAGCAGAACATCATATTTTCTCATTTTACTTATATTGTTCATTCCTATACGGCTGATAGCAAATGAATCCTACCCTGTCCAAGAATGGAATAACATTAAAGGCTGCAATGAACCAACTAAGGACCGTTTCACTGGAACACCTTTAATAGCATCAAGCCAGAAATCTTTGCCAAAATAATACAAATTTGAGTCAAAAATTTCTGACTAGTTAAAGGACAGAGATTCATGATTGTTTGGCTGTCTGTGTCTGCATGAGTGTCCAGCCATCTTGACAGACTTGTTTGTTTGTATGTAACAAAATTTGAGGAAAAATACATGGTGAAATTACAAGAAAGAAATGGCTTCTGAGTTTTTTAGGGGCATGTAGTGAATGATCTTTCCACATAATCTTTATTTTTGGATGCAAGCATATGTATGAATTTGAAAATCACACAACACCAGGTTATAGTCCAACAGGTTTAATTGGAAGCACATTAGCTTTCGGAGCATTGCTCCTTCATCCACCTGAATGGAATGTCCTGTATGCATCAGGCTGGTCTGATCAGAGGCCTCAAAGGAGGGACTATAGGCAAAGTTAATGTCAGGTTGTATATGTGTACTGTACTCAAAACAACATACCAGGTATCTAATGAGTCTTGGATTTTCAAAGCTGTGTGACAGAATAGGAACTTGAGTACTATAAATATGTGCTGCACCTTTTGCAGAGTTAATTAAGACTCTGAGACAGGATGGATTTGGCTCCTTGCATAGAGTCGTAGAGGTTTACAGCATAGAATGAGGTCCTTCGGGCCACCACCTCTGCGTCAGTCGAAAACAACCACCTATCTATTCTAATCCCAATTTACTACAAATTGACAAGTATACATCTAAATACCTCTTAAATATAGCAAACATGCTTAAATAATATCTTTGTGATCACACTAACTCAAGATCTTTTCAACAGCAGTGGGATAAACAGCCAATTCACACAGATCAGAGAACATTTTGTTCTTGTACAATTCGTGCATAGAATTTGCAATTCAGCTTATTAATTCATACATTTAGTGATAAATGTGTGTGGAGAAAAGAACAGGCTTTTAACCAGTGCAAATTGGCCACTTTCTGTGATCTGTGAACAGTTTTCATCCCCTTATCTTAGGAAATGTATATTAATAATTGAGACAGTCCAGAGAAGTTTCACTAAATTGATCCCGGTTATGGAATAATATAATTCTGAGGAGTGGTTTAGCAGATTGGGCTTGGACACATGGGAGTTTAGAAAAATGAGAGGTGACCTTATTGAAATATGTAACTTGACATGGAAGTTGTGGAAAGGCTGTTTCTCCTGTGGAAGAATCGAGGACAAAATGGAATAATCTCAGAATAAGAGCCTGCCCAGTTAGGAACTGGATGAAGAGGAATTTCTTCTCTCAGAGGGTAGTGAATCTGTGGAGATTCTTTAATGCAGAGAGCTGTTGAGACTGGGTCATTAAGTATGTTCAAGACTGAGAGAAACTTTCTTCATTCCTGAAGAAGGGCTTATGCCCGAAACGTCGATTCTCCTGTTCCCTGGATGTTGCCTGACCTGCTGCGCTTTTCCAGCAACACATTTCCAGAGCAGATTTAAAGACATGCAGCATGGAAATAGACTCTTCAGTCCAACTATAATCCCAAACTGAACTAGCCCCACCTACTTGCTCCTGGTCCATATCCCTCCAAACATTTCCTATCCATCTAAATGTCTTTCAAACATTGTATTATACCCACATTCGCCACTTCTTCAGGAAGTTCATTCCACACAGAAACCACTCTCTGTGTAAAAACATTGCCTCTTTAAAATCTTTCTCATCTCACCTTAAAAATATGCCCCCTTGTCTTGAAATTCCCCATCTTAGGGAAAAGACATCTACCATCAACTTTATTTATACCTCTCATTATTTTATAAACTTCTATCAGGTCAGTTCCCAACCTCCTACACTCCAGTGGAAAAAAGTCCCAGCCTATCCAGTCTTTCTTTAAAAATCACACAACATCAGGTTATAGTCCACAGGTTTAATTGGAAGCACTAACTTAACCCAATTAAATCTGTTGGACTATAACCTGGTATTGTGTGATTTTTAACTTTGTACGCCCCAGTCCAACACCGGCATCTCCAAATCAATCATGGCATGTATGAATAATATCTGCTTGTTCTTTAATTTTTAAATTGCTAACTTCAACCATTTTATTGTGTCTTGCAGCATCCTGGTGGTGAAGAAGTACTCCGAGAGCAAGCAGGAGGTGATGCATCAGAAGCTTTTGATGACGTTGGACATTCTACTGATGCACGAGAGATGACAAAAAAATACTTCATTGGAGAACTTCATCCTGTGAGTCTTGTTACCTCTGAAATTTGTAGCACTACTTTCAGAATTAAATTTAGAAATCCTGAGGTTATTGACTCAACTCAGTTGAACAATAACATTAATGTAACACTATCAAAATAGAAGATTGTTCAAGCACTTTAGAGGCATGAAGGAGAAGCAATTGGATGTCCAGCAAGAATGTGAAGTTGGTTTTAATAGGAATGATCAGAGAAGAGCTTTAAAGAGAACTTTCAGAATAAATGTTCGAGGTAGCTTATTGAATGTTGTCTCTGATTTCCTCTTCATTGTACCTGTCCTGTTTCTGACAGTACGGTCTCTGTAAATAGCCAGTGGCTAACTCATGCAGCTGTCTTAAAGGAACCACTACTCAAATTGACCAATACGTCCACTGTGTGGCACTCCTTGATTACTACATGATTGTGCACCCTACAACGTAGAGGGGACTTTTAACTGAAGAAGCAGCCATTAATAAAGTGGAGATGATGGATAAGAAATTCAGGAGACCAAGTCACTGGAATGGAGAATTTGGGAAATGAAATTGTTCAAACTGGATGATGTTGTATGAATAGGTAAAAGCAAAACTAGGAGGACTTAAAGATAGCTGAAATTTGAGGAACAATGGAATACAAAGCCTGTGTAGCAAGGAGAGATGTGATAGGTGAGTGAAAACTGACGTTGTAAAAATATGGGCAGTAGATATTTGAATGAGATGATTAATGGAGGGCAATGGATGGAAATTTTCATGGATCTCCAGCCAGGTAAACCCTGGGGAATTGAAATGACAAAGACATGGATGAAAGCAACTAATATGTTTCATCTCTAGAATATGCAACTTTTTCACCTTGCCATCTCGCTTTCACCGTTCTAAATTTACTTCCAATTTTTATTCCTGTTCTCTGGTTTTATTAGTAATTTTATTTTCCATTTAGTATTTAATTATAGTCTAATTATTCCATTAAATATCTATCACTTCAACAATTGTTTCCTTTTGCATCCTTCTTCACAATCTGCTAATTTGTCTGTTCTTTTAAATTTTAACCCAATTTATTATTTTAGTGCTCCCTGCAAGTTTTTAAGGGCTTGACCAATTAAATCCAAGTCCAATCCATTTGTAATACGATATATATATTATCAGAACTAGAGTCTTGTAACATTGAGTATAGTAATATTGAGTACAGTCAGTTCTGACTATAGTTGTAATATTGAGCACAGTCAGTTCTGACATAGTTCCATTCTTGTGTGATTACACATTGTAAGGAAATTGTGCTATAGCCGCACCATCTAAACTAATGGGCCGAATCGCACTATAGTCAATATAGGTAGGAAAGTTCGCATTCTACAAATAACAGTCTAAATTCTTCAATCACATTAAAACAAATTCGCATTGAAGAAACACCTATTATAGCAAAACTGACTATATGAAAATGGCAATTCTGAGCAAATAATGCAAAATGGAGAGGGAGGTCGAGGTCCCAGATGATCAGATTAAAACCATGGTTCAATAAATAACTTTATAATGTGAAATCATTCAGGGTATGACTATTGGATTACCAAAATGAATTTTTGATAATGTATTTTATTTATTTTATTGCAGGATGATAGAGGAGCTTTTGTGAAGCCACCGGTAAGGTTTTGTTAGAATAAAAGCTTTTACTTTTTATTGTATGGTACAGGAGTTCACTGATTCACCCAGCATTTAATGGCTATCCCTAGTTGTCTTTGAAGTTGATGGTGAACTGCCTTCTTGAATTGCTGTGGTCCTTGGAGTGTAATGACTCCCATAGTGCCATTAGGAAAGAAGTTTAAGGATTTTGACCCAGTGACACTGAAGGAATGATGGAATATTTCCAAGTCAGGATGGTTTGGCTTGGAGGAGAACTTGAGGGTGGTGTTCCCATGTATTTTCTGCCCTTGACCTTCTAGCTGGAAGTGGTAATGGATTTCGAAGATGCTGTCAAAGGTACCTTGACATTGTACAAACTGCTCCTACTGCATAACCGCTGAACAGGTGTATGGTTGAGAATCTGGCAGCGATCAAATGGACTGCTTTTTTCTGGATGATGTCAAGCTTCTTGAAAGTTATTGGACCTGCACCTCCAGGCAAGTGGTTAGCACTGCTGCCTCACAGCTCCAGGAACCCGGGTTCAATTCCAGCCTCGGGTGACAGTCTGTGTGGAATTTGCACATTCTCCTCGTGTCTGCGTGGGTTTCCTCCCACCATCCAAAGATGTGTGGGTCAGGTGAATTGGTCATGCTAAATTGCCAATAGTGTTAGGTGCATTAGTCAGAGGGATGTGGGTGTGGGTGGGTTGGTATGGACCTGTTGGGCCAAATGGCCTGTTTCCACACTGTACGGAATCAAATGGGGACTATTCCATCATTACCCCAACTTAGGGATGGCATGATGGCGCAGTCGTTAGCGCTGCTGTCTCACAATGCCATGGACTCAGGTTCAATTCCAACCTCTGGTGACTGTGGCCTTTGCACATTCTTCCCTGTGTCTGCATGGGTTTCCTCTGGGTGCTCCAGTTTCCTCGCACTGTCCAAACATGTGCAGGTTGGGTGAGCTGGCCATGCTAAATTGCCATAGTGCCCAGGGATCTTCAGGATAGGTGGATTAGCCATGGTAAATATGAGCTTACAGGATTAAAATAGGGGTTTAAATCTGGATGGGATGCTGTTTAGAGGGTCGGTGTGAACTGAATGGGCTGAATGCCGTTCCCACACTTCGGGATTTTATGATCCATGACTGGTGTCATGCCCCCTTGACCATGACCCCACCTCCCACCACCAAACCATCGTCTCCCAGACCATCCAGAACCTCATCACCTCATGGGATCTCCCATCCACCGCCTCCAACCTCAGTCCCACAACCCCCCACCGCCTGTTTCTACCTCCTGCCCAAAATCCACAAACCTGACTGCCCCGGCCGACCCATTGTCTCAGCCTGCTCCTGCCCCACCGAACTCATCTCTGCATACCTCGACACGGTCCTGTCCCCCTTAGTCCAAGAACTCC
>NC_057713.1:74655579-74666484 GCF_004010195.1 Chiloscyllium plagiosum
GCACCGCCTTCCTAACCTGCAATCATCTTCCTGACCTCTCCGCCCCCACCCCACTCCGGCCTATCACCCTCACCTTGACCTCCCTCCACCTATCGCATTTCCAAAGCCCCTCTCCCAAGTCCCTCCTCCCTACCTTTTATCTTAGCCTGCTGGACACACTTTCCTCATTCCTGAAGAAGGGCCTATGCCCGAAACGTCGATTCTCCTGTTCCTTGGATGCTGCCTGACCTGCTGCGCTTTTCCAGCAACACATTTTCAGCTTAGGCTACATCAGTTCAGTTTCTGGTAAATGGTAACTCCCAGGTTTGTAATATTAGGGAATTCCGTCGTGATGATGTTAAGCAGCTCTTGATGGTGATTGCCGACACGTGTGCTGTGACTATTACTGTTAAAATTACTGTTAAAATATTGATCTTTTGCAAGCAGTTGACAGATTTAAGGGATCTTGTCCCAAGGTAGTTTGCCTTCCTTGTCCTGAGATATAGAGTCATGCAGCATAGAAACAGGCCCCTCCGCCCAGCAATACACTACTTACCAACAAACATTAAATTGTGCTAAACTATATATTCAAGATTGTTATTTGCTTGCTCACGTTAACCAAGATGTGGAACTGAGGTAATGACCAAGCACTTCACAAGTACAATCTCTCCTTCTCTTCAATGCCATGTCTTGAAGGAGGACAGTGCTGCACTGGAAGGTTGGAACTGAGGTGAAGTGGGGGGAGGGGAAATGAGGGCACTGGTGAAGTCCACATTGATGCCCTGGGGTTGAAGTGTTCCGAGGTGGAAGATGAGGCGTTCTTCGTCCAAGCATCAGGTGGTGAGGGAACGGCGGTGGAGGAAGCCCAGGACCTGCTTGTCCTCGGTAGAGTGGAAGGGGGAGTTGAAATGTTGGGGCACGGGGTGGTGGAGTTGATTGGTGCAGGTGTCCCAGAGGTGTTCCCTGAAGCGCTCTGTGAGGAGGCATCCAGTCTCCCCAGTGTAGAGGAGACTGCATCGGGAGCAATGGATACAATAAATGACATTGGTGGATGTGCAGGTGAAACTTTGGATGTGGAAGGCTCCTTTGGGGCCTTGGATGGTGGTGAGGGAGGAGGTGTGGGCGCAGGTTTTGCAATTCCTGCGATGGCAGGGGAGGGTGCCAGGATGGGAGGGTGGGTTGTTGAGGGGCGCGGACCTGACCAGGTAGTTACGGAGAGAATGGCCTTTGCGGAAAGGGGTGGGGAGGGAACTATATCCCTGGTGGTGGGGTCCATTTGGAGGTGGCAGAAATGTTGGCGGATGATATGGTTAATGCGAAGGTTGGTAAGGTGAAAGTAAGGACCAGGGGGGTTCTGTCCTTGTTATGGTTGGAGGGGTGGGGTTTGAGGGCGGAGGTGCGGGATGTGGATGCATTGGAGGGCATCTTCAACCACGTGAGCAGGAAAATTGCAATCTCTAAAGAAGGAGGCCATCTGGTGTGTTCTGTGGTGGAACTGGTCCTCCTTGGGAGCAGATATGGCGGAGGCGGAGGAATTGGGAATTCGGGATGGCATTTTTGCAGGAGGTGGGGTGGGAAGAGGTGTAATCCAGGTAGCTGTGGGAGTCGGTGGGTTTGTAAAAAAAAAAAATGTCAGTGTCAAGTCGATCGTCATTAATGGAGATGGAGAGGTCTAGGAAGGGGCGGGATGTGTCAGTGATGGTCCAGGTGAATTTAAGGTCGGGGTGGAATGTGTTGGTGAAGTTGATGAACTGCTCAACCTCCTTGCAGGAGCTGGAGATGGTGCCGATGCAGTCATCACTGTAGCAGAGGAAGAGGTGGGGATTGGTGCTGGTATAATTACGGAAGATCGACTGTTCTACGACAAAGAGACAGGCATAGCTGGGGCCCATACAGGTATCCATGGCTACTCGTTTGGTCTGGAGGAAGTGGGAGGATTCGAAGGAGAAATTAAGGGTAAGGACCAGTTCAGCCAAACAAATGAGAGTATCAGTGGAAGGGTACTGTTGGGGATGTCGGGAGAGGAAGAAACGTAGGGCTTGGAGGCCCTGATCATAGTGGATGGAGGCGTTGAGGGATTGGATGTCCATGGTGAAGATGAGGTGTTGGGGGTCAGGGAAACGGAAGTCTTGGAGGAGGTGGAGGGCATGGGTGGTGTCTTGAATGTATGTGGGGAGATCCTGGACTGGGGGGATAGGACAGTGTCGAGGTAGGAGATGAGTTCAGTGGGGCAGGAGCATGCTGAGACAATGGGTCGGCCGGGGTGGTCAGGCTTGTGGATCTTGGGAAGGAGGTAGAATCGGGCGGTGCAGAGTTCCTGGACTACGAGGTTGGAAGCTGTGGGTGGGAGATCTCCTGAGGTGATGAGGTTCTGTATGGTCTGGGAAATGATGGTTTGGTGATGGGGGTGGGGTCATCGTTGAGGGGGCGGTAGGAGGAGGTGTCTTGGAGTTGGCGTCTGGCTTCAGCAGTGTAGAGGTCAGTGCGCCAAATTACCACTGCACCCCTTTTATCTGCTGGTTTGATGGTGAGGTTGGGATTGGAGTGGAGGGCTGCCCGTTATGAGGGTGAGGGGTTGGAGTGGGGGAGGGGGTTAGACAGTTTTAGACGGTTAATGTCTCAGCGGCAGTTGGAAATGAAGAGGTCGAGGGCGGGTAATAGGCCAGTGCGGGATGTCCAGGTGGATGGACTGCGTTGGAGGCGAGTGAAGAGGTCTTTGGAAGGTGGGTGGGAGTCCTGATTGTAAAAGTAAGGAGGCGACGGAAGAAGTGTTCGACGTCACGACGTGTATTAAATTCATTGCATGGACGGAAGTGGATAAAGGAAGTGGATATGGGCTGATTGTTTGTCCTCAGTGAGGGGGAAGTCAGGGGAATGGGGAAAACTTGGCAGGGCTGGGAGCTAGGGCCTGGTGTAGGTGTGGAGCTGGGAGTGAGGGTGGAGCCTGTAACTGGAGTGACTGGAGTGGGTGTGGTGGTGGGGGCAATTGGGATGGAGTCATGAGCAGGGGTGGTGTTCCCCTCAGGGTTCTTGGGGGGGGTGAGGTGTCGGCAGAATGCAGGTGAGTGGTGTTGGTAGGGGTGGAAGTGGTGGTGAACACGGCAGTAGAGCGGATAGAAGTCACTGAACATGTGACATCAGCAATGACACGTGGGGCGGAAGTGATGTGTGGTGCATGAGGAATCGTGAGGGGCAGAAGTGTCTGTGGAAGTGGCCATGATGGCGGCGGAAATGATGTCATCAATCACCGTGGGGTTGAAAGCTGTACCAACCATATGGATAATGGCGTCCGAGCAGTTGCAGAGGCTGGGTAAATCTTCTGGAATGTTTGAGGAGCGCTGGTTATGGGGGTGCATGTGTAAAAGTTTGTTGTATTTACAGTTTTTGATTTTTGAGATGGTATTGAAATACTGTTTGTATTCTTAGAATATAGTACAGAGTGGGTCCTTTACAGTTCTGGGAGTGTGTGGCCCTTAGCTGAGGCAGGGCTGACTGTAGAGAGGTTAGGTGCCGGCACATTGCTGCAAGTGTGGAGTAGAGGATCTGGAAGGAGAACTGTTTCTGATGGTTTTGAATCTGTAGTCTGTACTGGTTGTTCTGTTCGGTTCCGAACTGTGCTGGGTTGAATGTAGTCCGGAGTCCATCTAGTTTGGAATTAGCTTTGGAATGTAGATGGCATCTCCATGTGAGCTCCCTGACCACTTCAAGATGTTGAAGTGATTTAGGACTGAAGTCTTTCAGCAGGACGCTACAGGAGGCTAAGAATCCTGAGGATCATGGGGAGGATAATCACTAGCTTTCCACTTCATGGTCAACTAATTGAGGCTGAAAGTGGCTTACGCTTTTATGGATCAGGAGATACATGCCTAACAGTCAGCAGCTTCATTCTTCCAGTCAGCGTTTGTGTCTTAAGAAAGGTCAGAAGTTGGTCTAGTTTGAAATTAGATCTAGAATGTAGATGGCATCTCCATATGAGCTGTTAGGTCAGTTGGACAGAACAATCTCGCTCTGCTGTTAATTCTGTATGTACTAGTTCCCAAAATGATTTTCTTTTAAAAGGAGTTTGTATTGAATAGGTTAGATTCCCTACAGTGTGGAAACAGGTCCTTCGGCCCAACCAGTCCACACCGACCCTCCGAAAAGTAACCCACCCAAACCCCTTTTCTCTCTGACTAATGCACCTAACACTATGGGCAATTTAGCATGGCCAATTCACCTAACCTGCACATCTTTGGACTGTGGGAGGAAACCGGAGCACCCCCACGCAGACACTGGGAGAATGTGCAAACTCCACATAGACAGTCGCAAGAGGTTGGAATTGAACCTGGGACCCTGGTGCTGTGAGGCAGCAGTGCTAACCACTGAGCCACTGTGCTGCCCATATCCAAAGCACTCCCTACTCTTAAATGAAATTTATGTCCCCCCACTCCCCCACCCCCCCCCCCACCCCCCAAAAAAAACCCAAACTTTCAACGACACAAACAGATGTCCAAGATGATTAAGAAGGCATTTGGCATGCTTGCCTTCATTGGCTGGGAAACAGAGTACAAGTGTTGGCAAACCGTGTTGCAGTTATTTAAAACCATTATTAGGACACATGTGAAGTATTGTGTGAAGATTTAGTTGCCACACGATCAGAAGGGCATAGATGCTTTGGAAAGTGTGCAGAGAATGGTGCCTGATCTTGAGGACATTGGCCATGAGGAAAGGTTAAAAAGACTGTTTTCACTGGAAAAATAGTGGCTCAGAGGAGACCTAATTAGAGGTCTACAAAATTATAAGCATAGTTGGGGTGGATAGTCAGAGGGTTTTTCTGAGGGTTGACATTTCAATTACAGAGGAGCACAGATTCCAGGCGAAAGGGGGAATGTTTAAAGGAGATCCACGAGGAATAGAGTGGTAGGAGCCTGGAATGCACTGTCAGAAGAGGTGGTGAAAGCAGGCATGTTGGCGACTTTTAAGAGGCATCTGGATGGTCACATGAATAGGGAGGGAAAATAGGGATATGGACTGAATAAGGGCAGAAGGTTTGTGTTTTAGTTTATTTAGGGCATGATGGTTGGCACCGACTAGGACAGTTGAAGGACTTGTTCCTATGCTGTACTTCTCTTTTGTTCTTTGGTTAAGTCCATCACATCTGGTTTGCTTGCAGTTTACACAATAACATACAAAAGGACAAAATACCCTCTGTTCTGGAAATCGGAATTAAAAATTGAAATGCTAGAAATAGCCAGCAGGCCAGACAGCATCTGCGGAGAAAGAGGGAGTTAATTGTTCAGGTCTGCAATCTTTATCATCAACATTGGGAATATGTATGAGATGCAACAGATTTGAACAAGTGACATAGGAGAGGCTGGGAAGAATAATAAAAGAGAAAGATGATGTGGGCGGCACGATGGCTCAGTGGTTGGCACTGCTGCCTCACAGCGCCAGAGACCCGGGTTCAATTCCTGCCTCAGCCAACTATCTGTGTGGAATTTGTACATTCTCCCTGTGTCTGCGTGGGTTTCCTCCGGGTGCTTCGGTTTCCTCCCACAGTCTAAAAATGTGCAGCTTAGGTGAACTGGCCATGCTAAATTGCCTGTAGTGTTAGGTGAAGGGGAATGGGTCTGGGTGGGTTACTGTTTGGAGGGTCGGTGTGGACTTGTTGGGCCAAAGGGCCTGTTTCCACACTAAGTAATCATGATATTCTAAAGTTTCGAAGAGAAGTTCGAGAAAGATTCAATAATGAAAATTTTGCGAAGAATGACCAAAAGGAGTGGCAATTACAGGCAATTTGGTAGGCTGCCTCTGTCTTCCTTTACAACAGGCTTCAACTCTCTGAAATGATCAGGAAATTCATGGATATGCCATCAATATTAAAAATCTAAGTCCAACCTAGACCAACTTTGGATCTGTCTTAAAATCTAACTGCGAGGAAGAAGCTGCTGACTGCTAACATCTCCTGATAACATAAAAGAAAAAGCCACTTTGAGCCTTACTTGACTATGAAGTGGAACGAGGAAGGAGAAGTTAGCTGGCAGAAGCATAGGAAGGAGGAAGAAAAGCATATGGATCCAAAATTGGGCTTCTCTGTCTTCAGAAAATTCATTTAGTCTGACAGGCGTCATTCTTGGTTCCAAGGAATCAGTGACATTTATCTTGTTCCTGTTTGTTATCTTGCAATAAACTACATCTTGTTTAAGACGAGTCTTCTCTCATTAGACCACAAAGTAGTTTTTCCTTTCCAATGCAGATGATGGCAATAATCATCTGTCACTAGGTTAGAATTCTGGGATTTCCTTCTTAAGGACATTGTGGGTTTACATTCAGCAAATGGACTGCAGCTGTTCAAGAAGGCAGCTCACTACAGCATCTGCTGGGCAATTAGTGATGTGCAATAAATACTGTCCCAGCCCGCGACTTCCCCACCCTGTTAAGAATTTTCTTTTTAAATTCGTGTATTGCCAAATACACGAGGAGCAGATATTTGGAGGAAAACATTGTGCAGCTGACAACTTCCTCCATGTTGGCCTTTTCTGTTTGTAAGTGAAATCTTACTGATTGAGACCATTTATGCTCCTGCTTTAACATCTTGGTCTTTGTTACAGGAGCCAAATGTTGTCTTAGTGGAGTCTGAACAAAGGTATGATATTATTAATAATTATCTTTTTTTAATGAAGTCAATGACGTATTCTTATACAACATTGGATTTCAAATATTGAACCAAGTTTGATTAGATTAAATTCCCTACAGTATGGAAACAGGCCCTTCCGCCCAACAAGTCCACACCGACCCTCCACAAAGTAACCCCCCAGACCCATTTCCCAAGCCTATATTTACCTGTGACTAATGTACCTAACATTATGGGCAATTTAGCATGGCCAATTCACCTGACCTGCACTTCTTTGGATTGTGGGAGGAAACCGGAGCACCCGGAGGAAACCCATGCAGACATGGGAAAAATGTGTAAACTGCACACAGGCAGTCGCACAAGGCATGAATCAAACCCAGGTCCCTGGCTGTGAGGCAGCAGTGCTAACCACTGAGCCACTGTGTCGCCCCAAAATTGAACCAAAATTAAAAATCACACAACACCAGGTTATAGTCCAACAGGTACTCCACAACCACCTGATGAAGGAGCAGCGCTCCGAAAGCTAGTGCTTCCAATTAAACCTGTTGGACTATAACCTAGTGTTGTGTGATTTTTAACTTTGTACACCCCAGTCCAACACCGGCATCTCCAAATCATGAACTAAAATTGTTTGCCAATGGCCAACAGAATGCATTCCAATCTCATAGACTTTCATGAATGAAAATTAATAAGTTTCCTTGGTTAAATAAGATATAAACTGATATCTTTGTATAATTCAACATTTTTTGCTCAGTTCTGTTTGAATTCTAGCAATTTTAAACTAATTTTTTATTTGCTTTTGTACTGTATGTTTATGGTAAATAATGAGGTAGTATTGTTTATTGTCTTCACAGAACTGTCTCTGCAAAAGCATTCCCATTACTGCCTCCTCTTCCCTCCCTAGTTCTGCCTCACCTGCTTTTTTTAAAAATATTTTAGCCCAGTTTTTACCCAACACGGACTCTGGAAATATACCTAAGAGGTGTGATTTCCTCTGTCACTTGTACCAATATTGAAAGTGTATTTTTTTAAATATATGTGCATTCAGTAGCGCTTGCTTGTAAATGTGAAGGTGCATTTTAAATGACTATTTCTGCTTAAAGTGAAAGTGAAGATATATATCCATAAGCAAGTGTTTGGAAGTTAGTAAATCTAAGTGATCCTTCTTCTATATAGGAGCAAATTACTGCAGATGCTGGAATCTGTACTGAAAACAAAAATGCTGTAAATCAGTGGGTCAGGCAGCATCCATGGATGGAAAGCAAGCTAAGATTTCAAGTCTCGATGACGTTTCATCACAGCTGATGAAGAGTCATCGAAATTCAAAATATTAGCTTGCTTTCTCTCCATGGATGCTGCCGGACCCATTATGATTTACAGCATTTTTTGATCCTGACACTACAATGCCTTTTGATTCTGTGGTTGTTCTTTCCTTGCAGTTGGTGGTCCAATTGGATAATCCCAGCAGCAGCTGGCTTGACTGTGGCTCTCCTATACCGCTATTTTGCAATGGATCATTGAACATTCTGTGGAAGAGATGATGGAACTATTTCATGTCAATTTCAACCAATTGCAAATTAATTATCACAGAAAATAAATTTGACAATTATGTTACTTGCATTGAAGAGACTTTGGGTAGGAATTCTCATCCCTTGGTGTAAAATAAGTGCGAAGCATACCAGTTGACCTGTGAGGTTTCCTTTGCCTAAACTACATGGAATAAATCTATGGGAAATAGTTTGTAGGTGCCCCAACACATGTTGAAGAACCATTTGAGAAATTACTTCCTTGTGAGTAATTACCTGGCTATTGCTGGTATTTAAAGATACGAAAAAAAATGCTTATCTCTGGTGTAAAAATTGTCCCCTCTGCCACCACCTCACTTCCAGGGACACAGCACTGATCATCTTACACCATCTTCTCACTATCTGTTGCCCAGTCCAATATTGCTCCTGAAACTTACTCGAGGATCACTGCTGACGACCCAAACTTAATTGAGCTGTTTTTGAACGTAAAACAAATGCTGCTATCTCTTCCTGAAGGTATAGGAAAATTCTGACTGGTTTGGATCTGGGCATGAAATTTTTTAATTGAATGGGCTTTGGGGTCCTGCTGACTTATAGATGAGTTGGACTAGAAGTGTATTCATTTTTGGTGTTGAGTTGTACAGCTCGACCTGAGGTGGTGGAATATCAGCAATATCCTTGTCATAGATAATGCCCAGATTCATTTTCATCCTTTTCATCTCTTCATAATGTCAAAATAATCCTTTGCATCTGGTTTGCGCATTACACCTCAAGTATACTTTGTCCTCTTTGATACAACTGCGATGTTAGTATTTCAGGAAATTGAACCAAGAAATACTACCATAACTCTGCATGACCTATTAAGGAATGGGTCAAAATTTCGACCATTTTTCCAGGATCCTTTTGCCTTTGGCAGCTGCATTGAGTTGGTCAACTCTGCATGTTGTGTGGGCTGTTCTACCACTAGCAAAAAATGCCACAAGGCTCCAAAATCTCCCCGAAATTGGGGTAATTCATGTAACTTGGCTTCCAACCTCCTGTAGGAGTGATCGACATTCCCAGGCTCAGCCTAGGTAAGTTCCCCAGCGATGGAGACTGATGCCATTTGCACCCACCTCTAAGTCCACAAGCACACAGCTGAGATAAAAGGCTAAATATGTCAGGAAAAAATGCAAATCGTCTTTTTTGGGCCTGAAATACTCAACATGAAGGAATTGCTTTTTTCTGTTAGTCATAAATATTTAATATTTTACTCTTGCAAGTGAACTGTAGTGCAGGTGGGTTAGGACACTGGCTATACATGTATGTTACCAGCAATGGTCCTTGTGTCTCTGTACAATTGGAAAATATGTTTTCTCAAAATGCCAGGTATCCATCTGATGCTAAGAGAATCGGCAGGTTTCTCAATTGATTTCCCATCACTATTTAACTGAGCAAAGTGGCTCAGGTGCAACAATAATTTCCATCCAAATCTCATAAAATCATTCTTCCATCATCAAGTTTCTTTGTGAGTTGCAAAGATTTTTCACGTGACTATGCATTTTGTATAATATGCAAAAAGAATCCATTTTAAATGAGCTAATACAATGTACATGATTTCTCAGTTATGCAAATACATATAGAAAAATGGTACAAAGCTCTTTTACTTGCCTTTTATTGCCCAAAATTAAACCTAATTTTTTTGCATACAATAATTCAAACTATGTTTCCTCCCTTTGCCACATTGTTAAGACCTTGCAAATTCATTCACCATATGTATCCTCCAGTACATTCCCTAAGTAGATGTTGCTTATGTGTAGGAGTTGATGATGAATTTTGATATTTAACTGTGAAGTGGGGCAATGTAATGCTGACAGCACGGTTCACTTCCCTCACTGGCTGAGGTACCACGAAGGACTTGTTCTCAAACTCTCACCTTGCCTGAGGTGTGGTGGCCCTCAGGTTAAATAACCATCTGTCCTCTCTTGCGTGCTCTCTCTCTCGTGCGCGCGCTCTCTCTCTCTCTCTCTCTCTCTCGTGCGTGCTCTCTCTCTCTCTCTCTCTCTCTCGTGCGCGCTCTCTCTCTCGTGCATGCTCTCTCTCTCTCTCTCTCTGGTGCGCGCTCTCTCTCTCTCTCTCGTGCGCGCTCTCTCGTGCACGCTCTCTCTCGTGCACGCTCTCTCTCGTGCACGCTCTCTCTGTCTCGTGCGCTCGCTCGGTCTCTCTCGTGCGCTCGCTCTCTCTCTCGTGCGCGCTCTCTCTTTCTCGTGCGCGCTCTCTCTTTCTCTCTCGTGCGCGTTCTCTCTTTCTCTCTCGTGCGCGCTCTCTCTTTCTCGTGCGCGCTCTCTCTTTCTCTCTCGTGCGTGCTCTCTCTTTCTCTCTCTTGTCCACGCTCTCTCTTTCTCTCGCACGCGCTCTCTTTCTCTCGCACGCTCTCTCTCTTTCTCTCGCGCGCTCTCTCTCTTTCTCTCGTGCGCTCTCTCTCTTTCTCTCGTGCGCTACCTCTTTCCCTCGTGCGCTCTCTCTTTCCCTCGTGCGCTCTCTCTCGAGTGCGCGCGCTCCCTCTCTCTCGTGCGCACTCTCTTTCTCTCTCGTGCGCGCTCTCTCTTTCTCTCTCGTGCGCGCTCTCTCTTTCTCTCTCGTGCGCGCTCTCTCTTTCTCTCTCGTGCGCGTTCTCTCTTTCTCGTGCGCGTTCTCTCTTTCTCGTGCGCGTTCTCTCTTTCTCGTGCGCGTTCTCTCTTTCTCTCGCACGCTCTCTTTCTCTCGCACGCTCTCTTTCTCTCGCAAGCTCTCTCTTTCTCTCGCGCG
>NC_057713.1:74666984-74687244 GCF_004010195.1 Chiloscyllium plagiosum
ACTCCATCTGTCACTCCTCAGCCCATTGGCCCATCCCATTGTAAGATAACCTTCGCTGGTCACTACACCTCCAATTTTCATGTCATCTGCAAACTTACTAACTATACCTCTTATTCTCACATCCAAATCATTTATGTAAATGACAAAAAATCTTGGACCCATCACCGATCCTTGTGGCACTCCATTGGTCTCAGGCCTCTAGTCTGAAAAACAACACTCCACCACCAACCTCTGTCTTCAACTTTGAGCCAGTTCTGTATCCAAATGGCTAGTTCTCCACGTATTCCATGAGATCTAACTTTGCTAATCGGTCTCCCATGGGAAACTTTGTCAAATGCCTTACTGAAATCCATATAGATCACGTCTACCACTCTGCCCTCATCAATCCCCTTTGTTACTTCTTCAGAAAATTCAATCAAGTTTGTGAGACATGATTTCCCATGCACAAAGCCATGTTGACTATCCCTCATTAGTCCTTGCCTTTCCAAATACATGTACTTCCTGTCCTTCAGAATTCCCTCCAACAACTTGCCCACCACCAACATTGGGCTCACTGGTCTATAGTTCCCTGGCTTGTGCTTACCACCTTTCTTGAACATTGGCACCATGTTAGCCAACCTCCAGTTTTCTGCCACCTCATCTGTGACTATCGATGATACAAATATCTCTGCAAGGGGCCCAGCAATCACTTCCCTAGCTTCCCATAGAGTTCTGCGATATCGCTGATCAGTCCTGGGGATTTATCCACTTTTATGCGTTTCAAGAGATCCAGCATTTCCTCCTCTGTAATATGAACATTTTTCAAGATGTCACCATCTATTTCCCTACATTCTACATCTTTTTCTACAGTAAACACTGATGCAAAATACTCGTTTAATATCTCCCCCATCTCATGCGGCTCCACACACAGCCGCCTTGCTGATCTTTGAGCGGCCCTATTCTCTCCATAGTTACCCTTTCGTCCTTAATGTATTCGTAAAAACCCTTTGGATTCTCCTTAACTCTATTCATCAATGCTATCTCATGTTCCCTTTTTGCCCTCCTGATTTCCCTCTTAAGTATACTCCTACTGCCCTTATACTCTTATAAGTATTCACTTGATCTATCCTGTCTATACCTGACATATGCTTCCTTCTTTTTCTTAACCAAACCCTCAATTTCTTTAATTATCCAGCATTCCCTACACCTCCCAGCCTTCCCTTTCACCCTAACAGGAATATACTGTCCCTGGACTCTCGTTATCTCGTTTCTGAAGGCTTCCCATTTTCCAGCCGTTCCTTTACTGGTGAACGTTTGCCCCCAATCAGTTTTTGAAAATGTTCTTGCTCTGTCTCTCAGAATTATATCCAATAATTTTTCAATCACTGAGGCTGGTGATTGCTGTCTTCTTGAATAATGGTACCACATTGGCTGGAGAGATATTGACAATTATTGCCAGCACTCCTGCTGTTTATTCCCTTGCCTCACACTACACCTTGAGATGCATTTAATTCGGCCCTAGACATTTATTCACTTTTAAACCTGTCAGTCCACTCAGAACTTCCCTGTCTATATTAATTTCTTTAAATATAATATGATTCTTCTCCCTGATTTCTATATTTTCATCACCAATCCCTTTGGTGAACAGTGACACAATGTATTTACTTAGAACCCTATGTCCTCCACCTCCATGCACAAATTACCACAGTGATACTTAATCAGCCTATTTTTCCCGGTTATCTTTTTACCCTTAAATACTTGGAAAATAACACAGGATTTTTCTTTATGTGACCTTCCATTATCCTTTCATGCTCTATTCTGATCTCCTAATTTCCTTTTCAAATTCCCGTGCAAATTTTACACCACTCTGGGACTTCTGCTATTTTGAGCCATCAGCATCTGTCATAAGCCTTTCATTTTTCTTTTTATCTAAGCCTGTACATCTCTCAATATCCAGGGTTTGCTGGATTTGTTGGTGCTACCCTTTATCTTTGTTGGAGCATGTTGGGTCCTGTAATCTCCATATTTCCTTCTTAAATGCATCCCACTGCTCTGACACAGATTTCCTTAAAAGTATCGACTCCCATTCCATTGTAGCAAAATCATATCCGATCTTATTAAGATCGGCTTTTCCCCAATTTAGAACTTTGAGTTTAGGCCCATTCTTGACCTTTTCCACAACAATCTTGAATCTAATGGAGTTATGATTGTTGCTTGCAAAATGTTCTCCGACTGATATTTCAACCATTTGCTCAGCTTCATTACCTTATTAATTCCAGGTCCACACACTTGTAGGACCTTATATTGACTTAAAAAGTTCTCCTAGATACATTTTAAGAATTCCACTCCCTCTAAATCTTTCACACTATGACTAACCTAATTAATGATGGGGAATAGAGGCAATCACAAACCAGAGGCTGATGATGTCTGAAGTATTGTATTCACAGAGAAGGAAACAGGGAAACATGCCCATGTACACAATCTTCTCAGATTTGGGTGAGAAAGGTTTCTAGACTTTGCCTATGTCATTGAACCATGGAGAGGCCATAAATGAACTCTAATTTTGCAAAAGATCTGTAGCAGGATCTAAGGACGTCATGTGGGTGTGGGGTCCCATGAAATGTCCTGTATGCATCTGGCTGGTCTGAACAGAGGCCTCAAAGGAGGGACTAGGCAAAGTTAATATCAGGTTGCATATGTGTACTGTACGCAAAACAACATACCAGGTATCTAATGAGTCTTGAATTTTCAAAGCTGTCTGACAGAATAGGAACTTGAGTACTATAAATATGTGCTGCACATTTTGTGGAGTTAATTAAGACCCTGAGACAGGATGGATTTGGCCCCTTGCATAGAGTCGTAGAGGTTTACAGCATAGAATAAGGTCCTTCGGGCCACCACCTCTGCGTCAGTCGAAAACAACCACCTATCTATTCTAATCTCATTTTCTACAAATTGGCCCAGAGACTTGGCATCACAAGTATACATCTAAATACCTCTTAAATATAGCATACATGCTTAAATAATATCTTTGTGATCACACTAACTCAAGGTCTTTTCAACAACAGTGGGATAAACAGCCAATTCACATAGATCAGAGAACTTTTTGTTCTTGTACAATCTGTGCATAGAATTTGCAATTCAGCTTATTAATTCATACATTTAGTGATAAGGACAGCAAAACAAAATGATACTCTCCCCTCTTTTCAAGGCAAATGCAAGCTATTGTAAATGCATGTTGTATTCAATTCCATTTTTTAAACAAAAAATTGTTGTCTTTACTACTACTAATTGTCAGGAATACAGCATTGAAATATAACCTGTCTACATAATATGTGTGTGTGGAGAAAAGAACAGGCTTTTAACCAGTGCAAATTGGCCACTTTCTGTGATCTGTGAACAGTTTTCATCCCCTTATCTTAGGAAATGTATATTAATAATTGAGCCAGCCCAGAGAAGTTTCACTAAATTGATCCCGGTTATGGAATAATATAATTCTGAGGAGTGGTTTAGCAGATTGGGCTTGGACACATGGGATTTTAGAAAAATGAGAGGTGACCTTATTTAAATATGTAACTTAACATGGAAGTTGTGGAAAGGCTGTTTCTCCTGTGGAAGAATCGAGGACAAGAGGGAATAATCTCAGAATAAGGGCCAGCCCAGTTAGGAACTGGATGAAGAGGAATTTCTTCTCTCAGAGGGTAGTGAATCTGTGAAGATTCTTTAATGCAGAGAGCTGTTGAGACTGGGTCATTAAGTATGTTTAAGACTGAGAGAGACTTTGTTTTTTTCATCAGTAAGGAATGAAGGCAGGGTAAAGGCAGGCAAGTAGCTTTGAGGATCATTACATCAGCTCTAATTTCATTTTAATGGCAGAGCAGACTTAAAGACATGCAGCGTGGAAATAGACTCTTCAGTCCAACTAGTCCATGTCAAACATAATCCCAAACTGAATTAGCCCCACCTACTTGCTCCTGGTCCATATCCCTCCAAACCTTTCCTACTCATGTATCCATCTAAATGTCTTTCAAACGTTGTATTATACCCACATTCGCCACTTCTTCAGGAAGTTCATTCCACACAGAAACCACTCTCTGTGTAAAAACATTGCCTCTTTTAAATCTTTCTCATCTCACCTTAAAAATATGCCCCCTTGTCTTGAAATTCCCCATCTTAGGGAAAAGACATCTACCATCAACTTTATTTATACCTCTCATTATTTTATAAACTTCTATCAGGTCAGTTCCCAACCTCCTACACTCCAGTGGAAAAAAGTCCCAGCCTATCCAGTCTTTCTTTAAAAATCACACAACATCAGGTTATAGTCCAACGGGTTTAATTGGAAGCACTAGCTTAACCCAATTAAACCTGTTGGATTATAACCTGGTGTTGTGTGATTTTTAACTTTGTACACCCCAGTCCGACACCGGCATCTCCAAATCATGACAGTCTTTCTTTATAACGCAAACCTTTTTGCACCCAGCAACATCTTGGTAAATCTCTTCTAAACCCTCTCCAGCTTAGTAGTTTTCTTCCTATAAGTGGGTGACCAGAAATGGACACAGAATTCAAGAAGTGGCCGCACCAATGTCCTGTACTACCTCAACATAATGTCACAATTCTTTTACTTAAAGGACTGAGCAATGAAGACAAGCATGCCAAAAGCCTTTTTAATCATTCTGTCAATTTGTGATGCAAATGTTAAAGAATTATGTACCTGCACCCCTATGTCCCTCTGTCCTACAACACTACCCAAGGCCCTCCAATTAATTGTATAAGCCTTGTTTATTGTACTAAAATGCAATACCTCACATTTATCCAGACAGAACTCAATCTGTCATTTTTCACCCCAATTTGATCAAGATCCCTTTGTAATCTTAGAAAACTTTCTTCATTGTCTACTATGCCACCAATTTTGGTGTCATCTTCAAACTTACTAACCATGCCTTCTACATTTTCATCCAAATCATTTATGTAAATGGCAAACAAAAGAGGAGCCAGAACTAATTCCCTGTGGAATTACGCTGGTCTCAGGCATCCAGTCTGAAAAGCAACCATCCCCCATTACTCTCTGTCTCCAGCCATTAAGCCAATTAAGTATCCAACTGGCAAGCTCACTCTGAATCCCATGTGACCTAACTTTACTAATTAGTCTACCCTGTGGAACCTTGTCAAAGGCATTACTAAAATCCAAATAAATAATGTCTTGATTGAGCTTTTTGAAGAAGTAACAAAGAGGATTGATGAGGCCAGAGCAGTAGATGTCATCGATATGGACTTCAGTAAGGTGTTCAGCAAGGTTCCCCGGGAGACTGGTTAGCAAAGTTGGTCCCATGGAATACAGGGCGAACTAGCCATTTGGATACAGAAATGGCTCGAAAGCAGAAGACAGAGGGTGATGGTGGAGGGTTGCTATTCAGACTGAAAGCCTGTGACCAGTGGCCTGTGGCCTGTGGCCAGAAGGATAGGTGCTGGGTCCAAGACTTTTCGTCATTTATATAAATGATTTGGATGTGAGCAAAAGAGGTATAGTTAGTAAGTTTGCAGATGACACCAAAATTGTAGGTGTAGTGTTCAGCGAAGAAGATTACCTCGGATTACAACAGGATCTTGATCAGATGGGCCAATTGGCTGAGGAGTGGTAGATGGAGGTTAATTTGGATAAATACGGGGTGCTGCATTTTGGGAAAGCAAATCTTAGCAGGACGTATACACTTAATGGTAAGATTCTAGGGAGTGTTGCTGAACAAAGTGCAGGTTCATAGCTCCTTGAAAGTAGAGTCATCAGTGGATAGGATAGTGAAGAAGGTGTTTGGTATGCTTTCCTTTATTGATCATAGTATTGAGTACAGGAGTTGGGAGGTCATGTTGCAGCTGTACAGGAAATGAGTTAGGCCACTGTTGGAATATTGTGTGCAATTCTGGCCTCCTTCCTATCGGAAAGTTGTTGTGAAATTTGAAAGAGTTCAGAAAAGATTTACAAGGATGTTACCAGGGTTGGAGGATTTGAACTATAGGGAGAGGTTGAATAAACTGGGGCTGTTTTCTCTGGAGCATCGGAGGCTGAGGGGTGACCTTATAGATATTTACAAAATAACGAGGGGCATAGATAGGATAAATAGACAGGGTGGGGGTGTCCATAACTTGAGGGCATAGGTTTAGAGTTAGAGGGGAAAAAATATAAAAGAGACTTAAGGGGCAATTTTTTCATGCAGTGAGTGGTATGTGTATGGAATGAACTGCCAAAGGAAATGGTGGAGATTAGCACAATTGCAACATGAAAAAGGCATCTGGATGGGTTTGGAGGGATAGAGGCTGGGTGCTGGCAAGTGGGACCAAATTAGGTTGGGATATCTGGTCGCATTGGACGAGTTGGACTGAAGGACCTGTTTCCGTGCTGTAGATCTCTTTGACTCTGTTACCGTTGCTCTGCCATCATTTTGGTAACTTGCTCAAAAAACTCAATCAAGCTTTGAAATATGATTTTCCTTGCACAAAACCATGCTGACTATCTCTAATCAATTTTTGCCTTTCTAAATGTCCATAAATCCTATCTTTTCTAATCACCTCCAACAATTTACCTCTAACCAAGGTCAGATTCACAGTTCTGTAGTTCCCCAGTTGCTCCTGACAGCCTTTCTTAAACAAAGGTACAACTTCAGCCTCCTCCAGTCATCAGGATGATAATTCTACAAGTGTTTTTGTAATTTCCTCCCTTACGTCCCAAATACCCTGGGGTGCATTGGATCAAGTCTTGGAATTTATCCACCTTTATGTTTTCTAAGACCTCCCAACCTTCCTCTTGTATAATGTGAACTGTTTTTAAAACATCAGAATTTATTTCTCTGCATTCTCTAGATTCCATTTCTTTCTCCACAGTAAAAACTGATGCAAAATATTCATTTAGTATCTCTTCCATCTTTTGGGGTTCAACACACAGACAACCTCCTTGATCTTTAAGAGGCCCTATCCTCTCTCTAGTTACCCTCTTGCCTCTTAAATTATTTGTAAAATCTCTTTGGATTATCCTTAACCTTATCTGCCAATGCTATTTCATATTCCCTCTTTGCCTTCCTAATTTCTCTCTTAAGAATATCCCTACCCTTTTACATTGATTAAAAGATTCAATTGAACCAAGTTGTCTACATCTAAAATAAGATTCTCTTTTATTCTTGACTGGAACCTCAATATCTTTATTCATTTATTGTTGCCTATGCTTACCAACCTTTGCCTTCACTCTTACAGGAACAAAATGCCTCTGAACTTTCATCATCACACTATTGAATGCCTTCCACTCAAATATACAGAATCCGAGTATGACCTTCACAGAGCCATTAAGACAGCCAAGGACCAATACCGATCCAAACTAGAGACACAGACAGACACCCGGCGACTATGGCAAAGACTGAATTATATCACAGGTTCTAAAAAGAGACAGTGCAAGATAACAGATAATGACACATCCCTCCCAGATCATCTCAATGCCTTCTATACTTGCTTTGAGCAGAGCACCTATTCCGACAAGTCTTGATGAACCTATCCCAACAGTCACTGCATCACATGTCAGATTAGTTTTCGCTCGTGTGAATCCAAGGAAAGCGATGGGGCCAGACGGATCACCAGGCCCATGCACTCAGCGCATGTGCGGATCAACTGGCAGAGGTCTTCTCGGATATCTTCAACCTCTCTCTGCAGCAGGCCACTCTGCCTGCCTGATTCAAGACGGCCAGCATCATCCCTGTGCCTAAGAAGGCTCATGCAGCATGTCTCAATGATTATCACCCAGTGGCCCTAACTTTGGTGGTCATGAACTGCTTTAAAAGGGTGGTCATGGCATTAATCAAGTCCAGCCTCCCCACTACTCTTGACCCACTACAATTTGCCTATCAGACCCACAGATCCATGTCAGGTGCCATATCACTTGCCCTTCACTCCTCCCTAGAACATCTTGACACCAAGAACAGCTACGTAAGAATCCTACTCATTGACTACAGTTCAGCCTTCAACACTATTATCCCCTTGAGACTGATTACTAAATTTAGTGATCTCAGACTAAGCCACACTCTCTGCAACTGGATCCTCAGTTCCTGACCCATAGGCCACAATCAGTGAAGATTGGGGACAATATTTCATCATCACTAACACTCAACACTGGAGCCCCAGCGGTGCACACTCAGCCCCTTACTGTACTCACTCTATATCCATGACTGCTTGCCAAATACCAGACTAATGCCATTTACCAGTTCACTGATGACACCACCATAGTCAGTCAAATCTCAGATGGTGAGGAAACAGACTACAGACGGGAGGTGGAAGACCTGGAAAAATGGTGCACTGAGAACAATCTAGCTTTCAATGCCGGCAAAACCAAGGAACTCATTATTAATTTTCAGCAGGAAGTTACTCATGCCCCTCTATACATTAACAGCACAGAGGTGGAACAAGTGGAGAGTGTTGAGCTTCTGGAAGTGGTCATCCACAACAAGCTTTCTTGGACTCTTCATATGGATGCACTGGTTGCAAAGGCCCAAGTCTGGATGTATCACTACCTGGTATGGCATCTGTACCATTCAAGATTGGAGACAGTTAGAGTGATGAACTCAGCTCGGACAATCATGAAGGCCAACCTCCCATCTATAGAATCCATCCACCAGGCCCGTTGTCAAGGAAAGGCTGGCAGCATCCTCAAAGATCAATCCCACCCTGGCAATGTTTTTCTACAACCTCTACCATCGGGGAGAAGGTACAGAAGCCTGAACACACACCCCAGCTGGTTTCGTAACAGTTTCTACCCTACTGTTGTTAGAATACTGAATGGACTCACAAACCCTTGACATTCGCCTGTACCTGTGTTTTTGTTTTTGCCACTGTTTACCTATTATTTACTTATCTATGCTACTTAAGTCTGTGACCTGCCTGTATTGCTCACAAGTCAAAGCTTTTCACTGTGCCTCGGTACACGTGACAATAAATTCAATTCAATTCAATTCAATTCAATTCAATTCAATTCCACTTCTCAGACATCCTTTTACTTAAAAGTCTATTCCAATCAATTTTTGAACGTTCTTGTCTCATATCATTAAACTTTGCCTTACTCCCACTTTACCTTTTAATGAAGGCTCATCCTTTTCCATAACTATTTTGGAATTTATGTAATTATGATCGCTAGACCCAAAGTGTTCCCACACTTTTACTTCACTCACCTGCCCTGCTTTATTGCGCAAAAGATGGTCTAGTTTTACTCCTTCTCTAGTAGGAGCATCCACATATTGATAAAGAAAGTTTTCTTGAACACTTTTGACACATTCTTCACTATCCAAACCTTTAACACTATGGTAACCCCAATCAATATTTGGAAATTAAAATCCCCATTATTACAGCCTTATTATGCTTACATATATATGAGATCTCTCTACATATTCTTTTCTCAATTTCTCTGTTACTATTTGGAAACCTAGAGTACAATCCCATCTCAGTCATCAATCCTTTCTTATTTGTAGTTTCTGCCCATATATCTTCACTGGACGACTTTTCAGAAATATCTTCGCTAGCTACAGCAGTAATATATTCCTTAATCAAAAACATTACACCCCTCCTTTCTTGCCTCCTTGTCTATTGTTCCTATATCATCTAAAACCCGGAACATTTTACTGCCAGTCTTGTCCACCTCTCAGCTACATTTCGGTAATAGCTATGACATGCCAATCCCATATTCTTAAATATGCCCTGAGTTCATCAATCTTACCTATAAGACCCCTTGAATTGAAATAAATGCAATTTAGTTCACCAGAATTGGTTCATACTCTGTCTCTTGTCTTTCTTTTCTAATTGACATGCTCTCCTCACATTCAGAACCATCCCATTAATCCTTCTATTTACACTGCTAATTAGAATTCCTTCACCCCCTGTATCAGTATAAAGTCTCCCTTCACAGAACAAGTAAATCTTCTTGCTAAAATATTGGTTCCTTTCCTTTTCGAACAGGGCTTTTCTATCCCAAAAGACATTCCAGTTGTCCAAAAACCTGAACAATACACCAGCTCTTCAGCCATTGATTTATCTCCTTTAACCTTTTGTTCTTTCCCTCATTGGGAGTAAACCAGAAATTACCACTTTTAAGGATTTATTTTTTACTCTGTACTTAACCTTTTAAATTCACTCTGTGCTGCTTTAATCTTTTCCCTACCTGTATTACTCGCAGTCAAAGCTTTTCACTTTGCCTTGGTACACGTGACAATAAACTCAATTCAATTCTACTTCTCAGACATCCTTTTACCATTTTTACCAATGTGTACAATAATTTCTGGCTTCTAATTAACAATATGCTTGAAATATTTAGAGACATCCTTAATCTTAACACCAGGAAAGCAACAAAACATCCTAGATTTACGCTCACTGCTACAGAATCTCCTGTCTATACCCCTGACAGGAGAGTCCCCCATAACACTAATTCTATTAAATATTGTCAAATGCTGACTAACATAAGAATCATTCCAAGTGTCCAATAACTAACTGGTCCTTCCATTTTCCTTGGAGAGACGATCTCCTTCAACAGTTCCAAACACTGAATATCTATTTGATCGAGGAATAGCCATCAGAGCCTTTTGAATGTCTTTCTTACCTTTCCTGACAATGACCCATCTATCTAACTGATACTGTTGGATAATACGTTTTCTAAATCTACTAGCCTTCTCACCCTCTAACTTATATAGGGCTTTAATAACATTAAGCCTAAAAAACAAGTTTCAATAACTCCTTATATATAAAATAAACTACCTTTAATTACCGACAGAAAATAATATTAAAATGGAAAAAAACAAAAATATATATCGAACATCTAAAACTTAAATAAAATCAACGACTTATCAGATTAACTGAATTTAAAAATGACTCCTCTTCAATAAATTGTTCAAAGGAAAAAGAAACCTCTCCAGTGCTGACCACATGTAGGACTGGCTAAATGGTCTACAGGTACTTCTTCTATAATGCGATGGTTGCGTTCTTGTGTAACCCCACATTACAGAAAAAATAAGCTTTAGAAACAGCGCTTAGTGTTGACAATGCAATTGTATTACAGCCGACAAACGTTTTAAAAGTTCACGTTTTAGAAAGAGTGTTCCCAATTTAGCAACTGCGTTATAGCGAATTTGCACTAACGAAACACACGTTATAGTAGAATGACCTGTATTTCTACTCCTACATTTTATCCTCAAATTGCTGAATTATGATCAATGGGAAATTAATCTCCTTTGGGAAGCCTTGCCATGTTAACGGCATTATTAAAATATTATAAATCAAAGACAACATAGGATAAAACTGTAGCCATTTTGTTTTACACTTAAAAAGATACATCACATATTGGACATCACCAATGACATTTTTCCAGTCTGTTCTGGTAAGCTGAATCTTACCAGAAATTGGCCGAGTCATGTTTCAAGAAACAGTTGGAGACACTGGATACTGCAAATACTACGGACTATGGCAACATTCCAGCAATTGTACGAAAGACTCATGCTCAGGAAGCAGAGGAGGCCACATCACCAGACCCTGCTAGCCAGGTCTGAGGTTGCCACTCGGGTCAGAGTGGCAGCACCAATCTGGAGGAACACCCAGCAATGTACAAAGTGGCTCAATGACATTCTCTACCCTACCAGTATGTGTGCCACCATCTAGTCTGTACCACGCATTCACTGTTTCCCTACTACTGCATCCACCCTCCACTGAGATTCATGCTCTATCAGTCTCACAATTGCCTGCAACATCTTCAATCATTAGCTCTTTTCACCCAACCCCTCCCTGACTAATCACCCTTCATGACCTCTGTGCCTCTTACATGCTCACTCACTCGAGATATCTCACCACTTTTCCTCCACCTATAAGAGCACCACAGCTCTGCAAGCTACTTTCGTCTCATATGATTCATTCCTTTGTCATAATTCCAAGAAAAAAAATCCATTATAGGACACAAAGAGCCAAGACAGGTGCACAGGGTGTTGCTAGGCATTCAGCTCCTCAGTACCCATGAAGAGAGGGTCCTAGCCATGACCACCCAGAAAGCCAACTGACTGCTCAAATCCAAGGACAGATGTTGGATGCTGCCCTTGACTAAATGCGCCTGGGACCCTGCCTGAAGAATGCCTCCTTTGTTCTGGATTAGTGGTGCTGGAAAAGCACAACAGTTCAGGCAGCATCCGAGGAGCAGTAAAATCAACATTTCGGGCAAAAGTCCTTCATCAGGAATACAGCATCAGGAATGTCTCCTTTGACTGAGGACTACTCCCCTTAGATTTTAAGACATGTCTATTTCACCGTTGCACATGCAGTGTGTTTGGCACATGGTGCAGGTGTGAAATTAACATAGCAAGATCCTGTTTAGCAATCTGTCCAACCATTTGTCTGATCATGCTGACAAGCATGACAAGGTGTTTGGCTTTGTATATGCCCTAAAAGGCAAGGCAAGACAAAAGAACAGTGAAAAAAAAAATAAACGAGAGAATTGTGAGTATTGGAAAATAGGAACAAAAACTGGATTTTTTTGAAAAACTCAGCAGGTCTGACAGCATCTGTGGGGGGAAAGCAGAGTTAGCACTTCAGGTCAGGTGACTCATCTTTGAAACTGATTTTAGCTGGGAAGAGATTAACATATACACTAATGATGGTGTGGAGGGGAGGGGGAAGGAATAAACAATAGGTGGAGATGGAGCCTAGAGACAGAACAAAACGGCTGGGCAGACAAAGGAATGGATTAAAGGTCAGCCTAGGACAGAGAGTAACTGCTAAGGGGCACCATTTGTGGTTGACAATGAGTTGTCTGTAGTAACAGCTCGTATGCTGACAAGGTTGACAATCCCTATGTGGGATTAGAGTAAGGGTACGGGAGAAGGTGCTTCAAGCCCTAAAATTGTTGAACTCGATATTAAGTGCAGAAGGCTGCAGGTTTTTCAAGCAGAAAATGAGGTGCTATTCTTCCAGCTTGTGCTGAGCTTCACTAGAGGACCGCAGCAAGCCCAAAACAGAGACCTTGGCCCGGAAACATGGTGATGTGTTAAAATGGCAAGCAACCAGAAGCTCAGGGTAATTTCTGTGGACAGAATGTAGGTATTCTGCAAAGTAGATGCCCAATCTGCACTTTATCTCTCCAATGTAGAGGAGACCACATTGTGAGCACAAATACAGTAAACTAGATTGAGTGAAGTGCAGGTAAAGCTCTGCTTCACTTGGAAGGTGTGTTTAGAGCCTGCGATAAGGCCAGGATTTTCTGCTGATCTAATCTATGAGGTGGATACCTGTACTGGTTATTTTGGAGCTGCATTGCAATAAGGGATGCTGGTGTATTCCGAAATGCCGCACTGAATTGCAGAACAATATTGTAAATGGGGATCAGAAATAGGACAAATGATGCAGTGAGGCTGGTATGTATCAGACCCCAAGGTCTGTGGGATACATGTGGTTGGCAAGTTGCTGTTGCTGGGTAAATCCACCTGATATACAAGTAATGATTGATTTTTTTCTAAATAGGCTTGGTTTGCTCTGGTGTAAAATCTGGTTTGTTTCATACTGTATCTGTTTGGTAGTTATCTGTTATTTCACCATTCTGTTTTTCTGGGTGAGGGGTGTTACTTCTTTGGTGTAACAATGTGTGGGGCTGAGATATAGAGGGGAGGGGAGGGCATCCATTGTTAACTTGCATGAGTATAAATAACATGGTATTTTTCCATTGTGTGGACTTGGGGCGAGGCCTTAACTGGAAGGTGCCAGGACGGCTATACGGTTGGGAGAGAATGCCCCCTACGGATGAGGGGGGAGATCTCTGGAAATTTGTGGTTTTTGTGTTAATTTATTCAAGTTAGGAGCAGTGGTTTCTTAGTTTTAGTAGTGTTTGTAGGAATAGTTTTCAGATTTAATAAAGTCTGTGATTTTTCCACTCGCCGCACATCTTCCTCTCGGGGGACCGTGGGCTGAAGCGGGTAGTCATGGCTAGCGATCTGTTCAGGTGGTGCACTTGGAATATAAAAGGGAGCTATTCCCCCATTAAAAGGAAAAAGGTGCTCTCAAATCTTAAGAAGGAAAGGGTTGACATCGCTCTATTGCAAGAAACACAGTTAACCAATAGCGAACATCTGAAGTTACAGCAGGGGGAATACGATAGGGTGTTCTTTCCCTCCTTCAAATCCAAAAGCAAAGGAGTGGCCATACTGGTACGAAGGAACCACCCATTTCAAGTGATAGATCAAATCGGGGATGAGTATGGACAGTTCTTCATTCTCAAGGCTTTGGTATATGGACAGGAGTATGGCATCCTGAACGTTTATTGTCCCCCAGTGCATACTCTCAAATTTTTAGTTGATGCAACCTCTAAATTAATGGCTGTTGAGGTGTGCCGTAGGATTATAGAAGGAGACTTTAATCGCCTCATGGACCCTGGGTAGACAGGATGCCAAGGTATCTGTAGGGTACATCCCTGCAATCTAGACAGCTAGTGGACTTGTGTTGGGAGTTGGGGCTAGTGGATGTGTGGAGGTATCTCCACCCTAATGGGAGGGATTTTAACTTTTACTCCAACCCGCACAAGTGCCACACAAGAATTGATATGTTTTTTGTTCTGTCGATTTGTTTGGACTCAGTGTTGGCCTGCAGGATTGGGAACATAACTATTTTGGACCTTGCGGCAGTATACTTGGATGTTAAGACCAAGTGTGGTGGAACAGATGCATGGCACTGGCACATGGATCCATTTCTGCTGAAGGATGGTAACTTTGTACAGTATATCACAAGGGAGTTCAGGGCCTTCTGGGACATCAATTGGAGTATGGTTAGTAATCCATCGGTGCTTTGGGAGACCACCTAGGCATATTTAAGGGGTCTGATTATTTCATATTCAACACTAGAAACAGGCAGAGAGGAGAGCAGCAGCAGATGCTTGAGGCCCGACTGCAGGCAGCACGTCGGCATTTTATAACAGAACATCCGTAGTCAAATTGCAACAGGTCACAGCACTCCGGGCTGCTCTGGACTCAGTGCTCACACAAGCAGCGAAGGGAGTGGTCTATTTGCAAAGCAAAGGCTGTTCAAAAAGAGGATAAGCCAGGTAGGTACATAGCTTATTTGGTTAGGAAGAAAAGTGCTCCACAGTCCATTGTGTCTATTAGAGAGAGAACTGGCAACACCACTCGCGAGTTGAAAAAGATTAATGCCAGATTTCAGGAATCCTACGCAGAGTTATACCGGTCGGAGGGCTGTGAGGATTGAGTCCTGGCAATGGAATCCTTTTTTGAAAACCTGGACCTCTCCGGTATAAATGCAGATCAGGCCTCCCTTTTAAATGCACCCTGACGACACAAGAGGCAGCAAGGCAGTTCCAAGGTGGCAAGGTACCTGGTCCAGACAGGTTCTCGAGTGAGTTTTACAAGGGGTTTATATACATATTAGCTGAACCACTTCTGGGGAGGTATGGCCAGGAATGCCTTCTGCCCTCCCTTAGGGAGGCCAATATCTCCCTTAATTTAAAGAAAGAGAAAGACCCCAAGGATTGCGTATCGTACAGACCTATCTTGTTGTTGAATGTAGACTTCAAACGTTTATCAAAGGTACTGGCTCTGAGGTTGGAAAAGGTGTTGCCCGTTATTATAAAAGAGAACCAGGCGGGTCTTATCAAGGGCTGCAGCCAATATCAGAAGAGTATTGAACATAGTGCAAGTACGTGGTGGTCTCCCTGGCTGCAGAAAACGCTTTTGATTGGGTGTAGTGGTCATATCTCTTTGATGTTCTAGATTGCTTTGGTCTAGCGGGGGGCCTTCAACAGGTGGATGTTAGTGTTATATAGAGACGCCAAGGTGGTGGTTATCATGAATGGTGTCAAATCGAATAATTTTAATGTGGGGAGAGGCAGCCTACAGGGGTGTCCTCCCTCGCTGCTGTATTTATCTTGGTAATTGAGCCATTGGCGGAGGCCATCCGCAAGAACCCTGAAATATTGGCACCAAAGGTGGGAATTGGGGAACACAAAATTACTCTTTATGCAGATGATGTCCTTCTGTTTCTGGATAACTCAGAAACGTCCATACCCCAACTAATACAAAAACTTAAATTATTCAGCAGTTCTTCGGGATAAGGGATAAATTTTGCAGAGTCTGAAGTCATGCCGTGGGAGGATTGGTAGAAGTGCTGGAGATGGAGGACACAATACAGTTTCCTTTTCAGTAGTCACAGAAGGGTTTTCTCTACCTGGGAATTTTTATTACCCCCTACCTTCCATCAGCTGTACAGAGTTAACTTTGTACAATTGTTGGAGAGAATAAAGCAGGACTTGCAGTGGTGGGAGGGGCTACCAATATCATGGTTAGGCCATATAGCCTTGATTAAAATGAATGTTCTTCCTCGGTTATATCCTATGAGGATGCTCCCGTTGCTGTTACCCAGACAGGTGCTGAGGTGATTTGCTGGTTGGCTTGGATCCTTTATTTGGTGCCGTAGGTGCCGCCTAATTAAATTTATCAACTGCAACTTCCGCAGGATATGGGAGGGGGGTGGATCTCCAAGAACTGAAGAGATGCCAAATAGGCGCCCTGCTGTAATATGTGGGTGACTGGGTGCGTAAGGACTCGAGGTCAATATGGCTTAATGTCGAGACCTCGCAGGTGAGAGCTCCCCTCATCAACTTACTGTTTATGGACAAAATGAGATCCGTGACTGAGCATTGTGAAAGCCCAATTATCTTAAATTCGTGAAAGCATGGAGGATAATGCGGCAGGGCAATTTGCTTAAGATTTCGCCGTTCACCCCATTAGTGGGAGGCCCAGGATTTAGGTCGGGGTCAATGTACTCCAGCTTTAGAGCATGGGAGGACAAGGGAATCTCCTGTTTGGGAGATTTTTTCGAGGGAGAGGTCTTGATGTCTTTCAACCAATTAAGTCAGAAATATGGGTTCCTATTAGGGACCTTTTCTGATACTTCCAGATTAGGGATTATATACAGAAGACCACCACATTCTTGGCTCAGTCCTACAAATCAGAGAAAGAGAGAAGAGTGTTTTGATGTAGGGGCACTCTTTCAGTTAGTACTATATACCACCTGCAGAGAGGGAGTGCCTTGGGGGATATGGAAAGACTCCATGGGATCTTGAATCAGGAGTTAGAAGAAGAAGTTTCATTGGAAACATGGGAGGATATATGGGGGAATGAATAAAAAATGCAATAAAGCAGAAGCTATGCAATTGAAGATCCTCCACAGGGCTCATATGGCACCAGAGAGATTAGCAAAGTTTAAGAAAGGATCTTCTCTGAAATGTCCCAAATATAAAATTAGCATAGGCACCTTCACACATTGCTTTTAGTCCTGCTACAAGATTCGTGGATGTTGGGGTGCCATAATGAATGAGCTGGAGAAGATCCTGGGTATTGAAGTTAAGGCAGATCTGGTATCCCTTTTTTTGGGCAGAGGAAGAGGGGAACCTAGTAAAAATGGATATAATAAACTGTTGCTCCCATGGACGGGAGCTTCGGTGTAGGTATGGTAAGTGGAGTAATGTAATGTAATGCAATTTAATTTTATTGGATTATAATTTAATTTTTCATTTTCATGAGGTTATTTTAACTTGGGTTAAGTAAATGAGACTATTATATCTCAAAGAGTAGTAGATAGTTTATTGTTAACATTACTGTAATTCAATAGTGTATTGTTTCTACTTTCTTTTTGTAAAAGTACAAAAACAACGCAAAAATTAAGAGTAAAAAATTTTAAATAAATATATAATTAAAAAACATACTTTATTCAAATTTATTTAAACTGGCACCTGTCCATCTTAGTACAGACCAGCTCAAGTAACCATTCAAGTTTTGCATTTGCTTGTCTTTGTCCCTTCTTTATCTATGAGACCACTTTTGTGGATACCTAGTACAGTTAGTTCCAATGGAGGTAATGCTCTCAAAATAAGATTAGTTTAATTCAATAATTCCAGACCTATAATCAAACCCAATACATTCAAAATTACCACAAGCCAGAATCCATTTTTTATCTAATCTTTATTCATAAATAGTTTCTCAAATTCTGCAGCAGCATCATCAACATGCATCCTGACAATATCTGAATGTTTTCCTTTCAGATATTCATAAAACAGTGCAGCAGCTGCTTTTGGTTGAACACAGACTTTTCAATTGATCAGACCGCACCAAAAAATCCCACACTCTGGAAGCAGCAGGACACAATATGTCTGTTTAGCTTCCATAGTTTTCCTTGACTATTTGCCTCCTTTTTAGTCAGTTTCAGAAACCCATCGCTGAAAAGTATTATCGACAGCAACATGGCTTTTATGCCAAGTGATCTACGCTCCAACCAGAGTGTACTTATGTGTAAAAAAAATGGCTTTTCTAAAGACTCTACATTTGCATCAGTTTATCTTGAAAAAGCTGTTAAGGCTAAAATGAGGTTAGGAGTTGCATTTGTAACTGCCCTTTGAATGCAAAGCAAGCTATGCAAATAGGAAGTTGTTCCTTTTTCTGGAAAAAGTTGTCTAACTACCTCATTCCTTGTGTTTTATCTGTCAAACTGCTTTCATCTCATGTCAGTTTAATCAACATCTACTAAAACATTACAATCACAAACTGTTCTCCTTCTAGTTCTATCATCTGACTGCTCATTTCATTGCTAATCTATTCCAGCTATAGCTTCTGCTTCCCCACTGCGTAGAAATTGCTGTGATATTTCATTGTTGCATGATCCGAGGTTTCTTTTGTAGTTAGTGATCATTCATGACATGAAAGTCACTTCCAAATTCATTCTCTCTACATGTATTGCACTTGTTTTCCACCTTTTCTGTCTGTCTATCCTGCCAGTTACTGGATTAGTCTTCTTGGCCATCATCTTGATCTGACAAAGATTTAAACTTGTCATTAACATCTGCTGCAAGTTGCATCTCTCCATCGATTAGTCCCTTTTGGATCATGCAAAATATGAGAGAGATAGGAGCAGTAGGACATTCAGCTCAAGTCTGTATTGCCCACTGCTTAAAATAAAATACCCAATCTTCTGTTATGAATTCTGTTCCAAATGGACCAATCCCCACTGCTATAAAATAGCCTCTTTTTCCTTAGACTGGATAAAACCCAGCCGTCTGTAGGCAAATCATTAAAATACTAAAAAAAAACAAGTAGACTAATTGAAATGCCTTAGGAGAAAGTGAGGACTGCCGATGCTGGAGATCAGAGCTGAAAATGTATTGCTGGAAAAGCACAGGTCAGGCACCATCCAAGGAGCAGGAGAATCGACGTTTCAGGCATGAGCCCTTCTTCAGGAATGAGGAGAGTGTGCCAAGCAGGCTAAGATAAAAGGTAGGGAGGAGGGACTTCTCTTTCCAATCCTCCCACTTCCTCCAAACCAAAGGAGTAGCCATGAGCACCTGCATGGGCCCCAGCTATGCCTGCCTCTTCGTAGGATATATGGAACAGTCCATCTTCTGCAGCTACACTGGCACCACCCCTCACCTTTTCCTCCGCTACATCAATGACTGTATCGGCGCTGCCTTGTGCTCCCACGAGGAGGTTGAACAGTTCATCCACTTTACCAACACATTCCACCCTGACCTCAAATTTACCTGGACCATCTCAGACTCCTCCCTCCCCTTCCTAGACCGCTCCATTTCTATCTCAGGTGACTGTATCAACACGGACATTTACGATAAACTGACCGACTCCCACAGCTATCTAGACTACACCTCCTCCCACCCTGCCCCCTGTAAAAACGCCATCCCATATTCCCAATTCCTTCGTCTCTGCCGCATCTGCTCTCAGGAGAACCAGTTCCAATGCTGAACAACCCAGATGGCCTCCTTCTTCAAAGACCGCAATTTCTCCCAGACGTGATCGACGATGGTCTCCACCGCATCTCCTCCACTTCCCGCTTCTCCGCTCTTGAGCCCCGCCCCTCCAATCACCACCAAGACAGAACCACACTGGTCCTCACCTACCACCCCACCAACATCCATATACATCATCTCATCCATCGTCATCATTTCCGCCACCTCCAAACAGACCCCACCACCAGTGATATATTTCCCTCCCCTTCCCTATCAGCTTTCCGAAAAGACTACTCCCTCCGTGACTCCCTTGTCAGGTCCACACCACCCACCAACCCAACCTCCACTCCCGGTACCTTTCCCTGCAACCACAAGATGTGCAAAACTTGCACCCACACCTCCCCCCCTCACCTCCCTCTAAGGTCCCAATGGATCCTTCTATATCCATCGCAAATTCACTTGCACCTCCACACACATCATATACTGCATCCA
>NC_057713.1:74687402-74709697 GCF_004010195.1 Chiloscyllium plagiosum
CCGCCCCCACCCCGGCCTATCCCCCTCACCTTAACCTCCTTCCACCTATCGCATTTCCAATGCCCCTCCCCCAAGTCCCTCCTCCCTACCTTTTATCTTAGCCTGCTTGGCACACTCTCCTCATTCCTGAAGAAGGACTCATGCCCGAAACGTCGATTCTCCTGCTCCTTGGATGGTGCCTGACCTGCTGCGCTTTTCCAGCGACACATTTTCAGCAAGAGAATTTTCACAATGAAGACAAAAGGCAATTTCAATTTTCACTTGTTGTCACAAAACAGGTGACGAGGGATGAATTGGTTCTTCACATTTAATTTCTGTTACTCACAACAAATATCTTTATTTTTGGTACACAGTTGATCATACTTCAATTAAAATGCTGCACTAGTTAAAATTAAAAGGAGCCATTCTTAGAAGATATTAACATTTCATTATTTGACTGAAGAATGTTATGACTTAGTGAACCCTAGAAAAATAGAAGTGCACCATAAAAAGAAAATACAACATCAAAATGCATATATAAACATCAATACAGTTAAAAACTATGCTAGTACAACAAGATGAAGAATAGGCAGTTTCAAAAAATCTCAAAGTCCTTGAATTATTCCAGTTGAACTTGAGACCACAGCTGTTTAGTTGATGCCTTGTACCATCAGCAGTAGCAAAATCTGTTGAATTGTGTCATTCCTCACGTCTTGCTTTCAAAAGAGACAGACACACAGTCTTTATTTATCTCACATTGTTTTCATAAGGTTGGCCCAACCTGGTCAAGTAACCATTGTGATAATTTTAAGTCAGTACTTCTTCCTCTTTGAAACTATGAAAGTCTCAGTATTAAAATCAGCTGATGTTAGTTGAAAGATTATAGAAGCAAAATATGAACTATCAAAGCAAGAACAAAGAAAATTACAGCACAGGAATAGGCCCTTTCACCCTCCAAGCCTACGCCGATCCAGATCCTCTATCTAAACCTGTCGCCTATTTCCTAAGGATCTGTATCCATCTGCTCCCTGCCCATTCATGTATCTAGACAGATACATCTTAAACAACATGATCACTTCTTTCACCTCCACTGGCAACAGGTTCCAGGTGCTCACCAGCCTCTCCTTAAAGAAGTTTCCATGCATATCTCCCTTAAACTTTTCACTTCTTACTTTGAACGCATGGCCGCTAGTAATTGAATCCCCCACTCTGGGGGAAAAAAAAAGTTTCTTGCTTTTATCATGACTCAGTTGATCAGTTATTGAGGATTATGCTCCAACAATCTTAAAAAAAACTCTGCATGAACTGCCCCTGCAAGAAAAATTGCCAGTTAATAGCCTAGTCGATAAGCCAACATTTTACACACTATTTCATCAACTACAGCATGAGACCTTCCACAAAATCCATTGCTGAAAGGATTGTTGCTGCTTTACATTCATGTCAATTATATTTGTATTCTTATGCTCACATTAATCACAGGATTTAAACTTCTTATAACAAGTATCATCTTTACAGATCATCATCATCATTATTATCACCTTCTTCCTTGGAACTCCTTTTCTTACGATAAAAATCCTGCACCTTTACTCTAAGTCATTTATCAAATAATGATATTTTGAATTCCAATCAATCAAAGCACCAATTAGCTTTGTGCAAGGTGTCTCTGGAATTCATCCATCTCTTATTATGGTGTCAATTTTATCTCTTAGATTTGTTATGTCAGGTTTCATCACAGTTCTGTCCATCTTTTATTCTGTTAATACCGGCATTTATTTTCCAGAATTTATTGAAACCTGGTAACTAAGTCATTGAGATAATTCAAATGAAACCAAAGACCTATCCCAACTTTACTTATTGTCACATATGTCAAGAAAGAATTATGTTTTGTCACCACAATTCAGCATCATTTTAAGTTACAAAACAAATGAAAAAAAGAAATTGCATAAAGAGTTCTTCCTCTATACAAGGGCTCTTCAAACACAGCTTCTGCAAGATCTCTCCAAGTTGTCCTGGGCCTCAAGGAGTCCCTGCTCCAGAAACAGTAATAACAACCCTACCAAGAGTCCATGCTTAAGGCAAACCGCAGCCAGGAGTCCCTGCTCTGGGCACGACCTCTATTGCAGCTGATGACCTGCCAAACACTGTTGTAAATGACGACCTGCTAAGTCCAACGTTTCCAGCTCAGATGGGGATCTGGATTCTTTCCCACAGACCCTACATGTCTACAGTTTCTCCCTACTGGAACAGTACTGATGTTGACAGGCCAGATGATCAGCTGAAACCTTGTCCACATTCACATTTGGGGAGAAACTGTCTACATATATGTTGCTTGTTTCATTCTTGTTCACAAGCCCACAATGTTCCAGTTACAATTGGTTGACCAACTCTCAGATCCTGATGCGATGTCTGATTTCTGGTTCCTGACTGCAAATCATCCACCTCTTATATACTTTATGGCATTTGATCTGGAGGCAGCTTTTAAAGATACTTCTCTTACAAGAAGAAACTTAATAGCCACCATCTTCTAATCCAAACTCAAATTCAAAACACCTCTCTGCTCTGTTCAGAAAGGATAGCTCTTAAAGTGACCTTGCCCAATGCTGTAGTAATTATTTTTGGATGCTGGATAAGGACAGTTAAATAGCTTGCAAGCACTCAATGAATGGGTTCAGAGTTAACAATGACACTGGAGTAAGAAAATGAATGCCTGACAGCTACAGAAGTGGACAAGTGAAACAACTTAAAGTTGTATTATGGTGGCAGAAACTTTAATATTACAAACAGGGCAGAAGATTATCAACTGCCCCATCAAGTATGCCCATTTTGTAACTTACAGTCATTTCTGCAACACAGTAACACAATATCCTGCAAGACAGATTTACAGAATTGTTGCAGTGCAGGAAGAGGCCATTCAGACCACCTCACCTGCATTGGCTCCATTTTCCCAGTGTCAATCTCCTGTCTTTTTTCCATGTCACTGCTCACCATATGAAAAAAATTGCAACCAGCAAGAGGGAATTCTGCAAGATTTTGTTCTTATCATTCAAGTCAAACAAGCAAAGTTCAGGAGGCTGTGACAATTAATATCACCAATTCCAGTTAATTAGATTAAATTTCATAACTTGGAGGCCTTCCAATCTAAGGAATTCAGTGCCACTGAAGGCAGTGGAGGCCAGGTCATTGAAATAGGTCTTGATTGTCAGAGGAATCAGAGGGATCAAAGGTTGCAGGAGAAAGCAGGAGAGAATGGGGTTAAGAAACTGATCAGCCATGATTGAATGGTGGAACAGACTCGATAGGTGTAGAAGTTAGGCCATTCAACCTATGTCTTATGGTCTTCCACTTATCTTGTAACATGATAGACTGCCCTCAGGAGAATCTGTTTTAAATAATAAACATTTGCAGGTTAAGATTAAATATAATGATTCTGGAAATTGTTTTCCAATTCTAAAGTACTTCTCATGGTCAAATATACTTTGTCAATGGAATTTTAAAAAATTAAAGGAAGGTTTGTCAAATGTTCAGTTTTCCTTTTGATGCTTATGAAATTTCCTCAGTATAATAATGGAATGGACAGGTGAAACTTAGTTTTTCCTAGTAGCCTACTCAAGGCATGATCATTGGCTGTTACAGGCACGTCTTCTGTGACTTTCACCAACAATAACTGCATAATTATAAACTGTTTCTGCTTGATCAGTGGAATTAGTAGAATCTGAGGAGTGTCAGAGAGCAAAAGAAAGTCATTTGGTCTGTCATGCTTACAACGGCTTTCTGAACAATGCTTTTGAGTACCTCAGTTGAACAATTGATTTCACGTAATCAGAATCATTGTTATAGTAAAATTACCCTTAATAGGCAGCACTGCTTGGAGACAGCAAGGACTGCAGATGCTGGAAGCCAGAGCCAGAGTCAATAGATGGGAAGCTGGAAAAGCACAGCAGGTCAGACAGCATCCGAGGAGCAGGGCAGCCAAATGTTTCAGACTGAAACGCTTCATCTGGTCTGTCCATCTTCCTACTCACTTATCCACTCCACCTTCTCACTGACCAATCACAATAACACCCTACCTGCATCCACCTATCACCATCCCACCTACCCTTCCCCAACTTCAGCCCCCCTCCTTCCTCCCCCCCCACCACTCCCGTACTGAGAAAGCTTCAGTCCGAAATGTTGAGTTTCCTGCTCCTCGAATGCTTTCTGACCTGCTGCGCTTTTCCAGCTTCACATCTGTTAAAAGCAGTCTGCATGATGCAATTATATCCACATCTTCAACTTTTGCTCCTTCCACCACTGACACACAGTGGTAGCAGCATCACTATCTACATGATTCACTGCAGTGACTCACTATGGCTCCTTCAACAGTGCCTTCCAAACCCATGACCACCACTAATCACCAGATACATGTCAACCATGGCAACACTTACATGATATAACAAGATACAAAGCAAGGTCTAGTAGAATTACTGACAGCAATTAGTCCCTCCTTGATGACCTCAATGCATTCCAGATTTTGTTTGGAACAGAAGGTCAGTGAAATGATATCACATGTCCCAACAGCCTTGGGTGCACTTGCAACCACAGTTACTACAGCAGACATCAGATCATCCTTCTTGAAAGTGACCTCACAGAAAGCAAATGGCTCAGATGGAGTTCCCAGCTGTGCACTCTGATCTTGTGCAAATCAGCTGGTGGGAGTATTAGCAAACATCTTTAATCTCTCCTTATTCCGATGGGAGGTTAGCAAGACGATGACCACGATCATCCCAGTACTAAAGAAAAGTCAGGCAATGTACCTTAATAACAACCACCCTGATGGCTCTGACATCCATCATTATGAAGTATTTCAAGAGGTTAATAGTGACACATATCAACTCCACCCCCCAGATTGCACTGATCCAGTACAATTTGCCTATTGTCGCAACAAGTCCACAGCAGACATCATCTCCCTGGTCCTACAATTATCCCTCGAACCAGTGGATAACAAGGACACCTACATCAGAATCCTATTTAATACCTTTAGCCCTACCTTCAACATCACAATTTCAATCAAACTCATCTCTAATCTCAGACCGAAGACAATGCTCCCCCTCTACAACTGGATCCTCAGCATCCTGACCCACAGACCACAATTAACAAGGATAGGGGACACCTCCTCCATGACAATCCTCAATACCAGTGCTCGTAGGGATTGATGTTCCTTATACAATCATAACTGTGTGGTGAAATTCAGCTCTAACTCCATTTACAAATTTGCTGATGACTTCACTGTAGTGAGTCAGATCTCAAACAATGATGAGACAGCATACAAGAAAGAAATAGAGAGCTTAGTGGCATGTTGTAAAGGCAACAATCTCTCCCTCAATGTCAGTAAAGCGAAGGAGCTGCTCATCAACTTCAAGAAGCAGAGGGGAAGACATACCCTTATCTGTACCAATGCTGGTGAGGTGGTGATGATCGAGAGCTTACTTAGGAGTAAATATCACCAGCCTGTCCTACTCTATCCACATTGACGTTACAGGCAAGAAAGCACACCAACAGCTCTACTTCCTCAGAAGGCTCAGGAAATTCAGCATGTCCACAACAATCTACCTAATATTTATAGATACACCATAGAAAGCATCCATCTCAGCTTAGAATGTCAACTGCTGTATCCAAGACTACAAGAAATTAGAGAATTTTGAACACAGCCCAGTCCATTGTACCTCTCTTCCATTGACTCCATCTGCACATCCTGCTGCCTCAGGTAAGCAGCCAAAATAATTAAAGACTCCTCCCACCCCTGTTATACTCTTTTACCACCCTCCTCTTCAGGCAAAAGTTTGAAAACAGATTCAAGGACAGCTTCTTCCCTGTTATCAGACTCATGATTGGAAATCTCAAATTAGAGTTGATCTTTTTCTGCACCTTCTCTGTAGCTGTAACACTATATCCTGCATTCTATTCTATTACCCTGATGTATTCTTATAAAGTATGATGTATCTGGATAGCATGCAAAACAATATTTTTATTATCTCAGTACATGTGACAAAAATAGATCAAACCAAACCATTTAGAGAGACAAGGAAAACAGATATGTCATAACACCACACCACCACCTACAAGTTCTACTCCAAGTCTTTTGAAACAATATCTCCATTCTGTCCATGTCATTGGGTTCAAATCCTGGAACAGCCACCCCCAACAGCATGTGGTGTACCTCCACCTGCAAGGACTGCAGCAGTTCAAGAAGGCAGCTCTCCAATGGCAGTTAAGGATAGACTATAAACACTCTCCTAACCAGTGATGCCCACATCCCATAAATAGATTTAAGAAAACAAAATTTTACTATTATAGTAAACTCTTCAACCTATTAGTAGCTGAAAATCTGTATCCTGTCCCCATCATTACTTCAACTAAACTTTAAAAAGGCAGTGTGAAGATTTATTCATCTGCAGGAAGATAATTTACATATTGAATAAATGACTCACTTATTCTAAATTAGCTTAATTTAAGTACCTCATTTTAATTTGCCAGCCTCTCATCTAAAGCACCTGCTGAAAACCCAAGTAATTGGAAATAATTTTTTCATTAATTGAAAAGGAGAGAAGAAATTAATTATTTAGCATGAACAAATTTAGATATCTGATGGATATTTGCTGAGTATACCCAAAGTAGCAACAAAAAAAATACCCAAAGTAGCAGTCTGATATTTGAAAACAACTAGAGGTAGGGCAGTTCCCGTACATTATAATAAATGCAGGATTTACATGATAAAACAACAAATAGGTTGCATTTCTGACAGAAATTTTACCAATGGAATTCTGCTATCTGTTATATAAAATCTATTTAACAGCTTCAAAGACCCATGATTTGATGATACATTAACAGACATTTTTTGACATTTTAGAGTTTGAATTATATTTTCATCGTTTACAGCCACTCAAAGCTGTTGTTGTGAAAATGGTTTTAATGCAGCCTCAACATTGGCATCCTGCTTCCAGACTAACAAACATTGGCAGCGTGGGTGTAATGATAGCACATGACAATGAGTGTTATTTTAGTTGAAGAGACCCTCATAGAATCATAGAATCCCTACAGTGTGGAACCAGGCCATTCTGCCCATCAAGTCAATACTAACCCTCCAAAGAGCATCCCACCGCTCCTCCCATCCTATCCCTGTAACGCTGCATTTCCTATAATCCACCTAGCCTGCACATCCTTGGATTATAGGAGGAACACAGAGCACCAGAAGGAAATCCATGCAGACATGAGGAGAATGTACAAACTCCACAGAGACAGTCACCTGGATAATACCTATGTCAGGCTGCTATTTATTGACTACAGCTCCACCTTCAACACTATAATCCCAAGCAAACTTATCTCCAAACTCTGAGACCTAGGTCTCTGCTCTGCCATCTGCAATTGGATCCTTGACTTCTTGACCCACAGACCGCAAACAGCTAAGATAGGTAACAGCACCTCCTCCACAACAATCCTCAACACCCGCACCCTCTACTGTACTCCATGTACACACATGACTGTGTGGCCAAATTTCATCCAAACTCCATCTGCAGAGTGGGTATATTAATAGCATATGATAATGAGAGGTATTTTAGTTAAAGAGACCCTAATAGAATCATAAAATCCCTACAACGTGGAATCAGGCCTTTCGGCCATCGAGTTGGTTGTAGGTTGAAGATCAAACAACAGCAAATTTGAGACATAATTTAGGCAAGAGATAAAGTGCTTAGTGGCAAGGTGCAAAGATAATAATTTTTCCCTCAACATCAGCAAAACTAAAGAGCTGATCATCAACTTCAGAAAGCAAGGAGGAGGGCATGCAAGTATCTATATCAATGGAGCTGAGGTGCAGATGGTGGAGAGCATCAAGTTCCTAGAAGTGCCGATCTCTAACAATCAATCCAGGACCACCCATGTTGATGTGATCAACAAGGAGGCACAACAACACCTCTTCTTTCTCAGAAGGCTAAGAAAATTTGGCATGTCCATAAGGACTGCCACCAACTTTTATAGATGCACTATAGAAAACATTCTATCTGGATGCATCAGAGTTTGGAAAAGCAACTACTTTGCCCAGGACTGTAAGAAACTACAAAAACTTGTGAACACAGCTCAGTCCATCACGCAAGCCAACCTTCCGTCCATTGACTCTGTCTACACTTCTTGATGCCTTGCAAAGGCAGCTAACATTACTAAGGGCCCCTCCCACTCCATTGTAACCTCTTACAACTTCTTCCACCAGACAGAAGTTATAAAAACTTAAACATGTTCAAGAACAACTTCTTCCCCGCTGTTGTTGGACAGCTGAATGTACCTCACATATTTCAAATCTAATGTTGATCTTGCTTTTCGTGCATCTTCTTTGTAGCTGTAACATTGTATTCCTTCCTCTGTCCTGGATCTTTTTATGTTATGATCTGTCTGTACTACATGAAAAACAAAACTTTTCACTGTTCTTAGGTATGTGTGACAATAATAAATCAAATCAAGTCACCAGAGGCTGGAATTGAACAAAGTCCCTATGCTGTGAAACAGCAGTGCTAACCACTGATAGGAGTCAGAATTCTACATTGATCACTGAAGCTTCAGGATTCACGGAAATTGAAATATTCATTTCCCTGGTGATCCTGCTGTGGTCTTCAATATTCTGCAGAGAAATTCAGGATCCCAAGAGCTAGAGAAAGAGCCTAACCTTTCACCTTCCCTTTCTTACCAGCCCCATTATTTTTCATCTGGAAACTTTCCTAAAGTGAAACTACTGTTTGGGGGTGGGGTGGTTTGGTGTGCAGTACAATGCACTGCTCCCATCATTGACTCCTTTCCCAGGATATTTCCTATTTTCAATCAACTGATTGTACATATTGATCTTCTGAGCCAAGGTCTTTTCTCCCTGCTCTGCTGATCTCACCCTTTATTAACAGAGCTACTCCACATTATTTTTCTTTCTTCCCATCTGTCACAATGTCAACATACCCTTGAATATTCAGGTAGGTCCTAGCCTTCATCACTTTGCAACCACATTTCTGTAATGCATATTTACCATGTGTATTTTTGTTGGTTTAGACTATCAATCATCCATCTTGTTTTGAATTCTGGGTGCATGAGGATTCAAGACTGTTTGTCTTTTTGTTATACCATTTCCTTTCCTTGAACCTATTTGCTGGTGCCTCTCTCACAATTATATATTCTCTTTTTTTCCTGTAGCATTCTTGTTATCTTTCCCTTTATCATTACTCTACATTGCAGCCTTATCTTTTCTCTTTAGCTGTTTGAAAACCTCTCACATGAATCCTTCTCCCTCCAAGCTGATGAATAGACCTATCTATAGCTCATTTAAACAAATGAGGAGGACAGTGGACCCAGTCAAGTTCAAATTAAGGCTGTCTTAATGGTGCATTTCCGTCTTTTCACAGTACCATTCCCAATGTCCCATGAATCAAAATCCATTCTTTGCACATCACACTTTGTGACACTTTTTCACCTCTCTGATTTTACTTACTCTGTCCATTAGCCTGTGGCTCTCGTAGTAATCTAGAGATAAATACTGAAAAATAATATATTTTAATGAAGTTTTTCAAAGGCATATTTCTACCAGAGTCTACCAATCAGCACTCTGTTTTCATGCAGTATAAATGTTGGTTTTTCCCCTTGAATTGGTATTCACGGGAATTGTCCCGATAAGTGGAAGGTTGAAAAACTTCAAGAAACTGTGTCTTTTATTTCAAAAATACTCAAGTTCTGTACTGCCAAATCACCATTTGTAATGAATAGATTATTCCCTTAGTTGTTCTACTTTCTCATTTAGTCCTTGACTACTCATGCTTCATTACAAGAATTTCTTTCTTGGCCATTTTCTCCAATTCCAAATTCCTCCTCCAACCTGCTGGAGATGTCCTCAACCTTGGTTCTGGGTAAACAACACACACATTCTGCTGAGATTAATGCCAATCCACTGTCTATGCAATCTTCCTTTACACTTGCATTCCTTTTTACTGCTCTCTCATTTGAAAGGCGTCTGTACCATATGTTTGGTCAGTTTTCTCATTCTCCCTGGAGTCCCTGCTCTTGTTCATGCAGGTTACAATAATCATAGAATCACTACAGTGTGGAAACAGTCCAACCAGTCCATTGACTCCAGACCGACCCTTTGAAGAGCATCTCAACCAGACCCACCTCCCAACACTACCCCTGCATTTCCCATGGCTTATCCACTTGACCTGCACATATCTGGACACTGTGGGCAATTTAGCTTTGCCCATCCTTGGACTGTGGGAGGAAACCGGAGCACCCGTAGGTGACATAGGGAGAATGTGCAAACTCCACATAGACAATCGCCCAAAGGTGGAATCAAACCCGGGTCCCTAGCACTGTGTCACCATAATATTGAACTAATGGAGCAGTCATGAAGCATGCACCTCCTCCAGCTTCATCGCTGGAATTTCCACACCTGTCTTAAGCCTGTCATACAATCCTTTCCCTAAACATGGGCCAAACTTGAATTAGGAGATAGTGGGGTCTGCAGATGCTGGAGATCAGAGTTGAGAGTGTGTTGCTGGAAGAGCATAGTAGGTCAAGTAACATCCGAGGAGCAGGAAAATCGACATTTTGTGTTGGAACCCTTCATCAGGAATGAGGCTGGGAGCCTGAGGGGTGGAGAAATAATTGGGAGGGGCATGGGGCTGGGGAGAAGGTAGCTGAGAGTGCAATAGGTGAATGGAAATGGGAGTAAAGGTGGTAGGTTGGAGAGGAGGGTGGACGGATAGGTGGAAAGGAAGATTGACAGGTGGGACAGGTCATAAGGGCGGTGCTGAGCTGGAAGTTTGGAACTGGGATAAGGTTGGGGGAGGGGAAATGAGGAAACTGGTGAAGTCCACATTGATGCCTTGGGGTTGTTGAGTTCCTAGGCAGAAGATAAGGTGTCCTTACTCCAGGCGTCAGGTGGTGAGGAAGTGGCGAAGGATGAGGCCCAGGACCTGCATGTCCTCAGTAGAGTGGGAGGGGGAGTTGAAATGTTCAGCCATGGGGCGGTTGGGTTGGGTTGTTGTGGGTGTCCCAGAGATGTTCTCTAAAGCGCTCTGCGAGAAGGCATCCAGTCTCCCCAATGTAGAGGAGACCACATCGGGAGCAACAGATACAATAAATGACATGCGTGGAAGTGTAGGTGAAACTTTGATGGATGAGGAAAGCTCCTTTTGGGCCTTGGACGGAGGTAAGGGGGGAGGTTTTTCAATTTTGCAGTGGCAGAGGAAGGTGCCAGGATGGGACGGTGGGTTGTTGGGGGGCGTGGACCTGACCAGGTGGTCGCAGAGGGAACAGTCTTTGCGCAATGCGGATAGGAGTGGGGAGGGAAATATATCTCTGGTGGTGAGGTCCATTTGAAGGTGGCAGAAATGTCAGCGGATGATGCGATTTATGTTAAATATGACATAAATCAATGACATTATCTATGATGTAGATTTTTGACAGAAATTGTAATATCTGCCAACATTTCCGCTCCCAGCCTCATTCGTAATGTAGGGCTCCAGTCTGAAACGTCGATTTTTCTGCTCCTCAGATGCTGCCTGACCTGCTGTGCTTTTCCAGCAACACACTCTCATTGTCAAACTTGAATTAGCTAGCCTAAAACGTGTGACTGTCTCCTGAAACAAAGTCTCCAAGTAACATAGCCCCACCTGATTCATAAAGTCACAAATGTACAGCATGGATACAGACCCTTCGGTCCAAGCCATCCATGCCGACCAGATATCCCAACCCAATCTAGTCCCACCTGCCAGCACCCAGCCCATATCCCTCCAAAACCTTCCTATTCATATACGCATCCAAATGCCTCTTAAATGTTGCAATTGTACCAGCCTCCATCACTTCCTCTGGCAGCTCATTCCATACACGTACCACCCTCTGCATGAAAAGTTGCCCCTTAGGTCTCTTTTGTATCTTTCCCCTCTCACCCTAAACCTATGCCCTCTAGTTCTGGACTCTGCCACCCCAAGGAAAAGACTTTGCCTATTTACCCTATCAATGCCCCTCATAATTCTGTAAACCTCTATAAGTTCATCCCTCAGCCTCTGTCACTCCAGGGAAAACAGCCCCAGCTTGTTCAGCCTCTCCCTGCAGCTGAGATCCTCCAACCCTGGCCACATCCTTGTAAATCTTTTCTGAACTCTTTCAAGTTTCACCGTGGGCATGGGCAGCATGGTGGCACAGTGGTTAGCACTGCTGCCTCACAGGGCCAGAGACCCGGGTTCAATTCCCACCTCAGACGACTGACTGTGTGGAGTTTGCACATTCTCCCCGTGTCTGCGTGGGTTTCCTCGGTGTGCTCCGGTTTCCTCCCACAGTCCAAAGGTGTGCAGGTCAGGTGAATTGGCTATGCTAAATTGCCCGTAGTGTTAGGTAAGGGGTAAATGTAGGGTATGGGTGGGTTGCGCTTCGGCGGGTCGGTGTGGACTTGTTGGGCCGAAGGGCCTGTTTCCACACTGTACGTAATCTAATCTAATCTAACATCTTTCCCATAGGAAGGAGACCAGAATTGCACGCAATATTCCAACAGTGGCCTAACCAATGTCCTGTACAACCGCAACATGACCTCCCAGCTCCTGTACTCAATACTCAGACCAATAAAGGAAAGCTTATCAAATGCCTTCTTCACTATCCTATCTAGCTGTAACTCCACTTTCAAGGAGCTATGAACCTGCACTCCAAGGTCCCTTTATTCAGTAACACTCCCTAAGACCTTACCATTAAGTGTATAAGTCCTGCTAAGATTTGCTTTCCCAAAATGCAGCACCTCGCATTTATCTGAATTAAATTCCATATGCCACTTCTCAGCCCACTGGTCCATCTGGTCCAGATCCTGTTGTAATCTGAGGTAACCCTCTTTGCTGTCCACTACACCTCCAATTTTGGTATCATCTGCAAACTCACTAACCGTACCTCTTATGCTCGCATCCAAATTATGTAAATGACAAAAAGTAGACGACTCAGCACCGATCCTTGTGGCACTCTACTGATCACAGGCCTCCAGTCTGAAAAACAACCCTCCACCACCGCCCTCTGTTTTCTACCTTTGAGCCAGTTCTGTATTCAAATGGTTAGTTCTCCCTGTATTCCATGAGATCTAACCTTGCTAATCAGTCTCCCATGGGGAACCTTGTCGAATGCCTTACTGAAGTCCATATAGATCACTTCTACTGCTCTGTCCTCATCAATCCTCTTTGTTAATTCTTCAAAAAACTCAATCAAGTTTCTGAGAGATGATTTCCCACACAGAAAGCCATGTTGACTATCCCTAATCAGTCCTTGGCTTTCCAAATATATGTACATCCTGTCCCTCAAGATTCCCTCCAACAACCTGCCCACCACCGATATCAGGCTCACCGGTCTATAGTTCCCTGGCTTGTCCTTACTGCCCTTCTTAAACAGTGGCACCACGTTTGCCAACCTCCAGTCTTCCGGCACCTCACCTGTGATTATTGATGATGTACAATTTAAATTTCTGGCACCCTATTCCAATTCCTTCACAAATGTGCCTCTCCCTCTCTTTATAAACATCTTCAGTACTCTGTGAACATAACATATGCAAAACATTAAACATATTTACTCTAAACAATAGTGAAACAACATACAAGAGGAAAAAAATTCTAGTGGATTCTAGGTAATCCAAGATGGAGGATGGGAAACATGTCTGGCTGTAACAGACTGCTTCTTTTTTGAGGTATTTTAGGTGTTGGAGGTGATCTCCTTGAATCCCAGGAGCAGCAATTACTGTTTTATATGCTGTTGCACTGTTTTGGAACTTTGGAAAGAAAAGTCAAAACAACAGCATTTTTAAAAGGGAGAGGAACGGACAAAGGCAGCACATGGTCTGTACAGGAGGGAGAGAAAGAAATCCACACTGCTAACTAATACAGCAGTGAACCTATGGAGTTACTGCCTTTGCTATTGAATTCATGTATCGCTGGACATTGGAGTGCACCTAAGAAAAGTAACAAACAGTAAAATTCACAACTGATCTTGGAGGAATGTGTTTGGAGAGGTCACAGCACAGAAGCAGATAAGTTGAACAGCTTTAAGTGTAGCCTTGCTGTAAATCTACAATAGTGAATAGAATTGGTTCTTTCTTGATTATATGTTCTGTTGAGATACGTCTCTTGATTACACTTAAAAGCATAAGCCGTAAGTATTAAGTTAGCCTGGTTCAATGTTTTGTAGAGGAAGAAGACGGTGCTATTTTCTGGGTCTGCAGACTGGAAGAAGCAAAAATGGCCCTTAGTAGAGTGATATGATCTTCTTGTCGAATACGGGAGTTTAGGGAAAGTTTACGTCCTACTGAGGATTATATCTGCAATAAATGCCATTGGTTGCGAATCCTATCAGATTGAATGGATTGGTTGGAGCAACAGTTAAAGGCAATGTGGAATTTACAAGAGCAAGGCGGTGTGATAGATGGCAGTTATAGAAAGGAAAAAAGGTCTCAGATACAGCCACACAAATGGGTTAACTCCAGGAAAGGTAAGAGAGGTAGGCAGGTAGTGCAGGAGTTTTCTGTGGCTACCCCCATTTCAAACAAGTACGCTGTTTTGGAAAATGTAGATGGTGATGGATTCTCAGGGGAATGTAGCATGAACAGCCAATTTTCTGGTTTTGAATTAGGCCCTAATGCAAGGAGGGGTACGTTGGGTTCCAAGAGATCGATTGTGTTAGGGGACTCTGTAGTCCGAGGCATAGACAGACGTTTTTGTGGCCAGCAGCGAAAAGTCAGAATGGTGTATTGCCTCCCTGGTGTCAGGATTAAGGATGTCTCAGAGAGAGTGCAGAATGTCCTCAAGGGGGAGAGGGACCAGCAGGAGGTCATTGTACACATTGGAAGCAATGACATTGGAAAGGAAAATGATGAGATTCTGAAGGAAGAATATAGGGAGTTAGGCAGGGATTGAAAAAAGGAGATTCTTGAGAGTAGTAATATCTTGATGACTACCGGTGCTACAAGCTAGTGAGGGTTGGAATGGGTGGATAGAACAGATGAATGCATGGCTGAGGACCCGGTGCAGGGGAGAAGGATTCACATTTTTGGATCATTGGAATCTCTTCTGGGGTAGAAGTGACCGGTACAAGAAGAATGGATTTCACCTGAATTGGAAGGAGACTAACTTACTGGCAGGGAGATTTGTGAGAGCTGCTCGGAAGGATTTAAGCTGGTAAGGTTGGTGAGGGGAACCAAGAGAGATACTCAGGAAAGAAATCAATCTGAGATTGGTACTGTTGAGAAAAGAAACGAGTCAAGCAGTCAGGACAGGCAGGGATAAAGCAGAGAACAACATAGGACTGATAAATTAAACTGCATTTATTTCAATGCAAGGGGCCTAACAGGGAAGGCAGATGAACTCAGGACGTGGTTAGGAACATGGGACTGGGATATCATAGCAATTACAGAAACATGGCTCAGGGATGGGCAGGACTGGCAGCTTAATGTTCCTGGATACAAATGCTACAGGAAGGAGAGAAGGGGAGACAAGAGAGGAGAGGGAGTGGCATTTTTGATAAGGAATAGCATTACAGCTGTGCTGAGGGAGGATATTCCCGGAAATACATTCATGTAAGATATTTGATTGGAACTGAGAAATACGAAAGGGATGATCACCTTATTGGGATTGTATTATAGACCCCCTAATAATCAGCGGGAAGTTGAGAAACAAATTTGTAAGGAGACTTCAGTTGCTGGAGATCAGAGCTGAAAATGTGTTGCTGGAAAAGCGCAGCAGGTCAGGCAGCATCCAGGGAACAGGAGAATCGACGTTTCGGGCATAAGCCCTTCTTCAGGAACTTCTTCCTGTACTTCTTCATTGACTGGGACTTCCATTGTGTTAAGGGTTTAGATGGAGATGAATTTGTTAAGCATGTACAAGAAAACTTTCTGATTCAGTATGTGGATCTACCCACTAGAGAAGATGCAAAACTTGACCTACTCTTGGGATATAAGGCAGGGCAGGTGACTGAGGTGTCAGTAGGGGAGCATTTTCAGGCCAGCGACTATAATTCTATTAGTTTTAGAATAGTGATGGAAAAGGACAGACTAGATCTAAAAGTTGAAATTCTAAATTGGAGAAAGGCCAATTTTGATGGGATTAGGCAAGAACTTTCAAAAGCTGGTTGGGGGCAGATGTTTGCAAATAAAGTGACAGCTGGAAAAGCAGGCATCATGTGCGTTGCTTCACCTGAGGCCCACTGAAGACTTTACCTAGCAGGGTGACGATACGTCTGGAAATGAACCTCCCAGCTCAGCGAGCAAACCACCATCCAAGAGAGGCTAAATAGGATGGGGCTGGAAGTGTCAGAGGCTGAGGGGTGACCTTATAGAGGTTTATAAAATCATGAACGGCATGGATAGGGTCGATAGACAAATCTTTATCTCTGGTGTGGGCAAGAGATAAAGGACTAGAGGACATAGGTTTAGGGGGAGCGGGAAAAAATCTAGAAGGGACCTAATGGGCAACTTTTTCACATAGACGGTATGGAAAGAGTTGCCAGAGGAAGTGGTGGAGGCTGGTACAATTACAATATTTATATGGCATCTGGATGGGTATATGAATAGGAAGCATTTAGCGGAAAATGGGCCAAGTGCTGGCAAATAGGACTAGATTAGGTTCGAATATCTGGTTGGCATGGACAAGTTGGACCAAAGGATCTGTTTCTGTGCTATACATATCTCTGATTCCATGGCTTATTTTACCAGCAACATATTCATTCCATAACCTTTGAAATCTCCAGAAAATGAGTGGACTCACATCAGCTAGGAACTTTCTGCCATCATCCTGATCTAGCCATCCATGATTGGCCCCCATGATCATCTACCCACTTTCCATAGATCCCCAAACACTAATTAATTCCCTTCATAATTGTTCCACCTCACCCCAACCCACATAATCACCCTGGCTATGATCTCTCCTCACCTGGTACACTGCTGCGTCTTTCTGCAGGCATCTTACTTACATGCCAAACAGGCTGACCATTATGGATAGTTAACATTTGCAATACGTCTGGCCTACTGTACTCCTTGGTTTTCTGTCTGTAATTTCTCCCCACTTCAGTAATCACACAGAAAACCACAATGGTGTAAATACTAAGGCTGGTGATGTTCCAAAAGTTACCAATATGTGAGTTGGTTTGTACTTTATTAAGTGCAGATTTACCAAGATCTGTTCCCTGCCAACTGTTCACCCTGCTTCTTCAACTCAAAAGATTTACAAGGATGTTGCCAGGGTTGGAGGATTTGAGCTATAGGGAGAGGCTGAACAGGCTGGGACTGTTTTCCCTGGAGCGTCAGAGGCTGAGGTAAACCTTATAGAGGTTTACAAAATTATGAGGGGAATGGATAAGATAAATAGACAGAGTCTTTTCCCTAGATTGGGGGAGTCCAGAAGTAGAGGGCATAGGTTTAGGATGAGAGGGGTGTTACTATTGTGACAAACCTCATCCATCTGAAACCTGAGAGAAAAAAGGAAGTGGTCCCTTTATACAAAAAGACTGGACTAAAAGGTTAGTAGTGTGATAATTAACCAGGTTAACTCCATTCCAGTTTGTCTAGAAAGGATATTAGGAAATTTTTCACATCTTCAGATGAATTCCTGTACCATTATTACACTGGAATCACTTAGAAATGTAGAAAATATGATTCAGCCCCAAGAGCCTGCTCTACCATTTAACATGATCATGGCTGATCATCCAGCTAGGTATTCTGTTCCTGATTTCTCCCCATAGCGTTTTGATCCATTTAGCCCCAAGAAACATGTCTAACTTCTTCTTGAAAACATTCAATGTTTTGATCTAACTTCTGGTTGCAGAGAATTACACAGACTCACCACTCTCTAAGTGAAGAAATGCCTTATTTCAGTCCTGCATCATTTACTCCCATATTCTTAACCTGTGATCCCTATTTCTGAATCCCCCAGGAATCAGGAACATCCTTCTTGCATTTACACTGTCTAGTCCTCTTAAGATTTCTATCAGTTTTTGTGAGATACACCATCATTCTACTAAACTCCATTGGATATACAGTAGTCCTAATCAATTTAGTCTTTTTTCAAACGTCAGCCTGTCATCCAGGAATCTGTCAGGTAAATTTTTGCTCCACTCCAGAAAGCCAGAATATTTTCCTCAGATAAGAACAAAACTGCACACACCTGGTCACCAGGCGTGGTCTCACCAAGGCCCTGTGCAATTGCAACAAGACCTTTTGCTCTGTTCCTGTACTCAAATCTCCTTACTATGAAGGCCAATATACCATTTACCACCTGCATGCTTACTTTCAGCGACGAATGTTCAAGGACACTCAGGTCTCATTGCACTTGGCAGACAGGTCCTCTGACCTAGGATGTTGCTATGACCCATAATCTCTTCTGTATTATGTACACTAAGTCCTTTTTTAACTTTGAATTATTTCATTTGGCTAGACATTGGGTTCTTGAAGTGCTAGAGACAATGAGAGGGTGCAATCACCCACCAGGTAATAGTGGAATGCTAAAAGTGTAATCTATTATGAAAACTGATGAAAGGTATCTATTCAATTTATTTTTATTCAGACAGACCTCCATTTATTACTCACCCCCAGTTACCCCAGAAGAGGTGGTGATGAGTTGTCTTCTTGAACCATGCTATCTCTGTGCTGTGCATAGACCTACAATGCCATTAGGCAAGGGAGTTGCAGGATCTTGACCCAAAATACTGAAAGAATGCTACATATTTCAAAGTCAGGATGGTGAGTTGCTTGGAGGAAAACTTGCATATGGTGGTGTTCTCATACATATCTGTGAACCTTAACCTTCTAGGTCGAGGTAGTCATGGGTTTGGAAGGTGCTAAGATTTTCTGCAGTGCTTCTTGGAGAGAGTGCACAGTGTTGCTATTGAGTGGATGTGGTACCACTCAACAGGGCCACTTTACCTTGGATAGTGTCTTACTCAATTGTTCTTTGAGCTGCACTCATCCAAGAAAGCAGAGAGTATTCCATCACACCGCTCACTTGAGCGTTGTAGATGGTAAACAGGCTTTGGAAATCCAGGACGTAAGTTACTTTTTGCAATTTTACTAGCCTCTGATCTACTTCATAGTCACTGTATTGTCCAACCAATTCTCTGCCATTTCCAATTTCCCTATTATTATTTCCCAAGCCGCATTCCCTAAGGTGCCTATATTTACTTTCACTTTTTTTTTCCATATTTAAAAGAAGTTCTTGCAAATAATATCAAGATAAACAGCAAGTTTACCCTCAAAGTTTAGTTTCTCCCCCATTTTTGGTCACCTTTTATTGATTTTTAAAATTTTCACAAACCTGTAGCTATTTACTAATCTTTGTCTAATTGTGTGGTTTTTCCTTTCAATTTAATGCTATCCTTAACGTCATTGGTTAAGCACATGGATGATTCTGGAATAGTGTAGGGTGACGAGCTGAGAATAATTCACAGGTCAGTGCAACATCGAGGGCCGAAGGCCCTGTTCTGTGCTATATTGTTCTACGTTCTAACCATAGTCAACTTACCCCTTCCTCAAATCTTTCTTCCACGTTGGAATATATCTTTGCTGTGAGTCGTTTTCTATATGTCTGCCATTGTTCCTCAAATTGACCCCACCGCTGAACGCCTTTCCCAGTCCACACCAGCCAGTTCTGCCTTTCTCCTTTGTAATTGTCCTTACTTAAGCTTAGTACAGATGTTTCAGACCCAAGTTTCCTCCCTTTCAACCCGGATGCTAAATTCTATCATGGTCCAGTCACTGTTTCTGACAGAATCTTTTGTGCTAACATTAATTATTAAATCATTACATGCCGCCTGAACCAAAATAATCAAATCCCTGGTTTGATCCACAAAATATTTGTTCTAAGAAACTATCCTGAATGCATCCTATAATATAAAAAGGGAAATAAAGCACTAGTAGGAATGGTCTACAGCCCTTGATCCTCTTCACCAACAATAACTATGTTAGGACAGAGTACAAATTAGGAGATGATGAGGGCATATAATAAAAATGGTACATTAATCAGGAGTCACTTTAACCTTCATGCATGGTAAAGGTGGCCATAAGGAGAAACCCATAGTATGTATTCAGGACAGCTTCCTAGAACAATGTGTCACGGATCCAACTATGAATTTCCCTTTTTGTTTTATCTCCAACTACTTGAATTCTGGCTTCCAAACCAAAAGTTTTTCTTGCTATTGTATTTATTCCATCTCATACCAACAATACTACCTTTCCGAACTATATGTCCTTTCAAAACGTCAAATACTTTGAATATTTAGTTCTCAGCTTTGTTCTCTCTGTAACATTGTAATGGCGATAACATCATACCCATTAACCTATATTTTTACTTTTAATGCATTTATTTTGTTCCAAACACTGTGCACATCAAGAGCCATTAATTTAGCCTTTTCACAGCTTTTGCCTTTTGAACTTTATTCTGTGATTATTCCGTCCCTTCTTATCCCACCCTGGGTATCGTTGTCCACAGAGTCATCCTAGAATGCTGTCAATATTCACTTGCTTTGTAAGCCTACATTTTCTTCCCACCTCGTTCTCAACTATTTTTGTTGAAAGCCTGAATATGGCAGACATATTTAACTCACGATCTTGGTAATTGTTAACATAGAATAATATAGTACAGAAAAGGCCCTTCAGTCCATCTAGTCTGCCCCAACAAAAAAACACTCAGAATCCACTTTTATTTTGTGTTCTGACTGTGGAGGTGTGGTACAAGAGCCTCTGTTATTACAACATGGTTAATGTTTTGCATCCAATATGACTCTTCTAAACTAAAAGCAAGTTCAAATGAAATGTTTTATGTTGTTAAAATAGTTAGTGGGAGCAAATGGAAAAAAAGGAACATCAGGGAGAGTTAGAGGCAAGGGTGTTTAGAGATCAAAAGATGCCACAGACAAAGAAAAAGCTAAAAGGAGTGGTAATGGTTGTCAGGAAACATGTATCTGGAGATGTTAATAATAGAACACAACAGTAAGATACAGACACTGGAGATAAAGAGTGAACAAAATGGAGAATAGATTTCATTATCTGAAGTTGTTAAAATCTGGTAATGTAAGTTTCCAATCACTGAGAAATTTAGCAGCCAAGTCATGACTTTGATAGGTTACAAGTTTGAAAGAAAATATCAGAATATGTTGAAAAATGCTTTGAATCTTTCTGCTAGTTTCATTTATACTCAAAATCTGACCCAGATTTTCCTCTTTTGACACAAAGTTGACACTATGCAACCGTTAGCAGTGTAACAAGGCAGCTGATCCAATATTGCCCAATTTCAAGGATCTGCTAATCCAGAATAGCCTAGATAAAAGTTCAGTTTATGAGACACAATTGCTCAATGCGATTTGAGGTGTTATGTCTACTTTCTGTCCCTAGATGTTGCCAGACTTGCTGAGTGTCTCCAGCAATTTCTGGTTTTGCTTCACATTCTTTGTTTTATTATATTGATACTAGGCTGGTGATGATCACCTCTGGCTAATGATTCAACACAACAGTGAATTGCGATTTCACTGGATGCCACTTGGCGATTTGCACAGTATTGAAAATGCTATTCACAAACTCATCATTGCAGAGAGGGGGAGAGAACGCACAAGAGAGTGCGAAGGAGAGAACGCATAAGAGACAGCACGCACAAGAGAGACATAGCGAGCGAGAGAGAGCATGCACGAGAGAGAGAGGGATGGAGAGAGCGCACGCACGCACAAGAGAGAGCGAGAGAACGCACGAGAGGGCGAGAGCTCGCGAGAGGGGGAGAGAATGCACGAATGAGTGCGAGAGAGAGAATGCACGACAGAGAGAGCGCGCGAGCACAAGAGAGAGAGAGTGCGCGTGCACACGAGAGGGAGAAAGCGCGCGTGCACACGAGAGGGGGAGAGAGAGCGCACACGAGAGGAAGAGCGCGCGCACACGAGAGAGCATGCGCACACGAGAGGGAGAGCACGCACGCACAAAAGCGCTCATGAGAGATTCGAGAGAGGGGGAGAGAACGCACGAGAGAGAGAGAGAAAACGCACTAGACAGAGAGTGCGAGGGAGAGAATGCATGAGAGAGAGCACGCATGACAGACATAGTGAGCGAGAGTGAGCGTGCGCACGTCAGTGCGCGCTCATAACAGCGCACATGAGAGAGCGCGAGAGGGGGAGAGAACGCACAAGAGAGAGAACGCGCGAGAGAGAGCACGCACAAGAGAGTACGCGCACACAAGAGAGAGAGAGCGCGCGCGCGCACACGACAGAGCGCGCGCACACACGAGAGAGAGCGCGCCCACGAGAGAGAGAGAGCACGCGCCCAC
>NC_057713.1:74710197-74716265 GCF_004010195.1 Chiloscyllium plagiosum
AACTTCTTTGTCGGAGGATTGAGTAGTTTGCAGATGATACAAAATTGGTGGGATAGTAGATAATGAGGAGAATAGTCTTACATTACTGGAGGATACAGATGGGCTGGTCAAGGGCTGTTCAATGCCAAATATTATTCAATCTGGATAAATGTGAGGAGGTGCACTTGGCCAGAAAAAACATGGCAAGGGAGTACATTATGAAGAATTGGTCTTGGGAAGCACTGAGGATGAGAGGGACCTTTTGCATGCACGTCCACCAGTCTATGAAGGTAACAGGACAAGTGAGTAAAAAGGTTAAGATGGCATAGGGATTACTTGGAGAAAGTGAGGACTGCAGATGCTGGAGATCAGAGCTGAACATGTGGTGCTGGAAAAGCGCAGCAGGTCAGGCAGCATCCAAGGAGCAGGAGAATCGATGTTTCGGGCATGAGCCCTTCTTCAAGAAAGGGATTACTTGCCCTTATTCGCTGAAAATAGGTTTTAAGCACAGAGCTATATAAAATATATAGCTATATAAAATATCAGGTCACAGAGTATTGTGTGTAGTTCTGGAATCTATATAAGAGGGATGTAATTGTACTGGAGTGGTTACTGGGGAGATTTACCAGGATGTTACGTGGGCTAGAGAGTTTTAGTTATGAAGAGATTGGATAGATTGGGCTTGTTTTCCTTAGAGCAGAGAAAACTGAAAGGGAACATGATTGAATTGTTTAAAATTATGAAGGGCATAAATAGGGTAAACGGGAGGAACATTCCCCTTTGGTGAGGGATCAATGACCTTTGGCACAGTTTGAAAGTGAGCAGCAGAAGGTTTCAAGGGTAGGAGAATGAAAATGTTTTGACCCAGGTGGAAATCTGGAACTCACTGCCTGCGAAGTTCCTAAGCTACAGGCCAAGTGCTGGGATTATAATAATTATGTGCTTGTTTTTGACTGGCACAGACTCAATGTGTTGAAGGATCTTTTTCTGTACTCAGTGACTTTATAATGTACTCAATGTACTCATTCTGTACTTGATAACTTTTGATCTCAATGACTTTATAACATAGACATAGGATTATAACTCTCCCTTCTTTGCCTCCTATCTTCTTCTCCCACGATTCTCTATGTCTATCCAGGGAACAAGGAGGAACCCAGGCATCCTTTATCATTTCTCCCAAAGCCATCTTGTTCTTGTTGAAAAATGTAATGACTGGCCCTTTAAATCTCCATACTGGCTCTTGGTACATCATGGTTTAATATTCTATCCTGTCCACTCTCAGGCATCTGTCGGAAATGTTTTAGTTTACAGTCATTATTTAATTTACCTGTTTCACCCTGGGAACAATGTTACTCCTTGTTTACTCAAGGATTCCTGTTCCATGCTCTGCTCCAACTTTAACTTTGCTCACAGACCGAATCTTTCATTTTGATCCCTGAATTAGTCCATTAGTCCTCTAAATGTTATGCACCCTAACCAATGATGGTGAAGTAAACATACTCACCTGTTGATCATAATTTTTAATCCAGTACAGATTATCAAGTCAGGAGATCCTGTGGATTTATAGCAATTGTTACAGTGAGAGGGCCACTCAAATTGAGAGTTCAAAGCAAAACTATTATTTAAGCATATATGCAAATGAGAAGGTATTTCCTGTCTGAAGACTTTACTCAACTCCACAAAATAAAGAGCTAACATTAATGATGTGCAAATTCCTATTCCCCAATACATTGTTTTGCTATTTTAAGACTCATTAAACACTCAGTATCCTCTTTCTGCAGCATTCTTTTCTGCAAACACGTGCAATCTAATAATACCCTCCCCTGGTGACCCCTATGTTCGCAACACAAATTAGGATCCAAAGGAAAACAATATTTAGTTTCTTAAAATTCTCATCTAGAATTAACCCTTTTTAAACTAATTTTGAAACTGTAGAATATTAGTAACTACCATCACTATTAACACTAACAAAATAACATTGCTGTATTATTCCCTTGCCATGTATTTTTGAATTTTTAACAGCAGATATCTGCCATGTTTAAAAAAAAGCTTGACTCTTGGCTGGGAGAAATACAAACACATTCCAATGTTGCTTTTAAGGTTATGTGTCTTCATGCAATGATTATTGTTGTATAAATTGTTGGACTCTGAAAGCATTAATGCTGAGTACTGCATGAGGGTGCATCCAATATGATCTCAGTGGTTAGCACTGCTGCCACACAGCACCAGGGACCCGGGTTTGATTCCAGCCTTGGGGAACTGTCTGTGTGGAGTTTGTACTTTCTCCTGGGTCTACATGGGTTTCCTCCAGGTGCTCTGGTTTCCACCCACAGTCCAAAGATGTGTAGGTTAGGTGGATTGCTGTGCTATATGGCCCATTGTATCCAAGGAAGCCATTCAGTTCATTTAGTCCACACCAACATTCCAAAAACCATCCTGCCCAGACCCAGTCTCTTAGTATTTTGTAATCCCATATTTATCATGGCTAACCCACCTAGCCTACACATCCCTGAAGACTATGGACAATTTCATCATGGACAATTCACCTGACCTGCGCATCTTTGGACTGCGGGTAGAAACCAGAGCACCTGGAGGAAACCCACGCAGACCCAGGGAGAAAGTGCAAACTCCACATAGACAGTTCCCCAAGGCTGAACTCAAACCTGGGTCCCTGGTGCTGTGAGGCAGCAGTGCTAACCACTGAGATCATATTGGATGCACCCTCATGCAGTACTCAGCATTAATGCTTTCAGAGTCTAACAAGTTATACAACAGTAATCATTGCATGAAGACACATAAACTTAAAAGCCGCACTGGAATGTGTTTGTATTTCTCCCAGCCAATAGTCAAGCTCTTTTTTTTAAACATGGCTGACATCTACTGTTAAAAATTCAAAAATACATGGCAAGGGAATAATACAGCAATGTTATTCTGTTAGTGCTCATAGTGATGGAGTTACTAATATTCTATAGTTTCAAAATTAGTAAAAAAAAGTTTCTTAATTCTAGATGAGAATTTTAAGAAACTAAATATTATTTTCCCTTTGGATCCTAATTTGTGTTGCGAATATAGGGGTCACCAGGGTAGGGTGTTATTAGACATTAGCTGAAAATGTGCTGCTGGAAAAGCGCAGCAGGTCAGGCAGCATCCAAGGAACAGGAGAATCTGGTGGTGGGGTCCGGTTGGAGGTGGCGGAAATGACCTTCCAACCACAAGGGATGAACTCAGATTTCTCCAGTTTCCATTTCCCCTCCCCCCCCACCTTGTCTCAGTCAAATCCCTCAAACTCAGTACCACCTTCCTAACCTGCAATCTTCTTCCTGACCTCTCCGCCCCCACCCCACTCCGGCCTATCACCCTCACCTTGACCTCCTTCCACCTATCGCATTTCCAACGTCCCTCCCCCAAGTCCCTCCTCCCTACCTTTTATCTTAGCCTGCTGGACACACTTTCCTCATTCCTGAAGAAGGGCTTATGCCCGAAACGTCGATTCTCCTGTTCCTTGGATGCTGGCTGACCTGCTGCGCTTTTCTAGAAACACATTTTCAGCTCTGATCTCCAGCATCTGCAGTCCTCACTTTCTCCTGTTATTAGACATTCTAAGGTTTATATCATATGGCCTTGGGTGGGAGGTACATCTCAAAGGAAATATACCTATTGTCTAGGTATCCCTAACAATCTCTGTGACAATGTCTATTACGCCAACGTAACTTGTACTTGATTGCTATCATGGAATCAGCTACAGCTTTAGATAAGTGACTCTTCTCATGAGATTACCAAGAAGTTTTCCTTTATGATACTAAGTAAAAGGCAATTCCTGTTGGTCCCTGTCTAAAAGGACAATGATGTTGAGGTATCGGTTTTGTACTGGGGTGTTCAGAAGTCACATGACATGAGGTTATATTCCAAGGGGTTATTTGAATTCACAAGTTTTTGAAGCACTACTCCTTCATCAGGTGGATGATGGCAGCAAATCTACCTTGTGATGACACATGGCTAAAAGAGCTCATACAACATGGTGAGTAGTGCAGAGAATTCACCCTGCAATAATTAACCTATTTGCTTGACATACACAATGTTCACCAATGGCCAATGCACTTGTGTGAGTTGAATAATAGCAGATGCTTAAGCAAATTGTTTATGGCTCAAACATACACCTGAGTGAGAAAGAAGGATTCTAGGAAAGGAATAAACCAGTCATGTTTAACCAGGGAGGCTAAGAATAGCATCAAATTAAAAGAAAAAAAACCCTAAAATGTGGCAAAGAATAGTGATAAGCTGAAGGATTGAGATAGTTTTAGAAAGCAACAAAAGGTGACAAGAAAGGGACAAGATAAAATTTGAGGGTAAATTTGAAAGTAATATGAAGATGGATAGCAAGAGCTTCCGTATATATAAAGCAAAAGAAGAGAGAAGCCAAAGTGAACGCAGGTTTCTTAAAGAACGAGGCGGGAGAAGTAATATTGAGGAACAGGGAAATGGCAGAGAAATTGAATAAATATTTTGCATCAATTTTCAGTATAGAAGACACTAATAACATTCAAAAAATACTACATAATCAATGGTAACAAGGAGGAGAGGAAATAAATGCAATAACCATCACCTAAGAAAGAAATACCGCAGAAAATAATGGGACTAATGACTAATAAATCCCCTGCACCTGATGCGATGCCTCTTAGGATATTAAAAGAAGTAGCTACAGATTTAATGAATGTACTGGTAGGGGAAACTGTCCAAAACACCAGTCATGATAGATAAAGGGGAAGCAGGTGATGTTATATATTTGGATTTTCAGAAGGCATTTGATAATGTAACATATGTAAAATTACCAAAATGAGCCTACAGTGTCAGAGATAGTATATCAGTAGGGATAAGAATCAATTAACCAATAGAAAAAAAGAGAGTTGGGATAAGGGGAGACATTTTCAAGATGGCAACCTATGGCGTTCCACAGGAATCATTGTTGGTGCCACAATTATTTCCAAGAGATGTTAATTACTTGGATGAATGTACTATCCTGAAGAAGGGCTCATGCCCGAAACGTCGATTCTCCTGCTCCTTGGATGCTGCCTGACCTGCTGCGCTTTTCCAGCAACACATTTTCAGCTCTGATCTCCAGCATCTGCAGTCCTCACTTTCTCCCTGAATGTACTATAACCAGGTTTGTGTTGACACAAAATAGGTAGGAAGGCATGCAGTGAGGATGACGACAACAGTCTGCAGAGGGATGTAGACAGTTTAAGTGAGTGGGCAAAACAGTGACAGATGGACAATAATCTAGGAAACTTTTAGGTTATGTATTTGGAGTCGGTCAGGGCTGCCCTCTCTCTCCTGACTTGTTTGTGTGCTGCATAGAGCTACTTGCTGAGTCCATCAGGAAGGATGCGAGCCTGAGAGGGGTGACTATTCCTGGCAGCGGGTTCCTGCAGGTTAAGGCCTCCCTGTACATGGATGATGTCACCGTTTTCTGCTCGGATCCGCTGTCCGTGCACAGACTCATGTGCGTATGTGACCAATTTGAACGGACCTCGGGGGCCAAGGTAAACCGAGGCAAGAGTGAGGCCATGCTCTTCGGGAACTGGGCCGACCAATCCTCGATCCCCTTCACCGTCAGGACCGACCACCTGAAGGTGCTGGGTATTTGGTTTGAGGGGGCTGGGGCATGCGCCAAGTCTTGGGAGGAGCGTATCAGCAAAGTGAGGCAGAAACTAGGCAGATGGAAGCTACGGTCGCTCTCCATCGCGGGAAAAAACCTGGTCATCAGGTGTGAAACACTGTCATTGCTATTATCTGTGGCACAGGTCTGGCCTATTCCCAGAACCTGTGCCGCTGCAGTCACCCGGGCCATCTTCCAATTTATATGGAGGTCAAAGATGGACCGGGTCCGAAGGGACTCGCTGTACAAAGATCTGGGCAACGGGGGAAAAAACACACCCAATGCCACCCTCACCCTGATGGCCACCTTTGTGTGTGGCTGCATCAAGCTGTGCGTGGATCCCCGGTATGCAAACACCAAGTGTCAGTACGTACTGAGGTTCTACCTGTCCCCGGTGTTACGAAGGATGGGCCTGGCCTCGCTGCCATGGAAC
>NC_057713.1:74716545-74723953 GCF_004010195.1 Chiloscyllium plagiosum
GGTGAAGGACGCTCTCTGGGTGGTCCGAAACCTGTTGATCTTCCAGCTGAAGGAGTTGACCCCGACTGAGTGTTGCAGACTGGCACATTCCAAGGTCCAGGACTACGTGTTGAGGGACGCGCTGAAGCTTGGGGCAGCTGCCGCCAAGGCGCGGTGGGGAAAGACCACCGTGTATGGTCTGCCTGCCTAATGAAGAACAGGGGGTCCACGCAGTCATTTGGGCTCTGCTGACGCCTCAGCTAAATATATGGACATTGATTGATAAACGTGCAGACCTGTATATAAAAATGATAAATTCTGATCTCTGTATGTAAATATTTACATATGTATGGCATGACCAACTGTACAGACCATCAAATTATTTTATGAATAAAGTTTATTTTTGAAATAAAAAAATGTATTTTGGTGGGAAGAATACAAGCTTTGAATGTTATTTAAACTGAGAAAGACTGCAGAACAAAGGAATTTTTAAAATTCATTCACAGGATGTGGGCATTTCTGGCTAAGGCCAGCACTTATTGCCCAGAGAGTAGTTAAGAGTCAACCACACATAGGCCAGACCAGACAATAGCAATAGTCTTCTTTAAGGCACATTAGTGAACAAGACAGGCTTTTCCTTGACAATTGCTTCATTGTTATCAGTAGACTCTTGCAGATTTAAAAAGAAATGAATTCAAATTCCATCTGAGATTTAAATCTGTGTTTCTAGAACATTATGTGCATCCCTGGATTAATAGTATTGCTATTCTTGATAACCACTAGGTTATCACGTCCCATTACTTCTGTATCTGGAAGTCCTGAGCAAAAGTCACAAAAAAGCCAGCATCCAAGTTCAATGGGTAATAGGGAAGGCAAATGGAATGCTGGCCTTTATCTCAAATAGAGTTTAGAAATAGGAAAGTATTGCTAAAACTTTACTAGTCCTAGCAAGTCCACAGCTGGAAGACCGAACGGTTAGGATCTCTTCTCTAAGGAACAATATATTGGCATTGGAGTCAGTTCAGAGAAGATTCACCAGGGTAGAGAGGGATCTACTTATGAGGAGAAGTTGAGTAAACTGGTCTTGTACTCATTGGAGTACTCTAGGATGCAGACTATAGACCCTGGGGATTTGGCAGCCATCACACTCCTTAAATTCCTAAGGACCTTTTTTTCACAAATACTGATATTCTTCAATTCTTCCCCCCTCTCACCAGATTCTTGCTTCCCTAACATATGTGGGAAATTATTTTGTTGAAAACAGGACCAAAGTATGTGTTTGATTCTTCTGCCATTTTTGTTTTTGTTATATTTTCTCCATTTCTGACAATAAGCAATTTACATTTGTCTTCACTAATTATGTTTTTACAGACTGAGTCGTGATTCATGCATACATTCTTTAAATATTAGTCATTGCCTATCATTTGCCAAGTTTGAGAGACAAAATTTTACTTAGTAAGGAAATCAAGGCTTACAGGAAAAAGGCAGAAACATGGAGTTGAGGATTATCAGATAGAAAGGGCTGAATGAGCCATTTCTGTTCCTATTTCTTATGGTCTTATGGTTGTAACCTAATATATATTTCTATATGTTTTAAACTCCCTACCGTGGTCTTAAAGTGAATCTTGGTATTAGCATTTATAATTATCACTGTTATTTATACTCAATTGTAGTTGGCAATTGACAGTCCTGTATCACTAGATAGATAGAAAGGTAGGTACAGAAAAGGAGGGAGCAATGAATGAAGACTTTGACTTGAAAGGGTTAAAAATAAATGAGATTTTCAGCATCAAGGAACTCAATGTTTCAGCTTGACAGGATAAAAGCTGAGATCAGAGTCAAGATTAGAGTGGTGCTGGAAAAGCACAGCTGGTCAGGCATTAGCCGAGGAGCAGGAAAATCGATGTTATGGGTAAAAGCCCAGAGCGCTTGAGGGAAGCTCCCTGGGACACCTGCACCAATCAACCCCACTGTCCCGTGGCTGAACATTTCAACTCTCCCTCCCACTCTGCCAAGGACATGCAGGTCCTGGGACTCCTCCACCACTACTCCCTCACTACCCGATGCCTGGAGGAAGAACGCCTCATCTTCTGCCTCGGAACACTTCAACCCCAGAGCATCAATGTGAACTTCACTAGTTTCCTCATTTCCCCTCCCTCCACCTTACCCTAGTTCCAACCTTCCAGCTCAGCACCATCCTCATGACCTGTCCTACCTGCCAATCTTCCTTCCCACCTATCTACTCCACTCTCCTCTCAGACTTATCACCTTCATCCCCACCTCGATCCACCTATTGCACTCTTAGCTACCTTCTCCCTAGCCCCACCCCCTCCCATTTATTTCTCCACCCCGGAGGCTCCTTGCCTCATTCCTGATGAAACATTTTGTCCGAAACGTCGATTGTCCTGCTCTGCGGATGCTACCTGACCTGCTGTGCTCTTCCAGCACCACTCTAATCTTGACTCTGATCTCCAGCATCTGCAATTCTCACTTTTGCCTAGAATAAAAGCTGACACTGTTTAGTTTAAGAAAGTTTTGGGGGATAAAAACTTGCGTTGTTCTTCCCACTTGAAGGTTGAAGTTTTGAAAGTCTTGCAAAAGCAGATTAGAGGTGACAGAATTACTTGGCAATAATCCAGTTGAGAGGGTCATGGACAAGTAAATGTATGGTCATTGCTTGTCATCCTGAACAAGATATACCAAACACCATAAGTATCAGGAGCTTGAGAGGATCAGGGTGATTGGTTGTCAGGAAAGAGTGGTCTGGTTAACCACTGACGTTGCAAAGAGATCATGTTTTGTTTTTATTCACTCATGGGATGTGGGGGTCACTGGCTGTTCCAGCATTTATTGCCCATCCCTAGTTACCCTTAGGAAGCTGTTGGTGACCTGCCTTCTTGAACTGCTGTAATCCATGTGCTGCAGATAGATTTATATTGCTATTAGGGAGGCAGTTCCACAATACAGACCCAGCCACACTGAAGGAACAGTAGCATATTTCCGGTGAGGATAGTGAGTGGCTTGGTTAGGAACTTGAAAGTGATGGTGCTCCTTGTGATCTTTATCACTTAGAAGGAAAAGAGCTGCAGATACAGAAACATTTCTATCCAAATCATTCACCATCCTGAGGTTGAACTATATTGCTGTTCTTTTATTGTTGCTGGGCAAGAATTCTGAAACACCTTTCCTAACAACACTGTAATGTCCCAACAGCTCAATAACCATAGAAATTCATAAAGGCAGCTCACTGCTATCTTCTCAAGGGCACTTAGGGAAGGGCAAGAATGCTGGCCTCATCAGTGATACACCAAGAACAAATTAAAATAAAGCTACCCAGCCTTCAAGGCTGCTAAACACTCCCCTAGGCAGCTGTAGCTGGCAGTGGCTGCCCCTATCCCCCCTTTTCTACCTCTGCCTTAGCTATCCTGTGTTGAGTGGTTAGGGGGTTGAATGGGGTTCAAACAGGTTAATGGTTGTTTTTGTGGATCTGCTACTGGACCTGGCTAAGGTGGTCATTAATAGAACAGACAGTGGGCCATTCAAGGTGTCATTAGATCAGATCACTTATCTTTTTCCCTCACTTAAGTCTGCAGTTGAGTCCAGAGCTTCTCCAAACAGTGGTCTCCCTTAAGACACAGGAACAAATGTAGGCCATTCGGCCCATCAAGGTTATTCTGCCTTTCGATGAGGCCATGGATGATACAATAATCTTCAACTCCACTTTCTTGTCTTTCCCTTGTGACCCCTTCCTGATTAAAATTCTCTCTCTCAGCCTTACATATACTTAATGACTAACTTTCAACAGCCCTCTGTGGCAAAGGCTTCCACTGATTCAAAACTCTCAGAAAGGAAAGTTCTCATCATCTCTGTCTTAAAAGTGTAACCCCTTTTTCTGAGATTATGCCTTCTTGACCGAGACTCTCCCATAATTAGAAACACTTTTCTGCATTTACACTGTCAAGTCTTCATTAAGTCCCACTGGGAACTATATATCATCTTTATAAGTAAATTTAATAATCTTCCTTTGAAAGTATTTTTTTGTTGCAGTTTTGGGCTGGGCATTATTTAATTAACTCATTTATTCATGTGTTTGCAAGAGAGTACATCACCCAGTCTTTCTGTTCCAGCACTCTATTTATAGGTGTACCCTCTAGTTTATATTATTTCTCTCTTCTCCAGACCAAAGTGTATTTTTCTGCATTAAAGTCTATCTGCCATGATCTTTTGTACCTGCTGTCCTTGATATTGTGAAAGTATTGCTGGTGGCATGTTTAATACCCTGAGTGAGCCTTAATGTCATAGGATCTTCCTAAAAGAATTCTATCAGCAGTCAAGTCCCTTGATGTCTTCATAAAACAGAGTCCAATCTGACAGTTTCAAATTATTTCTGATCTTCATTGGACCAGAAATATACTGACACTATCCATGACAAAGCAACCATCTTGATTGGCACCCAATCCACCATCTTCTGAGGTCAGTTTGCCTTCTATTTAACCTGGCATTGCTTATGTTATCACTCATAACTTAAGAAATGGGGATGTGGGTAAGGTGGTATTGAAAGATCTGAAAGGCATTCATTTTCATTCACCAATATAAATTTCACAAGCGCTTCAGTGTCTGGGCTAACATTAAACTATTCAGTTACAAAGAGTAGCATGACTTCATCCAGTGTACCATGCTTCAAGTGCCTTGAATCGAGACAGAGTCTGTGGCCTTTGAACCCTCAGGTCAGGTCACATTTTATGATATAGTGTAGCTACATGAACATGTTTCTTAAAGATACACTGACATACTGACTATGAAAGAATAAGACAACACCTTCAATGTTTATTCCTTCCATCATACCTGGTGGGTCTAACCTCCATAGTTATGAAGTGCTTCGAGAGGCTAGACTTAGCTCAAAACAATTCTAGCCTCCTAGTCTCAATCATTTGCAATTTGCCTACCAGTCAACAGGTCGACAACAGAACACAACCGGTCCATATCACTAGCCCTTTACTCATCCCTGGAACATTTGGATAAGAAGGATACCTATATCTGTATCAGGCTTATAATTATCGACCATAGCTCCACCTTCAAAACTATAATCCCAAGCAAACTAATCTCCAACGTTTGAGACTGAGGTCTCAGCCCTGCCCTTTGCAACTGTATCTTCAGTTTACTGGCCCATAGGCTGCAATCAGGTGAAGATAGACAACGGCACCTCCTCCACGATAATCCTCAACACCAAATCCCCGCACAGCTACATACACAGCTCCCTACTGTACACTCGTGACTGTGTAGCCAAATTTTGTCCAAATGCCATCTACAAATTTGCTGATGACACCACTGTTGTAGGCTGGATATTAAACACTGAAGAGACTGAACACAGGAAGGAGATAGAATGCTTGATGTCATGGTGCAAAGATAACAATCTCCCTCAATGTAAGCAAAACTAAAGAACTGATCATCGACTGCAGGAAGAAAGGAAGATGACATGCCCCTATCTACATTAATGGAACTGAGGTGGAGAAGGTTGAGAGCATCAGGTTCCTGAGAGTGATGATAACCAATAATCTGTCCTGGACCACTCACATATATGCGATGGTCAAGAAGGGATAGCCTGCCTCTTCTTCCTCAGTAGGCTATGTAAATTCAGCATGTGCATAAGGACCCTCACCAAATTTTACAGTTGCACCAGAGAAAGCATTCTATCCAGATGCATCATAGCTTGGTATAGCAACTGCTCTGCCCAGAAACTGTAGAAATTTGTGAGCATAGAACAGATCATCACACAAGCCAACTTCCGATCCATTGACTCCACCTACACTTCTCACTGCTGCGGAAGAGCAGGCAACATCATAAAAGACCTCTCTCCTCTCAGTTATAATCTCTTCCTAACTCTTTCGCAAGCAGGTGATAGAAAAGCTTAAATACATGCACCAACAGGTTCAAGGGCAGTTTCTTTGCTGCTGTTATCAGATTACTGAATAGACCTCTCAAGTTTCATATCTAATGTTCATCTTGCTTTTGTACACCTCCCAACCAGTCGTAACTCTGTACGCCTTGCTTTATTCAATCACTCTATGATCCATATGTCTTTTTCCCTTATGATCTGCCTGTACTGCACACAAAACAAAACTTTTCACCATACTTAGGTACATGTGACAACAATAAATCAAATTGTTTGTCAGCAACATTGTGTGTCAGCACACAGACTGCAACGGACCAAGAAGGCAGCTCACCACAAGCTACTGAAGGGCTACAAGGAATGGGGAATAAATGCTGGCCAGCTGGCAACACCCGTATCCCACGACCAATTAGAAACGAAATGGGGTGGTCAGTGCTGAACTCCATTTTCTGACTGTTCTGTCCTGTTTACATCCAGTTGTTGTCATCAATGAGCTGAACTTTGAGAAAAAGTCAGGTACCATTGAAATAGGAACCTCCCCACAGAGGATGGTAAGAAATGAACTACAGCAAACTTTGTTTTAACCAGCACCTCATCAACCAGCACTTCTGATGAACTGGCAAAAATTAAATACCTCAAATACCACAATGTCCATGTATTTATGCTGTAAAGAAAGTATAACAGTGATGTGTATATTTCCTGCATTGCATTTCCATTACTTACTATGTGATATTAAATTGATTTTAGGAGGTGTATTGATGGTTTTAAACAGATTTTTGAGGGATGTTGATGTCTCAGATGTTAGTCAAGATTAACTGCGGTTATAGGTACCTCTTGATAATCCAGAATATTTGATCAAGTGGCACATTCTTGGTCCTATAGGTTCTGATTAATAAAAACTTTGTTGTACGTAGTACTTTCCAAAATCTTTCTGAAAAAAAATCTCTGCTTAGGAGGGAAAACCTTGAAATGGCAAAGCTGCTTGTGAATGTTTTGGATTTCTTGGTTATATTTGTAAAATGTTTCAAACATTTCAATCAGTAAGGCCAACAAAATTTTAAATCAGAGATCAAAAAGCCAAATTTCCACTTACAGTCAAATGAACTGGTCCATTAAAGCAGTCTATAGACCTTTATGTTAAAGGAAAAGACACAAAATAACATGGAATGCATATTTTCATTGGTTTTCCATCTCCAGACTAACAACATATTATTCATTGATTAATAGTCAAAGCTTACATTGCATTGCCAGCTGGTTGAAATACTGATGGAAAAATAAATGAAGGAAGAACACGTTTTCATTTGTTCACTTGAACTTTAAACAGCTGAGTAGATAGCAGAACTCAGCAAATGTTCAGGTGACCAGAGATATCCCCCCTAGTCCAGGAACTCCTCACATACATTTGAGACACCACCCATGTCCTCCACCTCCTCCAAGACTTCCGTTTCCCCGACCCCCAATGCCTTATCTTCACCATGGATATCCAATCCCTCTACACCTCCATCCGCCATGACCAGGGCCTCCAAGCCATCCGTTTTT
>NC_057713.1:74723969-74724547 GCF_004010195.1 Chiloscyllium plagiosum
ATTCGTTTGGCTGAACTGGTCCTCACCCTTAACAATTTCTCCTTCGAATCCTCCCACTTCCTCCAGACTAAAGGGGTAGCCATGGGCACACGTATGGGCCCCAGCTATGCCTGTCTCTTTTTTGGCTACTTAGAACAGCTGATCTTCCGTAATTACACTGGCACCACTCCCCACCTCTTCCTCCGCTACATTGATGAGTGCATTGGCGCCACCTTGTGCTCCCGCGAGGAGGTTGAGCAATTCATCAACTTTACCAACATATTCCACCCTGACCTTAAATTTACCTGGACCATCTCTGACACCTCCCTCCCCTTCCTGGACCTCTCCATCTCCATTAACGACGACCAACTTGACACTGACTTTTTTTACAAACCCACCGATTCCCACAGCTACCTGGATTACACTTTTTCCCACCCTACCTCTTGCAAAAATGCCATTCCATATTCCCAATTCCTCCGCCTCTGCCGTATCTGCTCCCAGGAGGACCAGTTCCACCACAGAACACATCAGATGGCCTCCTTCTTTAGACACCGCAATTTCTCTTCTCACATGGTTAAAGATGCCCTCCAATGCATCTC
>NC_057713.1:74725295-74727386 GCF_004010195.1 Chiloscyllium plagiosum
ACCCTCTCCTCCCTGACCTATCACCTTCATCCCCTCCCCCACTCACCTATTGTACTCTATGCTACTTTCTTCCCACCCCCACCCCCCTCTAGCTTATGTCTCCACGCTTCAGGCTCTCTTCCTTTATTCCTGATGAAGGGCTTTTGCCCGAAACGTCGATTTTGCTGAAGCTCCTTGGATGCTGCCTGAACTGCTGTGCTCTTCCAGCACCACTAATCCAGAAGATGACCAGAGAGACAGAGTTCACTCCCAGCTCCTACCTGTAGATGGCAGTCTCAACAAGTTCACTGACCCTCAGTAAAGCCTGAGATTGATTTCAAACCTCAAGTTGTATTCCTTTGTTTTCCTCCTGACCTCAAATGTTAAACTTTCCTGAAAGACATAGCTCATAATAGTTGATTGATTCTTCAAAAATATCCTCTCCAGTCCATGTAATAAATTTTGATGAAATTTTGATGACCTGCAGATATTTTCCGCCCTTCCCCACCACCCCACAACCCGGGTGTACTTTCTCATTTATTTCCACATGAGTTAGGATAAAGTTTTGCATATCAAAATGGAGAATGATTGCAAACTGAGTGCAATAACAGCAAATAAATCAAATTAATTCTTTAAAGAAATCTTGAAACTCTGTGGAGTTCTTTGAGTCTTGATGCCAGAACTCTGGAAATCCCAGAAAAACAGAGAACTGCTGAAAATGATAGCTTCTTTTGTCGGTCTCCTACAATTACAGCGGGAGCCCTATTAAATTTCATTGCCATAAATGTCTACATTTCTTTTCTTATGTTTTGTTTCATCTGAATAGATAGAGTTTCAGAGTTGAAAAATGTGTTGCTGGATAAACACAGCAGGCCAGGCAGCATCTGAAGAGTAGGAGAATCGACGTTTCGGGCATAACCCCTTCTTCAGGGCTTCCTGGGTACTCCAGCATCTGCAGTCCTCACTTTCTCCTAGATAGAGTTTCAGTCTGACTTGGAAATATATTACTCTTCCTTCAGTATTATTGGGTCAAAATCCTGGAACCCATTCCATGATCATATTTTGGCTGTAACTTTATTGCTGGAACAGCACAGCAGGTCAGGCAGCATCTAGGGAACACATTCCATGATCATATTTTGGCTGTACCTCAGGAAAGTATATTCCTGTTCGGGTGAAAGGAAAGGCTGGGAGGTATAGGGAATGCTGGATGACTAAAGAAATTGAGAGTTTAGTTAAGAAAAAGAAGGAAGCATATGTCAGGTATAGACAGGATAGATTGAGTGAATCCTTCGAAGAGTATAAAGACAATAGGAGTATACTTAAGTGAGAAATCAGGAGGGCAAAAAGGGGACATGAGATAGCTTTGGCAAATAAGGTTAAAGAGAATCCAAAGGGTTTTTACAAATACATTAAGAACAAAAGGGTAACTAGGGAGAGAATAAGGCCCTTCAAAGATTAGCAAGGCAGCCTTTGCGTGGAGCCGCAGGAGATGGGGCAGAATATGGAAGATATGGAAGGATATGGAAGATATAGAATGCAGGGAAATAGATGGTGACATCTTAAAAAATGTTCATATTACAGAGGAGGAAGTGCTAGATGTCTTGAAAAGTATAAAAGTGGATAAATCACCAGGACCTGATCAGATGTATGCTAGAACTCTGTAGGAAGCTAGGGAAGTGATTGCTGGGCCTCTTACTTAGATATTTGTATCATTGATAGTCACAGGTGAGGTGCCGGAAGACTGGAGGTTGGCTCATGTGATGCTACTGTTTAAGAAAGGCGATAAGGACAAACCGTGGAGCCTGATGTCGGTGGTGGGCGAACTGTTGGAGGGAATCATGAGGGGCAGGATGTGCATGTATTTGGAAAGGTAAGGACTGATTAATCAACATGGCTTTGCGCATGGGAAATCATGTCTCACAAACTTGATTGAGTTTTTTGAAAAAGTAACAAAGAGGATTGATAAGGTCAGAGCAGTAGATGTGATCTATATGGACTTCAGTAAGGCATTCGACAAGGTTCCCCATGGGAGACTGGAGAGCAAGGTTAGATCTCTTGGAATACAGGGAGAACTCGCCATTTGGATACAGAACTGGCTCAAAGGTGGTGGTG
>NC_057713.1:74727457-74732553 GCF_004010195.1 Chiloscyllium plagiosum
TGAGTATAGGAGTTGGGAGGTCATGTTGCGGCTGTACATGACATTGGTAAGGCCACTGTTGGAATATTGCGTGCAATTCTATCGGAAAAATGTTGTGGCTAGGGCTGTTTTCCCTGGAGTGTCAGTGGCTGAGAGGTGACCTTATAGAGGTCTATAACATCATGAGGGCCATGGTTGGATAAATAGACAAAATCTTTTCCCTGGGGTGGGGGATTCCAGAACTAGAGGGCATAGATTTAGGGTGAGAGGGGAAGGACATAAAAGAGACCGAAGAGGTAACGTTTTCACTCAGAGGGTGGTACATGTATGGAATGAGCTGCCAGAGGAAGTGGTGGAAGCTAGTACAATGCACCATTTAAAAGGCATCTGGATGGGTATATGAATAGGAAGGTTTGGAGGGATATGGGCCAGGTGCTGGCAGGTGGGACTAGATTGGGTTGGGATATCTGGTCGGCATGGATGGGTTGGACTGAAGGGTCTGTTTCCATGCTGTACATCTCTATGACTCGATAACTCCTAAAATATAATAATTAATTTGAGTTAAAGCAATGTGAACTGGGAAATATCATTATATTGTTTCATGGAAAGTTTTTAATTGCTTGATTGATGGCACAAGATAAATATTGATTCCATTGATGTTGGCGCTTTGTTCATACACATGAAAGTAACTTTCCTGTTACTTGCATATCTTTAACATTTGGACAATATGGACTATTGTTAAAGAAACGAGGTCTGAAGAGCATTTTAGGCAGTAAGCTCAACTTTTCCTGAAAACAATGAAGCAAATTATTTACTGTGGCAAGTGATTCATATGTGAAGAAAATGCATTTGCTCTTACACCAAGATATTTATGCACTATTGTTATATTGTGCAGACAGAGAATGCTGGAATGTTCAGGATTGTTACAGCGTGTCTCTTCAGGTCACCTCACTGATTGGTTACGGGTATCTGTGGTTTCAATATCTTTTTCTCTATCAGTGACAACTACTCTGGCAGACAGCAAATATCAGAAAAAGACTATCAAATCCTGTTTTTATAAATATGTAAAATCAATGGTCAACTTTGTACATGCAACTTGTTCTTGTATGTTTTTCAAATGATCCAGCGAGACAAAGTCCAGTCTGAACAGGCACAACTCTGGCTAACATAAAAATATGGACCAGGCTAGTAATTCAGAGTCTTTATGAATCTAATAATGGTTTGTGTGAAACTGTTCCGCAGATCTTCCTTTTGTGCTGCAGGCCACTATCAAGTTTTCCATTAGGAATAATTTATTTCAGTCTTTTGGGAGGAACAAGTTGTCCAACAAAAAGATATCAAGCCGCCCAGGCTGCACTCAGGGAGGTCTGGCTATACCTGCCAGACTCCACATGTTTGTAGCTGCTTGATAGTTGGGCTTGACAGATGGTCCCAGCATACACTTTATCCCACTCTCAAGGGAATCCAAGATAAACACATTCAAGGGCATGGACATTAATTAAGGTCTGATTAACTCCAAAGTTGATAAAATTATTGGGAAGAATCTTAACTGGGTCAGGCTTTCAGAGAAAGCACATTGTCGGATCTATGCCAGAGTGATTAATCACCCACTTAACTTTTCCAAATGAATGAATTAATGCAAAAGCACCAAAAGATCAAGAGTAAAAATATTCAAATTTCATTATATTTCATATTCTGTTACAGGATATACAATTTAGCAAAACGTATTAAGATGCTACACTGCTAGAGCAGTGAAGGCACTTAGATATAAGGCAAGCTAATATTTGAATTGGAGGGACAAGCAATGAAATGTTGGGAACAGGAGAAAAGTACAGCAAAAAGGAGATCTGCGGGTGTCTGAAGTTGAAACAGGCAATGTTAGTAGCAAATCCTTATGGTTCAGTAAGATCACAGAGGAAATGAATTCTGAGGGCACGATTCATTGGATGCTGAAAGGATGTTTCCCCATGTTGGGGTTTACAATGGCTGAGTACTGCTATTGCTAGACCAATAATCCAGAGACCCAGGTATAGTTCTGGGGATCTGGGTTCAAATCTTCCCTAGCAGATGGTGGCATCTGAATTCCATAGTAATCTGGAAATAAGAGTTTAATGATGAACATGCATCTGTCAGGAAAAACCCATCTGGTTTACTAATGTCCTTTAGGTAAGGAAACTGCCATCCTTACATGGTTTGGCTTACATGTGACTTCATATCTACAGCAATGTGGTTGACTCTTAACTGCCCTCTGGGCAATTATGGATGGGTAATAAATAGTGACACTCACATTCCATGAATGTATAAAGAAGAGACTAAAACCAAAGGCTATTGTTTAAAAATAAGGGACCTCCCATTTAAGACACAGGCAAGGACCCTTTATTTTCTCCCAGAGTGTCGGAATTCTGTCCAAACAGCAGGGTCCCTGTATTTTTTTAAGGCAGAATAGATTGACAAATCAAGAGGGTTAAAGATTATCGAGCAAGCAAATGGAGTTGATGCCACAATCAAATCAATCTTATTGAATGTTGGAGCAGGAAGACATGAATGGCCAACTCTTATTCCGACTTCATATGTTCTTATTTCCATCATCCTCTGCATGAAGTTCAGAGTTTCTTAGTTCCTCATTCTATTAGGCCAATATTTGTTCAATTGTCAGGAACCTGGTTGTTATGGAGGTGGTTGTCGAAATGTAACTTTTGATCATTCCAGCAATATTCATAACCTGGCAATGAATTTTATTTTCCCATAGTCTCAAAACCACAGAATTATCACTGCTGCACAATGTCACCTTCAAAGATATTGAAAACAGAATGAGCTGTCAATGCTCAGCAGCATCAGTGGAGGGAGAAGTGAGCTGTTTCAGCCCAAGAATGCTAACATTGTTAACACTTCCTGTTTCTACTTCAGATTTCCAGTATCCATGGTGAAAGAACTCCACAAAGGCTGGTATCCGTCACCAAGTCACCTTTTATTATCATGTGCATAGTACATGACACTGACCCAACTAGTTCAGCGCTGGCTCTCCTAATTTGACCAGGATAACACCCCAATCAGGGAACTCATAGTCGATGAGATCACTGGCTGACCTTGTTCCAATCACTGTATTCCTCCCTCTAAGTCCTGGGACGAAGGCCTATTCTTTCTCCGGCAGTTGTCCTGGGGCATGAAATTCGTCATCTTCAGGCAATAACAGTGTTAGGGCTATGACATCTGTTGTGTCCATCTTAGCCTCAGAGGTTTCTTCGTCACTAGATGGAGAGGCAGAACCAATGCGGTTCTCTCGGCACAATACGAATACTATACCCATGGATTCTGGATGCTCTGATGGGCTGGGTATGTTTTGCTCCTGCCCTGTTTGTGAGATTGCAGCTTTCATGTGGTCCGTGTGCTTGTTCAGGACTGTGTCCCCTTCCAAACTGCACCTGACCTTGTGTTGACCATGCCTGTTGCCCATGCAGGGTCATTCCAATGGTTTCAACACCAAAATTTGTAGACCAGCTCTCTCACTTGCAGGCGTCTTGCATCCAGCATTTGCATTCCTGGTGCTATTTAACCCTCCCCCTTCAAACTTTGGGAAGATCAGGTTTAATTTGGTTCAGTGTCTTCTCTTCATTATCACCTCTGTCAGAGCCGTCCTTGTTTTTGCATCGAGAACGGTGCTATAATCAAATAGGAACCAAGCAGTTTGGTATTGAATGAACCAATAGGCTGTTTCTTTAAGGTTCCAGATTAGAGTGGTGCTGGAAAAGCACAGCAGGTCAGGCAGCATCCGAGGAGCAGGAAAATCGACGTTTCGGGCAAAAGTCTGTTTCTTTAAGGTTGCCTATAAAGTTTGGACTGTTTTTTTCCACCAGAACATTGGAAGACAAATGGTATGGAGCTGTCCTTGTATGCTGAATGCAATTCGACTTTAGGAAATACTTGAAATCCCTGCTGGTAAATAATGGCCTATTGTCTGTGATCAGGAGTCCGTGCATCACAAATAATGCTCACAATTTTTTGATCATTGTCCGCTTGTTTGATGAATGAACTCTATGCGCATCCAACCATTTTGAACACGTGTCCACAATGACTAAAACATTGAGTCCATGAAAAGACTGCCATAGCTGTCATGTGTAAATGAGTCCAGGGTTTTTCCTCACCATTCTCACAAAAATGGAGGAGCTACTGGTGGTAAATTTTGTTCTTACAGAATCATAGAGTCATAGAGATATACAGCATAGAAACAGACCCTTCAGTCCAACCCGTCCATGCTGACCAGATATCCCAACCCAATCTAGTCCCACCTGCCAGTACCCGGCCCATATCCCTCCAACCCCTTCCTATTCATATACCCATCCAAATGCCTCTTAAATGTTGCAATTGTACCAGCCTCCACGATTTCCTCTGGCAGCTCATTCCATACACGTACCAGCCTCTGTGTGAAAACGTTGCCCTTTAGGTCTCTTTTATATCTTTCCCCTCTCACCCTAAGCCTATGCCCTCTAGTTTCCCTGACCCCAAGGAAAAGACTTTGCCTATTACCCTATCCATGCCCCTCATAATTTTGTAAACCTCTATAAGGTCACCTCTCAGCCTACGTCTCCCCAAGGAAAACAGCCCCAGCCTGTTCAGCCTCTCCCTATTGGTCAAATCCTCCAACCCTGGCAACATTCCTTGTAAATCTTTTCTGAACCCTTTCAAGTTTGACAAACATCTTTCCGATAGGAAGGAGACCAGAATTGCACGCAATATTCCAACAGTGGCCTAACCAATGTCCTGTATAGCCGCAACATGACCTCCCCAACTCCTGTACTCAATACTCTAACCAATAAAGGAAAGTATACCAAACGCCTTCTTCATTATCCTATCTACCTGCGACTCCACTTTCAGGGAGCTATGAACCTGCACTCCAAGGTCTCTTTGTTCAGCAACACTCCCTAGTACCTTACCATTAAGTGTAGAAGTCCTGCTCTGATTTGCTTTCCCAAAATGCAGCACCTCACATTTATCTGAATTAAACTCCATCTGCCACTTCTCAGCCCATTGGTCCATCTGGTCCAGATCCTGTTGTAATCTGAGGTAACCCTCTTTCCTGTCCACTACACCTTCAATTTTGGTGTCATCTGCAAACTTAC
>NC_057713.1:74732800-74734508 GCF_004010195.1 Chiloscyllium plagiosum
TCAGGCTCACTGGTCTATAGTTCCCTGGCTTGTCCTTACCACCCTTCTTAAACAGTGACACCACGCTAGTCAACCTCCAGTCTTCTGGCACCTCTCCAGTGACTATCGATGATATAAATATTTCAGCAAGAGGCCCAGCAATCACATCTCTAGCTTCCCACAGAGTTCTCGGGTACACCTGATCAGATCCTGGGGATTTATCCACCTTTAACCATTTCAAGACATCTCGCACTTCCTCCTCTGTAATCTGGACATTTTGCAAGATGTCACCATCTACTTTCCTACAGTCTATATCTTCCATATCCTTTTCCACAGTAAATACTAATGCAAAATATTCATTTAGTATCTCCCCCATTTTAAGTGGCTCCACACAAAGGTCACCTTGCTGATCTTTGAGGGGCCCTATTCTCTCCCTAGTTACCCTTTTGTCCTTAATGTATTTGTAAAAACCTTTTGGATTCTTCTTAACTCTAATTGCCAAAGCTATCTCATGTCCCCTTTTTGCCCTCCTGATTTCCCTCTTAAGTATACTCCTACTTCCTTTATACTCTTCTAAGGATTCACTCAATCTATCCTGTCTGTACCTTACATATGCTTCCTTCTTTTTCTTCACCAAACCCTCAATTTCTTTAGTCATCCAGCATCCCCTATACCAACCAGCCTTTCCTTTCACCCTGACAGGAATATACTTCTCTGGATTCTTGTTATCTCATTTCTGAAGGCTTCCCATTTTCCAGCCGTCCCTTTACCTGCAAACATCTGCCCCCAATCAGCCTTCGAAAGTTCTTGTCTAATACTGTCAAAATTGGCCATTCTCCAATTTAGGACTTCAACTTTTAGATCTGGTCTATCCTTTTCCATCATTATTTTAAATCTAATAGAGTTATAGTCGCTGGCCTGAAAGTGCTCCCCCACTGACACCTCAGTCACCTGCCCTGCCTTATTTCCCAAGAGTGGATCAAGTTTTGCACCTTCTCTAGTAGGTACATCCACATACTGAATCAGAAAATTTTCTTGTGCACACTTAAGAAATTCCTCTCCATCTAAACCCTTAACACTATGGCAGTCCCAGTCTATGTTTGGAAAGTTAAAATCCCCTACCATAACCGCCCTATTCTTACAGATCACTGGGATCTCCTTACAAGTTTGTTTCTCAATTTCCGTCTGACTATTAGGGGGTCTATAATACAACCCCAATAAGGCTATCACCCTTTTCTTATTTCTCAATTCCACCCAAATAACTTTCCTGGACATATTTCTGGGAATATCCTCCCTTAGCACAGCTATAATGTTATCCCTTATCAAAAATGCCACTCCCCCTCCTCTCTTGCCTCCCTTTCTATCCCTCCTGTAGCATTTGTATCCTGGAACATTAAGTTGCCAGTCCTGCCCATCCCTGAGCCATGTTTCTGTGAGTGCTATGATATCCCAGTCCCATGTTCCTAACCATGTCCTGAGTTCATCTGCCTTCCCTGTTAGGCCCCTTGATTTGAAATAAATGCAGTTTAATTTATGAGTCCTACCTTGTCCCTGCCTGACCTGACTGTTTGACTCGCTCTGTTCTCAGCTGTACCCATCTCAGATCGATCTCTTTCCTCACTGTCTCCCTGCGTCCCACCCCCCCAACCTTACTGTTGAAATCCTCCCGAGCAGCTCTAGTAAATATCCCTGCCAGTATATTAGTCCCCTTCCAATTCAGGTGCAATCC
>NC_057713.1:74734933-74763300 GCF_004010195.1 Chiloscyllium plagiosum
CCCAAAAGAGATTCCAATGATCCAAAAATGTGAATCCTTCTCCCATACACCAACTTCTCAGCCATGCATTCATCTGCTCTATCCTCTTATTCCTGCCCTTACTAGCTTGTAGCAACGGGAGTAATCCAGATATTACTACTCTTGAGGACCTCCTTTTTAAATTCCTGCCTAACTCTCTGTAATCACGCTTCAGAATCTCAACTTTTTCCCTTCCTATGTCATTGGTTCCAATGTAGACAATGATCTCTTGCTGGCCTCCCTCCCCCGAGAACATTCTGCACCCTCTCTGAGACATCCTTGAATCTGGCACCAAGGAAGCAACACACCATTCTGCTTTTTCGCTGCTGGCCACAGAAACATCTGTCTGTACCTCAGACTACAGAATCCCCTTACACAATTGATCTCTTGGACCCCGATGTACTCCTCGTTGCATTAGAGCTAGTCTCAATACCAGAAACTTGGCTGTTCGTGCTATGTTCCCCTGAGAATCCATCACCCCCTACATTTTCCAAAACAGCAAAACACTGTTTGAAATGGATATATCCACAAAAGACTCCTGCACTAGCTGCCTACCTCTCTTACCTTTCCTGGAGTTAACCCATCTAGGTGACTGTATCTGAGACTTTCCCCCCCGCTTCCTATAACTGCCATCCATCACATATTGTTGCTGTTGCAAATTCCTCATTGCTTCTAATTGTCTCTCCAACCGATCCATTTGATATGATAAAATTCACAGCCAACAGCATTTATGGCTGATATAATCCACAGTAACCCTTAAAACTCTCTTTAAGCTCCCACATCTGACATATCACTCTATTAAAGGTCATTTTTTCTCCTTCATAATCTACAGACCCAGAAAATAACACCATCTTATTCCTCTACAAACACTGCCCCAGGTTAAAATAATAGTTATGGCTTATATTTTAAATTTAATCAAGAGATAGATCTCCAAAAACATATAATCAAGAAAGAACCCACTCTACTCACTACTGCATATTCTCTGTGGGCCACACTTAAAACAATGATTAACTTATCTGATTCTGTGCTGTGAACTTCGCTCAACACTTCCTCTAAGATCAGTTGTGAATTTCACTGTTTGTTAATTTTCCCAGATGCACTCCGATGTCCAGCGATACATGAATTCAAAACAGCAAAGGCAGTAACTGTGCAGTTTCTCTCTCTCTCTCTCCTGCACTGACCTCACCATGTGCTTCCTTTGTCTGTCCTTCTCCCTTTTAAAACTGCTGTTGCTTTGACTTTTTTTTCACAAGTTGCAAAACAATGCAACAGCATATAAAACAGTAATTGCTGATCCTGGAATTTGAGGAAATCACCTCCAGTACCTAAAATACCTCAAAAAAGGATCAGCTGTTACAGCCAGAAAATTTTCCCATCCTCTATCTTGGATTACTCTGCCCCACCAATGCAGCTGCGTCGGTATCCAGTCCTAGCCACCAGACATAACCTCTTGTCAACATCTTCATTTTGAAAATCCCTGGATGACCCTGGTGGAGTTCAGCTAATATTTGGTGGTGACCTGTGTTCACTCTTGCTCCCCATCATAATATGCAGAAAGGTTTCAATTCTAGTTGTGATGGCCCTTTGGTTTCCCCCATCACAACCAGTTGTTTTAGTTTTGCCAGGATGGGATCTTTTCGTGTCCACCATCTGATACTGTCAGTGGTGGCTGGAAGGGTGTTCCAGAAAGTTTAAAACCAGAAAAATGTCTTCTAGTAGTGGCACTGCCAGTAGTGTATCCGACAGTGAGAGGTGGCTTAAAGCATCTGCATTTGCCACTTGGCTTCCCGGACAGTGTTCCAACTTATAATTAAATGTACTCAGGATAATAGCCGGCCACTGAATTTGACCTGAAGCTATGGGTGGCACAGCCCTGTCCTCTTTTAGTAGCTTTATGAGGGATTTGTGGTCTGTTAATATTACAAATTCACGTTCATAGAGGTACTGATGGAACTTTCTCACACCAAAGATAACCGCCAAACCTTCCTTCTCCATCTGGGCATATCTTCAATTGGCATCAGCCAAAGTCTGAGAAGCATATACTATTGCGTGTTCCTCTCCACTGGGTCACCAGTGAGCCAACACTATTCCAATACTGTAAGGGGAGGCATTGCATGTCAGTACCACATCTCACTTTGGATCATAGTGTGCCAACACCTTAGATGACAGTAGATGCTTCTTCACTTCCCAAAAGGCTACATCTTGAGTGCAAGACCATTTCCAAGGCTAACCCTTTTTCATTAAAAAATGTAAGGGTGCCAAATGGAGGCCAAGCTACATATGAATTTTCCGTAATACTGGTAATTCACCAACTCAAGGAAAGACCTAAGCTCTGGTAGAGATGTGGGCAACTTTGATCACCCTCACTTTATCTTCCCATGTGTGTAACCTGATCTTGTCAACTCTAGCCCAAGGTCTCTCAGGGTGCCTGGAACACACATTTATCCCTCCTAAAGCTTACACCTGTCTTGGAGAAACATTTAAGCACTGTGTCCAAGTTCTCTAAATGCCCTTTGTTTGTCTTCCCAGTTATTAATGTGTCGAGTAGGTAAATGGCAATCTGGAGTACATCTTGTAATATGTTCTCCATTATCAACTATAAAATGGCATAGGCTGATGATATGCCAAAAGACAGTCTCATATATTGGTACAAACCCTTATGGATATTAATTGTAGCATACCTCTGGGAATCCTCATCTAATCGCCCTTGCAGGTATGTATGGCTCATGTCCAGCTTTGTGAAGGACAGCCCCCCTGCCAGTTTTGCATATTTCTATATTAGGGACTGGGTATTTATCCAGCTGCGAAAAGTGGTTTACTGTTTGTTTGAAATTCCCACAAAGGCGAACTGACCCATTGGGCTTCACAAATTGGTATGACTGGTGCTTGCCATTATGCAAATTGTACTGGTTTAAAGGTCCCTTTGCTTTCCAGCCTCCTGATTTCTGCCTCTTACTTTTGCATGTAAGGCAAATGGCACTGTATGGGCTGTACAGAATCACAGAATTGCTTCTTGGTCAACATATAAGATGGCCTTGGCCCCTAGACCTTCCTGAAAAACATCTAGGTATTTAATTTGGACTTACTCAGGCAGCCATTTTCTAATCAAAAAATGTTAAGCCAATCTAGTTGAATCTTTCTCAACTAATTTCATCCCATCAAGCCTTTCACTACAATGAGTGGTAACTGCATCAGTTGCTTCTCATAAGAGACTGGAAATGAAGTTGTACCCTTAAATCTCCAGGGGCTCCCTGGTTCAGGTTCTGAGCCTGGCTGAGGTCTTACGCAAACTTAAGGCTTGGATTACAGAGTGAAGACTGGTTCAGCAATCACTGATAGAATCACACAGCTATTGACTTTCAATAGAAGTGGCTAACTGGGTTGGTGACGATTTGCCACAGCAGATTCACCGCCGATGATTAGCCATTGCCAGTTCTCCACCAGCATTTCTCCACTGGGGTCGTTTGACCTCTGGAGACTATTTGCCACCGGAAATATACATATGTTCTGATTGTTTTCCCTCCCGCCTGTTCTTTCATACTTCTCAGTCCCCTTTATTTACACAACTAAACACTACATATTGATAAAAAAAGAGGTAAAATAAATATCATTTTATTGGTTTATATATAAAAATGAGTTACAAACTTTAACCAGAAAAAGGAAATACATTTTTAAAATCTTTATAATGGCAGTAAAATCTCACATTAATATTAAACAATGAAATTTCAGTTCATTTGATATTTATGCGCTATTCCTCTAAGATATTCCAAACAATCTCTTTCACCGTATTCAAGAACAACGCAACGCAAACACTACCTTAACCAATATAATGACAATTTTATATAGTTTTGATATGCTTGTTCTCTAACATTTTAAACGTTGTTAAATTTTTAAAAATCTGTTAACAAAAATAAGTGGTTATTAAAATAGGTAAACGCTACCACCAACATTCAAAATGTACAACTTATTTGCGGTGACGAATCGTCTTCACTGGCCAATGGGCGGTGGCTAAGCATCCTTGGCAGACAAAGGGCAGTTGCTAATCGTCGGCAGCGAATCTGCTGTGACAAATGGTCCCATCCTGGGCTAACCATTTAACCAGATGTTTAATATGATTGGTTCTGATTTGAATGCACATGGAAATAAAAGGTCAGCCACTGTTCCAAACCAGCTGGAGGCAGACTTTCCATGGTGTATGCCCTCCTGGTTACAGATTTACAAGTTCTCTTACTCAAGGTGGGACTCTTTTGCTATCTCATGTCCACATACCAGCAGCATGTACAATGGCTCGCCAGCCCAGATCATGAAGAAAGTTTTAATGGTTTGGTAGAGGCTCAGTTTTGTTTTGCTGTGTGCTGACCTAGAGTCCCTCTATTCAGGATTTGTCTGGAGTGGGCTGGTATAGCCCAGAGAGGGACTCTGGTGGCTGCATGGTGTCGGCTGGAGAAGCCTGAAGCAGGACTCTTGCTTCTACATAGTGTGGGCTGGTGTAGCCCACAGTGGGCCTCTGGTTCCGGTACAGCATAGGCTGGGAAGCCCAGAGCAGATCATGGGCTGATGAAGACCATGTGGTCCAGTAGCAGCAGAGAAGGAAACATTGGACTCTCTTTGTCACATTTCTTTATGTTTTTATTTTATTTTAAGTTAATGTAAATGCCACCTATGCATGGTAATGGTACACACTTTTCATTGTATTTTATATTGAATACACATGACAATAAATGATTATTCAATTCGATTGAGGGTATGCAATTCCCTTCACTCAATTAGTGTTCCCCAAGCTCAGTCAGCCTGGCGAGGGTGTACACTTCTGTCAGAATACCCTGCAACTTATAAGCTCCACTTGCTGCATTTTCTATTGATAAAGCCAGTTGTACTGCCTATTTGAAATTCGTTTGGATTTCAGCTAGTAGGCAGTTTTGCATGGCTACATCATTGATCCCACATAGCAAATGGTCTCTCAGCAGCCTCCACCAGTCACCTTAATTTTGTCAAAAATCCTGATACAGATTCCCTTAGTTCATGAACTGCTGATTAAAATGCATAGTGTCTCACAATTAGAGGAGGCTTGGGGTTGTAATATTCCACAGCTTTGGCCCCCTTACCTAAGGAAAGATATGCTAGCATTGGAGGCAACCCAAAGAGATTTTCTAGGCTGATCCTGGGTATGGAGGAGCTGTTTTATGAGAAGAGGTTGAGTGGGTTGGGCCTCATTGGAGCTCAGAAGAACAAGAGGAGACCTTATTGAAACATATACGCTTCTTAGAGGGCTTCACAGGGGAGATGCTAAGAAGTTGTCTCCCCTTTGCAACAGTCTAGAACTGCAGGGCATAATCTCAGAGTAAGGGGTTACACATTCAAGAAGAGAGGAGGAGGATTTTCTTCCGAAGGTAGTGAATTTGTGAATTTCTTTACCAGTGGGTCATCAAACATATTTAATGGTGAAATTATCAGCTTTTTAGTAAGGAAGGGAATCAAGCGATATGGGAAAAGTAAGACAGTGGAGTTGATTATTATCAGATCAGTCATGATCTCATTGAATGGCTGAACAGATTTGATGGACTGAATGGCCTACATCTGCTCCTGTGACTTGTGGTCTTACAGTCATTGGCTGCTATCAGCCACTGTAATTGGCAACAAATAAACATTTTACTATACTCATTGAGTATACGTGACAATAAAGGCTATTCTCTAAAGGCTATTCGAAATGTTCAGCTGAGATAAATTTACTGCAATCCATCATCAACCATCCACAGCAGAAATTCTACCAATATGCACAAATGTTCTCAAACATCAATTTATCCAATTGCCAGGATCGAGTTGCTCCCTTTTTATTGATGAATCATTTCACTGGACCAAGTGGGAACAAGCTATAATGGATGAAGTGAGGAGCCTGTCAGGGTATGAATGTATATCATCACAACAGCAATACAATGGACAGCAAGGTAAGTCGCACAAATCTTACATTCGAATTTCAATAAGCAATGATTTTTCTGCTGGTTGAAGTATTCTTTAAAATTTGTTTATCGGCTACAGCTTAGATTTCCTGCAGCACTTTGTTTTTGGCAGTGAATCCCTTTTATTGTTTCACTTGAATCGCTTTTCCACAGAAACCTCAATGCTCCATGTTCTGATGCAGAGGATGTTTGAAATGTTTCCAAGTCACAATGACAATGCGTGCTGCAAAGGCAGTGCAGGCAACAGCTAGCAGTGTAGCTGGGAATGAAAGAAGACTAGTGTTAGTGTGTCACATTTCCATTATACTATGAATGGCATGCAGAGTGAGGAGAACATGATCACAGTACAAAAGCAGTATTGTTTTAAATAGATCATTATTCTTTTGACCTTTGGAGACATGCTGAGGAGATAATCACATGGTAGCTTAATCACTGGATCAGTAATCCAGAGGCCCAAGTGAATGCTTTCAGGACATTGGTTAGAATCCTGCCACTCCAAGCAGCTAGAACAAAATAAATATGGAACAAAAGTTAATACGAGCAAGGAACCGAGTAAGCCACTCAGTCCTTCATGCCTGCTCCATCATTCAATAAGATCATGGCTGATTTAAATTCAATTTCAACTCTACATTGCTGCATATCTCCCATAATATTTCATCCAGTAAGCTCAGTGATGGTGACCACAAAATAGCAACAATTGTCATAAAAACATATCTGGTTTCCTGATGTCTTTCAGGGAAGAAAATCTTTGGCTGACACGTGAATCGGGATCCACAGAAATGTGGTTGACTCTTAACTGTACCCTGGAATGTCTGAGCAAGACAATCCAATCAAGGGTAATGTACGATGGGTGACAATTTGGCCTTGAGGAGAAAGTGAGGTCTGCAGATGCTGGAGATCAGAGATGGAAATGTGTTGCTGGAAAAGCGCAGCAGGTCAGGCAGCATCTAGGGAACAGGAGAATCGACGTTTCGGGCATTAGCCCTTCTTCAGGACAATTTGGCCTTGCCAGTGATTCCCTTGAAATAATTTTTAAAACTCTTTGGGTAGAAACTTCCTCTCCCAAGAACATGGTGGATTGTGTGGCCATTAATGTCATGGAAATTCCTGCTGCCTTCTTCCACTTTTAACTATCAACGGGGACTCTTAAGTGATCTGTGGCATAAATGGTAGTGCAGGGACAGAGGGTGCTGGTTGTTGAAGCACACCTCCTGACGTTGCTTCTGAACCACCATCTCCACAAGCCACAAGCCACTCTTTCCACTTGCACATCTTCCCCCCGACCAGAAAAAGACCTACTTCTGCCCCTGGACCTCTACCTTACTATGTTGTGCTGACTGTCGAGAAGTGCATTGGAAGAGGTGAACAGTAATGTAAAGCATGGTTGGCTGGGTAGAAGGTCACCATGATGGTCTTGAGAAACAGAAAGCTAACTTACTGCTCTCTTTCTCTCCCCCTCAACCTAATTTAAATCCTTTTCAAACCTTTTAACAAGGAATCACAATATTGCAATCCCATTTGGCTTAAACACAGACTTTATCCATAGCTGGGATGAGAAGGACCAAAATTTATAGAGAGCTTTAAGCAATCTCTTCAGAGCTGATTGCATAACCTCTGGAGCTAGTGGGACTTGAACCCAGGCCTCCTGGCTCAGAGATGTGGACATTACCACTGTAATATGGACCAAAATACTTGAAGTGACAATAGAACTGATCAATATTTGGCTACGTATCATGGCCATTTTTACATCTAATATACTGTCAGTTGGCACATAAGACATGGTAGATGAAATTTAATTGGCCACGGATATGGTTGCTAGCTTAACCTTTGAGAAAACACATGGATTCAGGGATTCAAAAATAGTTATAGTCAGTTTATCAGTGCCAACCAATAGTTAAACTGACATGGGTAGAAGATTTAAATAAATACAGAGAATGCTAGAGAAACTCAGCAGGCCTGACAAATGCGTGGTAAGAGGAATAAAATTAACAATTTCAGTCCAATATAACTCTTCCTCAGAAGTTCAGAAGAAGTCATACTGCACTCAAAATGTTAACTGGGCTTCTCTCTCCACAGATGTTGCCAGCCCTGTTGAGTTTATTTGGCATTTTCTATATTCATTTCAGATTTCCAGCTTCTGCAGTGTTTTGTGTTTTTATAGGTAGAAGATCGGCTGGCTAACAGGAAGCAGCAAATAGGTATAAGTGAGTCTTTTTTTCTGTTGGCAGGATGTAATGAGTGGTGTGCTACAGGCAACTGTGTTGGGATCTAAACATTTCACAATTTATACAATTGCTCAGATAAAAGGACAGAAGATACGGTCACGAATTTTGCTGATGACACAAAGATGGATAAGAAAATAAGTTGTGAAGACGATAGAAGGAGGTTACAAAAAGTTGTGAGTGGGCGAGGAAAACATTAGGCAGGAAGAATAAAGAAGAAGCATGTCATCTAACTTTTGAGAGATTGCAAGACTCTGAGGTGCAGAGGAATCTGAGTGCACTCTGCATGAATCACAAATAGCTGCTCAAGAGGTACAGCAAACTCATTAGGCAAACTCATAGAATGGTGTCATGAAGAAAACTGAATGCAAAAGTAAGGAGGTTAAGCTTTAGTTATACAGTTCACTTCACCTAACAAAGGAGCAGCACTCTGAAAACTTGTGATTTCAAATAAACATTTTGGGTAATAACTTGGTGTTGTGTGATTTCTGACTTTGTCCACCCCAGTCCAAGACCAGCACCTCCACATCATCAGTTATACAGGGCACTAATGAAACTGCATCTGGAGTACATGCACGGTGTTGGTCACCTTATTTAAGGAGTGAGTTAAATGCATTAGAGACAGTTCAGAGAAGGTTTACTATGTTAATATCTGGAATGAGTGGGTTGTCTTATGAGACAGATTGGACAAGATATGCTTGTTTTTGTTATAGTTTAAAAGAGTGAGAGGTAACTTTATTGAAACATATATGAACCAGAGGGGTCTTAACAGGATGGATGCGGAGAGGGCATTTCTTCCTCTGGGAGAATCTAAAACTTGGGGTCACTGTTTAAAAGTCAGGTGTCACCATTATAGATGATGTGTTTTTTTCCTCTCAGATGATCATGAACCTCTGGAATGTTCTTCCCAAAAAGGTCTTGGAAACAGAGTCTTTGAACACTTTTAAGCAGAGATAAAAAGGTGAGGTGGACTGGTCATGCTAAATTGACCCATAGTGATCAACAATATACAGGCTAGGTGGGTTAACTATGGTAAATGTGAGGTTTCAGGGATAGGGTGGGATGCTGTTTGGAGGGTCAATGCAGACTTGAAGCCAAATAGCCTCTATCTACACTGTTGGGATTCTATGATTACATGATGAATACATTTTTGTTGAAGGGGTAAAAAGTTATCACATAGGCAGGAATGTGAATCTAAGGTTACACTTAAATCATCCATGATTTTATTAAATGGTGGAACACGTTTGAGTGGCTGAATGGCCTTTTCTTATTCCTGATTTGTATGTTAAAGAGAGTTCATTATGAAATACCTTGTGTCCACTATCGTAGAAATGTTATGGCACAGAAAGAGACCATTCAGCCTATTGTGTCTGCACTGGCTTTGCGGTTCTATTCTTAAGACAGGATATGGGCACTAAAAAGACAGATGGCTTGTAATTACAGCGGGTCATAAAGCATGCCAATCATGCAAACAGCTTTATCAAGACACTTGGCCACATCAAGGAAACCTTTTCAGATTTCATGGAGTTATTATATGGTCAGGTGGAGCAAGAATCCCTGAAACAATGTGAGGTATATTTGGGTGATGCTCTCAGCTCAACTTGTGGAATGTGGACCTCCCCAGCAGTCCTGTAACAGTTGCAAAAGCCATTTTGAAACTATTTTTAGGGATATAAGGATTAATCAATCCCTTTATCATCATAGGGTCTGAACATGTGTACACAGATATCATAAGGAAAACTAAGCTTTCTTTGGTCCCTCGCTGCAGAATACGATAGAAGTTCTATCTTGCTTCTGGATACTTGATCAGTGTTCCAGGTGTGAACAGAGCCTGGATATGACTAGCAGGACTGAGTGTTGTGAGCATCATTCTTTATTCTCTTTTTCCTTATCCTTTATTCTCCTTTTCCTTATTCTTGTACAGGATGTTGACATCACTGGCAAGGCTGATATTTGTCATTTCTATTGCCCTTGAACTGAGTGCCTTCCCAGGCCATTTCAAAGGTCAGTTAACAGTCAACTCCACCACTGTGGATATGGAATCACATGTAGGTCAAACCTAGTAAGGATGACAGATTTCCTGTCCTAAAGATCATTAAATGAAAACATTTTTTTAAAAACACCAGTTAACAGTGGTTATATGGTTACTATTAAAGCAGCTTTTAGTTCAGATCCTAGCTGAATTAGACCTGACAGCTGGATGCAAGTGATAATATTTTCTGTGGTTACATTTGTGACAGAATGCTTGGATGAAAGTGATCAGTTGTTTTTACAATGGGTTTAAATAAAGAGATTAGAGATAAATGGGGACTGTGTAGATTGATTCAGCTTTGAGTGTATAAATGTAGATATGTGGACGTGTAAAACTTTGAATTCAGTTTAAAGTAAGCTGGATAAAAGGAGCCAGTTGATCTTTGGCTTCAAAAGTAAACACAAAGTGGACTAGTACAATTTAGCTTCTGTGGCATATTTATAAAATGATAACAAAACTGAATGGAAAGAGATTTTGTTTTGAAAGAGATTTGGAAAGAGATGGCAAATTTTGTTTGTTGTTAATGGATCCTGAATGTTTATCGGTGTACTCTTCATACCCTTGTGACTTTTAGTAAAATTAGTTCAAGAATTTTAGAATCCTTTTAAATCTGCAGTGGAAGCATCACTTTAAAGACAATGCAATTTGGCTTCAAAGGAAATGCAGTCTTGGAGGCAGAAATATAGAATAATTGCTTTTAGAATAAGGGCGGCACGGTGGCTCAGTGGTTAGCACTGTTGCCTCACAGCGCCTGGGTTCAATTCCACCCTCAGGTGACTGTCTGTTTGCACATTCTCTCCGTGCAGGTCAGGTGAATTGGCCATGCTAAATTGCCTGTAGTGTTAGGTGCATTAGTCAGAGGTAAAATGGATCTATGTAGGTTACCCTTCAGAGGGTCAGTGGGGACTTGTTGGGCCGAAGGGCCTGTTTCCATACTGTAGAGAATCTAATCTAATCCTCTCCATTTACTAGTGTTACTATTTATTCTACTTAAGCCTAAGTGCTCAAAACAGTTCATGTATTAGAACACTGCTGCCCTCACAATACTATGTGAACAGCTAAGACATAAACATTTCCTCAGAGCCTGCCACTTGGCAAGGTGATGCAAAATCTGCAGTGGGAGCTTCACTTTAAAGACAATGCAACTTGGCTTTAAAGGAAATACCGTCTTGGAGGCAGAAATATAAAGAATAATTGCTTACAATGGTACAGAGAAGATAGTTGGACATTTGTAATAATTGCTAAAGAGCTGACAAGACCATATACTGAAGTGCATGCAAGATATTTGGGGATAAAGCTGACACTCTGGTTATCAATTCGGTGGATATTGATAAACCAGGTAACATATACTGTTTCTCTTTCTCCATCTCCTCTCCTCTAAAGGAGGAAGAAACAGCCCAGTTGACAGTACCTCTCAATTTTGCTCACATTTCTTCTGTCACAACCTCACCTGGGGATTCCTGCACCATCCAAATGTACCATTTCAAAACTGTATACAATCCTTCATTGGTAAGTTAGCCTGCCTCACACAAACAAAAAAAATCAAAACCCAACATTGGCTTTGCATTTACAAGCCATGTCCTGTTGATGATAGGTCAGTGCTGTGAAGTAATGGTTCGAAGAAGGTCACCAAATATTTCTGTCTGTTGCAGTAGAGATAAAGACAGCTTGAAACTTGTCTTATGCCCAATATAGGATTTACAATTTCTTGAGAGAAATATTTCCACCAAGTCATTAATTACTGAATAACTTGTTCAATAACTTTGGGCAAGATCTCACACGTCATTCTGGGGAAGAATACTGGGCAGTTGTTCCACTTCAGCTACTGTCATTGTGAAATGACTCACTGACGTTGTTGGCAAGAAAATATCTGACTTGTTTGCACATTCTTTTCCTGGACCTTTAGATGTTGTAGCCAGGATAAACTTCCATCAGCATGAATATTTACCTTTTAATCGACAAGTCAATGCCATGGAACTGAAGACATCAATTTATGCAAAATAAATTTAACTAGTTCTCTGAAAATAGTAACAAGAAAATAGAAGTTGTCAAAAAGCTCAGCAGACCTGGCAGCACCTTGTGAGGAAGGGTCACTGGACCCAAAACGTTAACTCTGATTTCTCTTTACAAATGCTGTCAGACCTGCTGAGCTTTTCCAGCAACTTCTGTATTTGTTTCTGATTTAAAGCATGCACAGTTCTTTCGGTTTTCTCTGAAAATAGTGTTCAGAAGGAAATGCAAGTTAATGCGATATTACCAAGAATTATTTTGTCTGTGACACTTACCAATATAGATGTTGTTTCTGGTTGGAGATATGGCATTGTAATTTTTCTCTAAAGATCCTGATAATGCCACAATAACAACTGGATAGACAGTAAGTGTGTAACGCACATATTGATCAAGCACAACATTTTCCAAATAGAACCTGTGGGAAAAAGTAAAAATAGATCATTTATCTGCCTATGCAGTACTGTGGCACACTGCTGGTGGCTGGTGAGTCTTATTACACAAATCTGGGATTGCAGGACACAATGCCAGACTTGGAGATATGCCAGGATGGTGACAATGGCTACTGAAAGATTAGTGCCAGTATCCTCTGTGCAAAGGTGCAAGTGCTTGGAGCTCATGGATTGTGCCCTGCTGTGCAGTTTGGCTGCGGGCAAGTTGGAGGTCATTTAGAGAAGGTGGTGGATAGAATCCATCAAAAACCCACTTTCGTTTCCATGTGGGGTTTTCCTGGTGGCAAGTTTGTTGGATGAGTTTTGTAAAATTGCAGCCGGAGTATTAATGAGGAGAGTTGGGCAATCAACAAGGACCTTAACAAGCATTAATCATCAGGATAATTTTGAAAAGTGTAAGAGACAGGGGCAAGATGATTCCAATGTTGAGATGGACCTTGACAGGCTTCTCTACCAATTCTACCACATATCTCACCATAGCCCACATAGTTCCCACTCACAAATAAGTTAAAAGAATAGAAAAGATTTGGATTACAACTTGGGAAAGTCACCATTTTTACAGGAAGATTAAAATAGAAAGCTATTATCTAAATGACACGAGATTGCAGAGCTCTGAGGTGCAGTAAGATTTGAGTGTCCTAGTGCACGAGTGTACTTGGAACACAGGTACAGCAACTAATTAAAACGTTTATAGAAAATTATCATTCATCATGAAAAGAATTAAATACAAAAGTTGAGGTTATACTTCAATTATACAGGAACTGATGAGACACCACATCTGAAATACTGAGCACAGTAATGTTTTCCTATTTATGAAAAGATGTAAATGCATTGGAAGAAGTTCAGAAAAGGTTGACCTGGAATGGTGGTAGGTTATCTTATGAGTAAATTTTGGACAGACTAGGCTTGTATTCACTGAAATTTCAAAGACTAATGGTGATGTATTTAAACTAACAAATGATATGGACAAAGTTAACTCTGCAATCTTACTTTAAATCAAATGGAGGGGTTTTTAGCTGAAGATTCAAAACTCATAAAAGATAATGTTAGCACAAGTATCAGGTGGATCTTCAGAATTCAGTGAGTGACCAGCAACGTGGAATGAACCTCTGAACAGAGCACGGGAGCAAAATGCCTGGTATCTTTTAAGAAGTGGTTAAATGCAGCAATGGAGAAGGTGAAAAGAACATAGGCTTCTTCTGTGCTGAATGCATCTTGACATTAGGAAGTCCTCTGAAGTATTCTGAATCAGCAAAGGTTGTGAAATTTTAATTTCAGAATTATACTAAAAACTATTCATAGCTTTGACTCAAGAACCTGATATAAACGTAGTTGGGCTGTCAGGAAAGCTCTGTGCTTGCCCAATTAGTTAAAAGCCCAGTCTTTGAAACTTCTTCAACCTCAACATTAAATTTATAAATGGAACCCCTACTTGTTCCTCTTCTTCCCAATGCTGAAGTTAATTGTGGCATAATAACAGAGAGCAGGTTGAAAAGCAATCTTAGGTCTTCCTGCTTTGTAAAAACTAGTGTCAGTAGCATGGTACCTACAATAACAGAGATTTCCAGCAATGACAATTTTAACACCAGATGGTGAAAACTGATTAAAATTGTAACTGTGCATACCATAAAATGACCTCAAAGGCCAGGATAGAGAGTGAAACTGTACCAGAGGTCACATTTGAAATACATCCACTATAAGTTAATACGACAGCAAAGTTGATCAGTGTTGCTATGGTTGTCCATGTCGCATAAACAGCCAGTCCATTCTGTATCTACAAATTAGGTAATAGACATTCATTGAAAGGAGTCAGTCTCAGTAAAACAATTAAATATTTTCCATAAGACCAGCTGAACTGGAAAAGAAGACGCTATACTCTGTGATGTTAAAATGCTTAAGGTAAAATTGAAACTTGTATCCTGAATGCAATCACTTTTTATGTCTGTCAAACATACACTGTTGTATATATACTTTGTTTTTCACCTTTAAGGTTTCCATGTGCACTATGTATACAATGTTGTGACTTTGCTTGATAGTTGACCTGTACTGAGTTGCAAGTTGCACACACAGAGAAATCTGTCAGTTTGTGACAGTGTCTGCTTCATAACTCAATATATGGTTTATTGTTTAAAACAAACTAACCCATGATGTGAGCACTGCTGCCTCACTGCACCAGGGTCCCAGGTTCGATTCCAGCCTCGGGTGACTGTCTGTGTGGAGTTTGCACATCCTCCCCATGTCTGTGTGGATTTCCTCCGAGTGCTCCGTTTTTCTCCCACAGTCCAAAGGTGTGCAGGTCAGGTGAATTGGCCATGTTAAATTACCCATAGTGTTAGATGCATTAGTCAGAGGGGAATGGGACTGGTTGGATTACTCTTCGCAGGGTCGGTGTGGACTTGTTGGGCCGAATGGCCTGTTTCCGCACTGCAGGTAATCTAATCTAATCTAAAAAAGTTAAGCAATCCCTGATGACCAACTGATTATTAGACCATTATAAATAATATCACAAACAACAGCTATGAAATTAATTGCCAGTAATGCCATGGCAGATAAACTCATCACATGGTTTTTGAGCAATCCCTTTGTTCTTTGTATGGACATTACTCATTTAAAAGAAACAGATTAATGACTATGTTAAAGTAATGAATGGCAGAATTTCATACAAACGTGGTAAGCATTTGCTATTGATGGCAGTAATTTGCAGGTTGAAAGAATCCCATCAAAGCACTTTCTCCCTTCAAAGAAGTCAGGCTGTTGGCAGGCCCCTTATGAAAGGAATTCAAAGCTGCCTTGCAATTAAATCTGATAAATATACTAGGAATGAGTTGTAGCCTCATACAGTATGGAAACAGACGCTTCAGTTTAACTCATCCACGCCTCAGGATATCCCAATCTGACCTAGTCCCATTTGCCAGCATTTGACCCATAGCCTTCTCATCCCTTCTCAGACCCATCCACACACCTTTTAAATGTTGTGAATAGATTTTTGAGATTTGCTGGATTCACAACAGTGTTTCCAAGCCCCTTAGCCACCTTCAGGCTAAAATCCAGGTCCAAGTGTCTGCCAAGCCTAACATACGCTATCATATCTACTGCTTTGAGTTTCTTTTTACATGTTGAATATTGACATATGAACATTTTTCAATTCAATACCTCTCTAGGGCATTTTTTAAGAAAATAACCATGAATTTCCTTCGCAGTGCCCTAATTACCCTAAGGCATGTCACACCAGCTCCCAGCTTGATATTTTAACAGCTGAGATAGTAATTCTTCATTTATTTTTCTCAGCAACTCTCCAATATTGAATAACATATATCTTATAGATTCTAACGCTTATCCAATCACTGCCTCAAACTCTCTCTTACCCTGCTGTAATCCCTCCATTGCTGTTGGCTGTACTTCCAAATGCCTACGTCCTCCCAAGCTTGGGAATTCAATCCTATTCATTTCCTCCCTCCTCAGTATTCAAGGGCCCAAACACACCTTCCAGTCAATCTAGTCTACTTCATTCACTACTCACAATGTGGTCTCCTCTACATTGAGGAGACAAAGCTTAGATTGGATGACTGCTTTGCAGAACACTTATGATCTGTCCACAAAAAAGACCCTGAGCTTCCTGTTACCTGCCACTTCAACACATCACTTTGTTCCCTGGCCAACATCCCTGTCTCAGGCTTGTTGCAGTGCTCTGGTGAAACTCAGCACAAGCTGGAAGAACAGCGCCTCATTTTCTGCTTTGGAACTCTACACCTTAATGGACTCAATATTGAGTTCAATTTTAGGGCTTGAGCCACTTTCTCCCATGTCTTTAACCCAACCCCCCACACCCCAGGCTTTGTTATCACATATAATGCTATTACATGTAAATCATTGTTAGCCACTAGGAGTCCCCTGCCATTCTTCTAGGCTGACCGTTATCTACTCCTTTATCTGCCCAACTGTTTTGGTCTCTCTTTTGGTTCTATCTCCACCCATTATTTACTCCTTACCCTTGTATCTTCTTCATAAAAAACAACTTTTTCCTAGCTACCATTAGTTCTGAGAAAGGGTCACTAGACCCGAAATGTTAACCGTGATTTCTCTCCACAGATGCTGCCTGACCTGATGAGTTTTTCCAGCAATTTCTGTATTTGTTTTTGTTGGAGAAACTCAGAAGATTGGGCTGAATTTGTGAAGAGAGAAATACTTTATATTTCAAGTACAGCATGACTCTTTTTCCGAACTCAGCTGATCCGGTTATTTCTCGCGCAGATATATTGAACCAATAATAAGCATTTTTCCATTCCATCTTAATAAACTTTGTCTTTTCAAATTGATGTTCCATAAACACATACCAGTATTCTGACAAGCCACATATCAATCTTTCGATACTTTTGCATCCATGGGAGCTGAGTATGTAGCGCACGATAAGTAAAGAATAAAGCCACGTAATTGGTGAAAACAATCAAAGCAAGGAAAGCGAGTGCAGGAATAATGTACCTGAAATAAAGGGAAAAAACAGATCAAACACTGATATGGAAAGCAGCTGAGGAAAATGAAACTCAATGGGAGAAGTAACATTTACATAGACGGTGCAACATTTTTTTTAGAAGCAGGTCTACATTCACCCTGTTTGTTTATAATAGCGACACTGCTATACTTAATATTGGGTCTGTTCCATACACAAATGGGTTCCAATTCTCCTGCTTCATTTTTTAATAAAAGGAAGAAGGAATGAGTCTGCCTCCTCTACATATTTAAACTCGAATCTTCTGCTCTGAAGACCATATTGCTTAAAATTCAAATTCATAGTTCTGGATTGGGATATAAGTTCAAATTGCACATGAAAAAGACCTACAGCAATCTTCCTTTTTGAAAAAATGAATCTCATACAAGAAACTAAGCTCGTAGTTTCCTCTTAGCTGATTATTCAACTGTTTTACATTACTTTCTAAAACTCTGCCCTTCCTGGCATATGGTCTCACAAGATCTAGTTTCCCATAATCGCTGTCAAAGTTAGACTCCAAATACTGAGTCCAGTTTTGGGCACCATGCTTTATGAAAAATGCCTCAATTTTCAAAGTCTGTGGAAGAGACAAACTGGAATATCATTAGCGATGAGTAGCTTCAGTCATGTGGGAAGACTAAAGTTGTGATTAACCTTCCCAGCACTAAGACAGACAAACACTGATTTCAAAAGGTGTTCAAAGTTTTCAGGGGGTCAATAAAAAGTATATAGGACAAAACTGTTTCCATTGGCAAGTGGGTTGGTAACCAGAAAAGACAGATGTAAAGAAATTGGCAGATGGAACTAAGAGAGGTATTTATTTTTCCCTTTCAGAATTGTTACCAAAGGTGTGCTATGGATCCTCCATTCCTTCAAGGTCTGGCTCATTTTATGCAGTCACTTTTTTGTCTGTTTCAATATACCAATAATAAATTAAAAGCAGTGTTGGAAATACTCAGCAGGTCTGGTGGCACCATCAAAGAGGAAAACAAAGTTAACATTTTAAATTGACTCTGATGTAGAATGTTTTCTTTATTTATTTGTGGGATGTGGGCATCGCTGGCTGGCCAGCATTTATTACCCATCCCAAGTTTCCCATGAGCGGGTGCTAGTGAACTGCCTTCTTGAACTGCTGCAGTCCACCTGTTGTGGTTTCATACATAATGTCGCTTGGGAGGGAATTCCAGGATTTTGACCCAGCGACAGTGAAGGTATGGGGATATATTTCTAAAGTTGATGAGTGGCTTGGAGGGGAACTTTCAGTTGGCAGTGTTCCCATATATCAGCTGCCTTCCCCTTTTAGATAGTGTCATGTGTTTGGAAGGTGTTGTCTGAGGATCTCTGGTGAATTTCTGTAGTGCTTCTTGTAGATAGTAACATACTGCTGTTACTGAGCATCGGTGGTGAAGGGAGTGAATGCTTGAGGAAGTGGTGTCAATGAAGCGGGTTGATTTGTCCTGCTTGGTGTCCAGCTTTTTGAGTGTTGTTGGAGCTGTGCTCATATCGGCAAGGGGGTAGGATACCATCACACTCCTGACTTCTGCCTTGTAGATGATGGATACGCTTTGGGAGATCAGGAGGTATGTTACTCGCCACAGTATCCTCAGCTTCCGAACTGCTCTTGTAGCCACTGTGTTTATGTGGCAGGTCCAGTTGAGTTTCTTGTCAATGGTAACACCAAGGATCTTGGTAGTGGGGATTTCAGTGATGGTAGCACCATTGAATGTCATGAACTGATGGTTAGATTGTTTCTTATTGCTGATGGTCATAGCCTGGCATTTGTGTGGCATGTATGTTATTTGCTACTTTTCAGTCCAAGTCTGGATATTATCCAGATCTTGTTGCATTTGAACATTGTTATGACACGGGGTAAACTCTCCTGCTTAATGTAAAGCAGCAACACAGAAAAGATTTATCCTCTGCAGCAATCTGTGAAAATTCAAGAGGCCAAGATCTAATTAAAGTAAAAATTAACAAATTTATTTCTTAAAGTAGAACAGAGAATAATTAACTAACAACTATTTACAACTCCTTCCCCTAACCTATCTTTTACCTTCCCTTCTACAATACTAGTCCGATAAAATCCCCGATTACAAATTACAAAACAAAACTTCTTATCTCAAAACTAGGCTTCTTTCGGTTCTTCTCTGTATTTTGGTCTTCTTTTCTTCTTGGGGATTCTGCTTCATAGGTTACTGATCGATAAAGGTACCTTTAAGACAGCTATTTTTCTGGGCAGTGTACAGATATCATTGGCTTGGCAGTTCTCCTCTCAACTGTTCAATGTTCCCAAGTCTTATACTCCCAGAACTTGGGATTGTGTCATTGGCTTTTAAGATTGTCAATATACTAAATTCAAACTTGATTGGAATTTGGTTTTTTTGGGGTATAATTTAAACTGATTGGCTGAATTTGAATTTGTATTTTATTGTCTCATAGCAACTTAGCCAGTGCTATCAGTTCTGAACCAAATGTTACATTGTATTTTATTGAGAACACTTGGTGCTATCACTGTTAGCTTTTAACTCTTTAAAGGTACAGTACACCCACATCTTCATAACAGCATGGACTGACTGCCTTGGTATCTGAGGAATCACAAATGGTGCTGAACATTGCGCAATAACCAGCGAACATTCCCATTTTTGACCTTATGATGGCGGGAAGGTCATTGATGAGTAGCTGGGGACACTGCCCTAGGCCATAAGACCATAAGACATAGGAACAGAAATTAGACCATTCAGCCCATCAAGTCTGCTCTGCCATTCAATCATGGATGGTAAGTTTCTCAACCACATTCTCCTGCTTAGAACATAGAACATTACAGTGCAGTACAGGCCCTTTGGCCCTTGATGTTGCACCGACCTATGAAACCAATCTGAAGCCCATCTAACCTTCACTATTCCATTATCATCCATATATTTATCCAATGACCATTTAAATGCCCTTAAGGCTGGCAAGTCTACTACTGCTGCAGGCAGGGCATACTAGGCCCTGACTACTCTCTGAGTAAAGAAACTACATATGACATCTATCCTATATCTATCACCACTCAAGTTAAAGCTATGTCCCATCATGCTAGCCATCACCATCCGAGGAAAAAGGCTCTCACTGTCCACCCTATCTAATCCTCTGATCATCTTGTATGTCTCTATTAAGTCACCTCTTAACCTTCTTCTCTCTAATGAAAACAGCCTCAAGTCCCTCAGACTTTCCTCATAAGGCCTTCCCTCCATACCAGGCAATTTCCTGGTAAATCTCCTCTGAACCCTTTCCAATTCTTCTACATCCTCCCTATAATTTGGCAACCACAACCGTATGCAATACTCCAAGTGTGGCTGCACCAACGTTTTGTACAGCTGCAACATGACCTCATGGCTCCGAAACTCAATCCCTCTACCAAAGGAACATGACATACCATACACCTTCCTAACAACCCTATCAACTGTGTGGCAACTTTCATGGATCTATGCACATGGACACTGAGATCTCTTTAGCCCAGTACTCTGTATTCCTGTTACACCTGCCAAAATGAATCACATCACACGTTTCAGCATTAAACTCCATTTGCCACCTCTCAGCCCAGCTTTTCAATGTCCCTCTGTAACCTGCAACATCCTTCCACTTTACTGAAGCCCACAGACACTACATTAATTGCTTTACCCTCATCCACTTACCTTGGTCACTTTCTCAAAGAACTCAATAAGGTTTATGAGGCATGACCTACCCATCACAAAACCATGTTGACTATCCCTAATCAAATTATTCCTTTCTAGATTATTATAAATCTTATCTCTTGTAACCTTTTCCAATACTTTACCCACAAATGAAGTAAGGCTCACTGGTCTATAATTACCTGGGTCATCTCTACTGCCCTTCTTGAACAAGGGGACAACATTTGCAATCCTCCAGTCTTCTGGCACTATTCCTGTTGACAATGATGACATAAGGATCAAAGCCAAAGGCTGTGCAATATCCTTCCTAGACTACCACAGAATCCTAGGATAAATCCCATCCAGCCCAGGGGACTTATCTATTTTCACACTTTCCAAAATTGCTAACACCTCCTTTTGCGAACGTCAATCCGGTCTAGTCAAATAGCCTGTATCTCAGTATTCTCCTCAACAATGCTGTCTTTTTCCTGTGTGAATATTGGCGAAAAATATACATATAGTGCCTCTTTTATCTCCTTGGACTCCACGCACAACTTCCCACTACTGTCCATTACTGGCTCTAATCTTACTCCAGTCATTCTTTTATTCCTGACATACCAATAGAAAGCTTTAGGGTTTTCCTTGGTCCTATCTACCAAAGACTTCTCATGTCCCCTCCTGGTTCTTCTTCCTCCGCATAACTCTTGATCTGCTTGACACTCAAGAACTTATCTATCTCAGTCTTAAATATACTCAATGACCTGGCCTCCACAGCCTTCTATGGTAATGAATTTCATAGATTCGCCATTCTCTGGGTGATAATGTTTCTCTTTATCTCCATTCTAAAAGGTCTTCCCTTTACTCTAAGGCTGTACCCTCGAGTCCTATTCTCTCCTAACAATGGACAAATCTTCCCAACATCTACTGTGTCCAGGCCATTCAGGATTCTGTATGGTTCAATTAGATCTCTCCTTATCCATTGAGTATACAACTAAGTCCTCAAATATCATTCGCATGTTAAGCTTTTCATTCCTGGGACCATCTCGTGAACCTCCTCTGAACACGCTCCAGGGCCAGTACATCCTTCCTGAGATATGCGTACAATACACCAAATGTGATTTGATCAGAGCCTCAGAAGTACATCCCTGCTTTTATATTCTAGTCCTCTCAAAATAAATGCCATAATTGCATTTGCCTTCCTAAGTACTGACTCAGCCTGCAAGTTTACCTTGAGAGAATCCTGGACTAGAACTCCCAAGTCTCTTTGCACTTCAGACTTCTGAATTTTCTTCCCAGTTATAAAATAGTCCATGTCTCTACTCTTCCTACCAAAGTGCACGACCTCATACTTTCCCACATTGTACTCCATCTGCCACTTCTTTGCACATTCTCCTAAATTGTCCAATTCCTTCTGCAGCCTCCTCACCTATATGTCCCTCTACCTACCTTTGTATTGTCTGCAAACTTAGCCAAAATGCCCTCAGTTCCTTCATCTAGATAATTAATGTATGGAGTGAAAAATTGTGGTCCCAACACTGAGCCTTGTGGAACACCACTTGTCACCAGCTGCCATCCTGAAAAGGGCCCTTTAATCCCCATTCTCTGCTTTCTGCCAGTCAAGCTTCTATCCATGCTAGCCCCTTGCCTCTGACACCATAGGCTCTTACCTTACTCAGTAGCCTCCTGTGTGGCACCTTGTCAAAGGCCCTCTTGAAGTCCAAGTCGGTAACATCCATTGGCTCTCCTTGATCTAACCTGCTCGTTCCTGCCTCAAAGAATTCTCAAAGATTTGTCAGGCATGACTTCTCCTTGATGAAACCATGTTAACTTTGCCCTATTTACCATACATTTCCATGTATTCAGAAATCTCAACCTTCACAATAGATTCCAGGATCTTATCTAAACCGAGGTTAGGCTAATCGGTCTGTAATTTTCCCTCTTCTGCCATACTCCCTTTTTAAACAGAGGCATCACATTAGTGATTTTACACTTCTATGGGACCCTTTCTGATTCTACTGATTCCTGAAAGATCATCACTAATGCGTCCACTATCTCTTCAGCTATTTCTCTTCGAACTCTGTGTGTAGTCCATCTGATCCAGATGACTTATCCATCTTCAGGCCATTCAGTTTTTCTAGCATCATCTCCTTGGTGATGGCCACCATACTCAGCTCTGCCCCCTCACGCTCTTGAATTTTTCATGTCTTCTACCGTGAAGACTGATGCAAAGTAATTGTTCAGTTCCTTAGCCATTTTCTTGTTCCTCACTACTATATCTCCAGCATCATTTTCCAGTGGCCCAAAGTCCACTTTTGCCTCACTTCTGCTCTTTATATGTATAAACAAACTCTTATAGTCTTCCTTTATATTACTGGCTAGCATACTCTCATATTTAATCTTCTCCCTCCTTACTTATTTTTTTGATGCTCTCTGATGGTCTTTGTCAGCTTCCCAATCCTCTGGTTTCCCACTGCCCTTCACCACATTATATGCTTTTTCATTCACTTTTATGCTTTCCCTGACTTCCCTAGTCAGTCTTGGTTGCCTCATCCTCCCTGTTCCATGCTTCTTTTTCTGAGGGATGAATCTCTGCTGTGTCTCCTGAATTACTCCCAGAAACTCCTGCCATTGCTGTTCCACTGTCTCTCCCGCTGGCTCCTCTCCCAATCAGTTCTCTTCATCTCCTTCCTCATGCCTCTGTAGTTGCCTTTATTCAGCTGCAATGCCATTACCTCTGATTCTATTTTCTTCTTCTCAAATTGCAGAGTAAATTCAATCACATTATAATGACTGCCTCAAAAGGGTTCCTTCACCTTAAACTCCCTTATCAAGTCTAACTCATTGCACAACACTAAATCCAGTATTGCCTGTTCCCTAGTGGGCTCCACCACAAGCTGTTCCAAAAAAACCATTCGCAGTCATTCCACAAATTCCTTTCCTTGCAATCCACTACCAACCTGATTTTTCCAGTCCACCTGCATATTGAAAGCCCCTATGATCACTGTAACTTTGCCTTTCCTAATAATTTTTTCTATCTTCTGGTGTACCTTATGCCCCAGCTCCTGACTACTGTTTGGAGACCCGTACGTAACTCCAACTATGTTTTTTTTCACTTTTGCTGTTCCTCAATTCTCCCCACACAGATTCTACACCATATGACTGTACTTTAATTCTTAGTATTGATTTAATATCATTTCTTACTAACAAGGCAACCTCATCTCCACTGCCCACCTACCTATCTTCTCAATAGGATGCATATCCTTGTATATTCAGCTCCCAATCCTGAGCCCCTTGCAGTCACGTCTCCGTGATGCCCATCTAATGTCACACCTGCCAATTTTGATCTGTGCCAACAAGCTCATTTACCTTATTCCTTAAACTGCGTGCATTCAGATCTAACATCTTCAGTCATATATTAATCATCGCTCTTCTCATTGTTATTCGTTTGTCCAGTGTACTTGAAGTTTGATTGCTAACCATTTCCATACACTTTGTCCTATTTGTGTCTGTGCTGAAGATTTTAATAACCTCTCCTGACTTCAAGCTTTCTAATTTCTTCTGTAACTGAGCACTCCACTCCCCCTTACCCATTTAGTTTAAATCCCTGTCTACAGCCCAAGTGATACTGTTCGCTAGGATTCTGGTCCCAACATGGTTCACATGAAGACCGTTCCATCAGAACATGTCCCTTCTTCCCCAGCACTGGTGCTCTGAGGAACTCATGCAGAGATGTTCAAGAGATCAGACGACTGACCTCCAACAATCAGAACCATTTTGCTATGTGCCAGTATGACTGCAACCAGCTGAAAGTTTGACCCCTGATACCCATTGATTTGCTAGGGTGCCTTGATGCCAGACCCGGTGAAAAGGTGCCTTGCTGTCAATGGCCCTGGTGGAGCCACTGTTGATTTCTTCCATCATTTTATTGATATAACTATTATGTCCATAACTTCCTGTGATATTATCAATTTGAATCACCACATTCCCCTGCATCACCTGCTTCCTGGGTGGTGTCCATTTACTGTCTCATCTGCAAGACATCGCTTCTCAGTGTACTGCACTGAAGTGTCAGCTTGCATTTGTACAAATCCTTGAACCCAGAGCCTTCTGACTCAAAGTCAAGGCAGCCACATTAAGAACATAATGAGAACTAAACAAAATCAAGACACGTCAAGTCAGTAGCACAACAAAGGTATACATATTGTTATGTCTAGTCTGTAGGAATAAAATGGAGAAATTCAAACCAGTAATTGAAATATAAAGGTAAGAGTTTTAATGAAGAGCCATACCTGACTCAAAATGTCAACACTGTCTCTAATTTTCTGTACACACCGCCAGACCTTCTAGTACTTCCAGCACTTTCTGTTTTCAATTTATCACAGTGTTAACAGCTTTAACTACAACTGGAAAACCTGACTGCAAAAACTCAGCTCGACCTTGCTGTAGGGGACTTCCGCATATCAAAAGCCCCTTCCACTGTTGTTATGCTCTTTTCCACCCTCGTCCATTGGGCAGAAAATACAAACGTTTGAAAACATGTAACAACAGATTCAAGAACAGCTTCTTCCCTGCTGTTATCAGACTTTTGAATGGACCTCTTATATTCTAGAATTGATCTTTCTCTGCACATTTTCTGCAGCAGTAACACTACATTCTGCATTGTTTTCTATTACCCTGATGTACTTACGTAAGCTACAATTTGCTTGGATACCACTCAGAAAAATACTTTTCTCTGTATCTCAATACGTGACAATAATAAATCAAATCAAATATCTTATTGGTACCCCTCATGTGCTAAACTTTTGCCAGGTCCTTTCAGATTGTATTATGTTTCAGTGTTGTGACAGCAATGAAGAATTAGGATCTCATAAATGAGAATGAATGAGGAAGGAATAAAGGCTGAATTTAAATCTCATACAGGAAGAGAGTTAAAGAGAAGACTACATTTGAGAAAGAGGGGAAGAGGGCAAGGAAAATTAAATTTGAAATTTGAAATGTTAAATTCTGTTAAATCTCCAGCAATTGACTATACACACCAATGGGACTGAACAATATCAATTGTTCCCAGTTTGAGCTAAAGAATTTGAACAGAATTGCATTAAGTATCGTGTCATTCACAAAGCATCTTACATGATAAACAGTAACATTCTGCAGTGAGTTCCATGGCAAATAAATGGGCAAATTCGGAGTAAGAAGTCAGTTGTATGGTGTAAGAGAAACTGCACAGCATTCAACTGACCAGGAAGTTCACGAGGTTTTGAAATTGTGATTAGCTCTTAATCTCCTGAAATTGTTGATCAAATTGTAATTAATAAGAGTGTGCTATTACTATATCAATATTCAGAGGAGAAGCAGAATCAGCCAGAAATGCTCTATTGATGAAAGCACTATATTTTCAATACAGAGAGTGGTGGAAAAATAATACAGGTTCATTTGAGTCAAATATGTGGAGATCAAAGATAAGAAAGGATTGATACATTTGTTGGACCTTTAAGGATTAGAAAAGACATCCTTGCAGCAGGTTTGATTGTATCTGAAATATTACTTTCAGTTTTGGACACCACCTCTCAAGAATCTGATCTCTATTGTGATTCCATTTATACACGTTTATCCAAAATTCATTTTTAGTCAATAATAAAATGATAATTGTCCAACTTGTATTACCAAATTATCTGAGTACCTTCAACATATTTTGGACAGAGAACTCCAGGTCCCCATTTACAGATTTGTTTTTAGCAGTTGTGTTGATCTGGCACTTTTAGTTTAGTCCATTGAGTTTTCTATCTAATCTGCAAGGTAATACATATTATTAGCATTGGCCTTACTCCTGACCCTCTAAAATTGGTGACTATGATCAAGCGTTGGAAAAGAAGATTGAACAGAAATCAAATTGCAGATTGCAATTATATAAATTTACGGCCATTTTTGATTTGGGTGGGGAATGGAATAACCAAGACCTTGGGTATGGTTGACTTTTTGGAGTAACACAACAGGTTGGTCCCAATAAAAACTGAATTTTCCATGGATTTATCCTGCTTTCCCCAGTGGTGGTAGATAGGGGAGAAAAAGGCATCAGTTTTACAGGGAACATATATACCTCACAATGGCCCTGTTCGAAGCACAAAGGAACAACTTCTTATTGTTTTACAGGAAAGAAAGTAAATTAATTCATTTTACTATCAAGCTTTCTACATTCATAACTTGAGAGAAATAGCATTGCATTACCTGTCATTGTTACATAACACAATCGTTTAACAATCACTTAACCTTGTTCAACTTTCCATGTTAGATTACTCTTCCCAACTGGAAACCTTTTAACAATGGCAAAACTTTGCTGTACAAACAGCTTCACTAAAAGTGGGAAGTGTTAATTCCTGAGAGATCTCCTAAAGCTGAGGAAGAAAGTAACCATGCAAATTCCAGCATCTTGGTAGAATATTAACACACTCTGCCATATTCAAAACGACAGCATTTACTACAAGAATAATCATGGCAATCTTACTAATGTGATTGAAGTAGCTTTCTGTCACTTACTCTCTATCCCAAAGAAAAAGCCAACCTATGTTCAAAAGATTGTTTGTAATCCAAATGATGTAAAAAGGGCACGGTAGTATGGAAGGCATCCATGTAAGGGCACTCCTGTGTGAATACATATTAAGAAGAAACAAATTAATAACAATAGTGCATTTGTTTGTAAGACTGGAAAAATCAAAATATACTAAGGAATAAGTTACCATTAGACAACACCTTATACACCCTCCAGGAGACTACCCCACCTTCCTTGCTTTTCTACTTGACACTCTTATTAATAAAGGGTAAAAACAATGACTGCAGATGCTGGAAACCAGATTCTGGATCAGTGGTGCTGGAAGAGCACAGCAATTCAGGCAGCATCCGACTCTTATTAATAAAGCCCAGCATTCCATGTTTTGTTAGACTCTCCACCTACCCTGCCAATTTCACTGATTTTTAATATTTACCCCTGACCGTGCAGATAAAGACCATTCTTGATTGAGTTTTTTGAAGAAGTAACAAAGAAGATTAATGAGGGCAGAGCAGTAGATGTGATCTATATGGACGTCAGTAAGGCGTTCGACAAGGTTCCCCATGGGAGACTGATTAGCAAGGTCAAATCTCATGGAATAAAGGGAGAACTAGCCATTTGGATACAGAACTGGCTCAAAGGTAGAAGACAGAGGGTGGTGGTGGAGGATTGTTTTTCAGACTGCAGGCCTGTGACCAATGGAGTGCCACAAGGATCAGTTCTGGGTCCTCTACTTTTTGTCATTTACATAAATGATTTGGATGCGAGCATAACAGGTATAGTTAGTAAGTTTGCAGATGACACCAAAATTGGAGGTGTAGTGGACAGCGAAGAGAGTTACCTCAGATTACAACAGGATCTGGACCAGATGAGCTAATGGACTGAGAAGTGGCAGGTGGAGTTTAATTCAGATAAATGCGAGGTGCTGCATTTTGGGAAAGCAAATCTTAGCAGGACTTATACACTTAATGGTAAGGTCCTAGGGAGTGTTGCTGAACA
>NC_057713.1:74763393-74797786 GCF_004010195.1 Chiloscyllium plagiosum
GATTTGAGCTATAGGGAGAGGCTGAACAGGCTGGGGCTGTTTTCCCTGGAGCATCGGAGGCTGAGTGGTGACCTTATTGAGGTTTACAAAATTATGAGGGGCATGGATAGGATAAATAGACAAAGTCTTTTCCCTGGGATTGGGGAGTCCAGAACTAGAGGGCATAGTTTAGGATGAGAGGGGAAAGATATAAAAGAGACCTAAGGGGCATCTTTTTCACACAGTGGGTGGTACGTGTATGGAATGAGCTGCCAGAGGATGTGGTGGAGGCTGGTACAATTGCAACCTTTAAGAGGCACTTGGATGGGTATATGAATAGGAAGGGTTTGTAGGAATATGGGCCGGGTGCTGGCAGGTGGGACTAGATTGGGTTGGGATATCTGGTCGGCATGGACAGGTTGGACCAAAGGGTCTGTTTCTATGCTGTACATCTCTATGACTCTATTCAGCCCATCAAGCCTGCACCCTGAAGTCCCACCCTATCTCCATAACCTCACATTTACCTTGGTTAATCCATTTAGTGTGCATATCCCTGTGGCTATGAGACAATTTAGCATGGCCAATCCACCTCTCACATAGCTTTGGACTGTGGGAGGACACTGGAACACCCAGCAGAAACCCACTCAGAGATAAGATGCACTCTTCATATACTGAGTCACCGAAGGCTTTGATCAAACTCAGGTCCCAGGTACTGTAAGGCAGCAGTGCCAACCACTGTGTCATCATGCCACCTTTATTTGTAGCCTTTATTTCAATTACATCTTCCTATTCTTTCAATAAACTGAGTCCTTCACATTTATCTGTAGTGAACTTTATCTGTCAATTGTCTGCCCATTCCTCCACCTGTGTTATGACCTTTTGAAGTCTATCAATATTCTCCCTACGGTATACTATACTTCCAAGTTTTGAGTCCATCCACATTAGCACACAAACTATTATCTAACTACAACAGAATGCACGACTCTAACATGGGAATTGAATCATATTTGTTTACCCTGGTGCCCTTATTCATTTACTTTTAATTCCTTTTTTTTAAATTACAAAATAGGTAACTGGTGTCATTGGTTGATAACATTTATCTTTGTGCTCTTGATTTAGCTGCAGACTGCATATGGTCTTGACTTTTATTTAATATTTAATTGGTGATTATGTTAGTTGAAGGAAACTAAAATGTCCACAATCTGCAGCCAATCTACGATTCTACAATTACACTTTACATCTGCAGTAATTTTTATTCCATTATATTCTTAACAGCTAGTGGAATGACCTGACCAATTGCCTCACTCTACAAGTGCTAATACGATTCACTGATTTTGGAAAATGGGTCTCAGGAACAGGAGTGGGTCATTTTGACATTCGAGCCTGTCAAATGATTGGTCTAGTTGCGGTCTTAGTTCTACTTTCCCATCTACCCTGAACCCTCACCCTGATTCCCTTAACCCTCATTCCTTGGTCTAACAGAAATCTAACTCAGCCCTGAATGAGTTCAACAGCTCAATCTACACTGAGGGGAGGAATCTTATTCTAGACTGCATCCCCAATTTCTAGACTCCCTCACAATGAAAAACATCCTTTCAGACTGTTAAGTTCCCTCAACATATTATAGATCTCAATAAAGATGACACCTTATTCCTCTGAACATACAATAGGTAAATGCCCAGCGTGTTCATGGTGAAATAACATTTTCATTACAGGAATAAATCACATTAGTAAGTGTTTAAAAAAACTGTGGACTGAAATGAGTGGACTAGGTTGTTTTAAAATCAATGTTTGATTCTGTGATCACGCATTTGCAGACACTGTGTGAACAACTCTTTGAACAAGAATTAGTTGGAGCTAAGTTTGCAGATAACACCAAAATTGGAGGTGTAGTGGACAGCAAAGAAGGTTACCTCCCATTACAGTGGGATCTTGATTAGATGGGCCAATGGGCTGAGGAGTGGCAGATGGAGTTTATTTTAGATAACTGCGAGATGCTTCATTTTGGGAAAGCAAATCTTAGCAGAACTTATACACTTCATGGTAAGGTCCTAGGGAGTGTTGCTGAACAAAGGTTCATAGCTCCTTGTAAGTAGAGTCGCAGGTAAATAGGATAGTGACGAACTCTTTGAACAAGAATTAGTTGGAGCTACGTTTGTAGATGACAGCAAAATTGGAAGTGTAGTGGACAGTGAAGGTTACCTCAGATTACAATGGGATCTTGATCTGATGGGCCAATTGACTCATGGAAGAAGGTGTTTGGTATGCTTTCCTTTATTGGTCAGAGTATTGAGTACAGAACATTGGTTAGGCCATTTTTGGAATATTGCGTGCAATTCTGGTCTCCTTCCTATCGGAAGGATGTTGTAAAAGTTGAAAGAGTTCAGAAAAAATTTACAAGGATGTTACCAGGGTTGAAGGATTTGAGCTATAGGGAGAGGCTGAATAGGCTGGGGCTGTTTGCCTTGGAGTGTCAGAGGCTGAGGTGTGACCTTATATAAGTTTATAAAATCATGAGGTGCATGGATAGGATAAATAGACAAAGTCTTTTCCTGGGGTGGAGTAGTCCAGAACTAGAGGGCATAGGTTTAGGATTAGAAGGGAAAGATATAAAAGAGACCTAAGGGGCAACGTTTTCACGCAGAGGGTGGTACGTGTACCAGAAGAAGTAGTGGAGGCTAGTACAATTGCAACATTTAAAAGGCATCTGGATGGGTATATGAATAGGAAGGATCTGGAGGGATATGGGCCGGGTGCTGGCAAATGGGACTAGATTGGATTGGAATATCTGGTTGGCATGGATGAGTTGGACCGAAGGGTCTGTTTCCGTGCTATACATCTCTATGACACTGTGATGATGATTTAGAGCCCAGGGGTATACAATGCAAACCTTTGTTGACTTCACAAAGTTGACTGGTGGATGGACTAATTAGCAGTCATCAATGATAGAGATCTTTTTACCAGCCAACAACAATTGTGATTGGTTCTCAAGATACTCAACAGCTTGGAGTTGGGAACAATTCATACAGAGAGGGAGAGACAGATAGAGAAAGAGAAACATTTTCAATTCTTGCCCAGCTCAGGAGTGGCCTCTCCACTCTTTATAATCACAACTCATTGTAAACCTGAAGGAACTAGCTTATCTTTCATGTAACTGTTATAGGTTATAGTGGCACAGTGGTTAGCACTGCTGTCTCATAGTGTCAGGGATCCAGATTCAATTGTTGTGGAGTTTGTATGTGTCTCCTGTGTCTGCATGAGTTCCCATTGGGTGCTCTGGTTTCCTTCCACAGTCCAAAGATGTGCATGTTAGGTGGATGTGCCATGCTAAATTGCCCCATAGTGTGTAGGTGAGGTGGGTTAGCTATGGTAAATGAGGGGTTACAGGGTGTTTGGGTAGGTTACTCTTTGGACGGTCTGTGTAGACTTGATGGGCTGAATGGCCTATTTCCACACTGTAGGCATTCTATGATGTTTCAATTAATAAATGAGAGATCTTATATAAGGGAACAAGCCGCCTTTGTCTCTTATCAACTAGTGGAAGCATCTGAGGAGAAGACTGAAGCAATGTTCTGGCCAGCAGGAGAGTGATAAAGATTATCTCAATAACAGAACCTGGGAACAAAGACCACTGAACTGTATTTCCAGTTTTGATCCCCTCTGCCCCTAACCTATCTAACTCTGTCTGTTTATGCAAAGGCAATAGGTGTGGTAATTAGTAGTATTAAATGGTGATGGTTCAGAACTACTTATCTGTAGCTCGTGTCTAATTACAAGCAATAAATAATCATTCTTGTTTGTGTATAAACCTTTATATCAACTTGGGTTTACCTGAAAATCAGGTAATTTGGTGAACTCTGCATAATTTTAAAATCTTTAACTTTTGTGATGACTTTGGGAGTAGTGGGACTTGAATTCCAGCATGTTATCTAGTTGAGTTGTAACACAAACCTTCTTTAAACTGCTTCCAACATAATTATCTCTCATTTTCAAAAACATCGACACCAAAGCTGTACATAATACTCTGGGATTTGAGTTGCAGTCTCTCCTAACCATGTCCTGTTATAGATATAATTGTTTGCCAGTCTTTTAAATCATTGAACAAATCACAAGGTCATGTTATTTTGTTGATATTTGGTCCTTGCTCCAGCTTTGTTGCTTAGAGACAACTAAATAAATCCTCAAAATAGTTAAAGGGATTTATAGTGGAATCTAATTGATGGGTATTAAATCCTTGGTACCTCAATTGGCCAGACCCCAAAAGCAGGCTTGAGGATTGATGCTTAACTAATCCATGTCTATTCTCACTGATACAGACAGCACAGTAACTTGACGCTAACTCGTACAATTGATCTCTGGGCCAGAGCTGAATAACTTACTGAGTGGTTTTGTTGAGGCAAGGCTTAGTGAACCAATCAAAGCCAGCTTTGTTTCTGTTCAGGAGAAGCAGCTACTTGTGAAAGACAGTCTGAACAGGAAGCAAGGCAAATTATATTGCGCTGGGGAAGAGATCATGTTCAAACATTTTCTGACACTGCACTGAACAACTTGTGGAGATTGAAGAGAAAACATCTTTCCAAATAGGACCACTTTCAGACAAACTTTCCAAAGGCAATGACAGCAGACAGCCATGTTGGTTGACGTTAGAATTCTCATCCAAAGGACCTGGTCACAATGCTACACAAGAGCTCAGACCAGTCATAAAAATTATTTAGTGCACTGTCAAAGACAACTGCATCTGTCACCTCACACTCGACTCAATGTACCAAATACCGATCCCTCACTAGCCCAATTTTCATCAATCAAACTAGCATTCACACCTTCAGTTTGAGTGACATACACTTAGCACCGCTGCAACTCTCATAACCACATTTCATACGCTGCCAGGTCACTCATTGTACTATACTCGTTAACCTCCCTGGGAAGGTTTAAATCTGACGATCTTCAACTCCATTTTCCTGCTTTTCACCATAATCCTAAATTCCTTTGCTAATTAAACATCTATCTCAGCCTTGGATATGTTAACAACCCAGCTCAACACCTTTCTATAATCAAAAATTTCTACATACTCACTACTGACTGAGAGAAGAAATTCCTCCTCATTTCTGGGTGAACCTGTACTCTAATACAATCTGGAGATAACTGGCAGAGAACAAGCATGACGGTTTTGGAGAAGACTGTGCGAATCAATGTTGCTGTGGCCAGAGGGAGAACTGAAATAATCAAAAGATGATGGAATCATCAGACCTAAATTCTTATCCACTTATCTCTCATTCTATAATTACTTCTGATTTACAATCTTCAGATGGGTAACTCTGGCTTACCTCCCCATATCCTTGTACCCTTCTCTTTCAGATACTCCAAGAACTGCCACCTAACCAGTGGTGGGATAAAAGGATAATGAAGGAATGGCACCACAGTCACACCAGCTCAGATACATTAAATTGAGTATAAGTTAAAAGATAGCTTAGAGATGGGATTTCCATGTGGTGAAGATGGTCACAAGGGGCTTGCCACCTGTGCAAGAGTGCTGGGGGTGTCACTTGCTGGATGCTGAGGGCATATATGAATTCTGCTGCAGAAGACTTTCATAGAGTGGCATTCAGAAAAAAACTGCGCATGGTAGTGATTCATTATCAGACACAAACTTGGCACAGTTGTCTGTACGAAGTTTACAACTATCCCTTACTGTTGGAAGTGGTGACTAACCCCAGCAGCAGCATCATAGATCTAACTATGATGTACAGTAAGATAGTGAAGGTTTCCACTTCCATTGTGGAATTAATAGAAGCCTCACAAAGTCCAGGGAAGCTCAGACTTCAGTCATACATGGAGATCTTGTTGTAGTGAAAGCTCGAACTACCTCCAAACAAGATGATCATGTTCCAACACAGGCTCAGAATCCTGCTGTCAACCAGTTTCCGGGAAGACTCCCAGTGCCTTCAGAATCAAAACACAGTTTGGGACAATGAATTTAACAATTAGTTGCAGAATACTTTGAAGTTTACTCTAGAGTTTTCATTTATTTATTTCTCTTCAGAGTGGAGTGAGTGTTTTTATTAGGAAAGGATAGATTTAAATATTTGCATAATTCAAATTGTTTGTCAGTAATCGTTGCATCTGCTTTTGAGCAACTTTGTTTCAGTGATAAACCAGTTATAACTAGTTTGATTTAACTTTATTCTGATTAGTGAAGGAGTGGGACAAGGAGAGCAAACTTAAAGCTCCAACTTTAGTTGAATATTTTGCTCAATTTCATTCATGTATCCCTCCTCTCTCCTACTTCTTTTCATTTCTTCTAAAGGTGGAGGTCACAGGTCAGGAGGCAGTGGCTAAAGTTGACAACCTATGTTTATGTCGAAATAAAATAGCATTTACGGTTTTATTAACCTGATTTCATAGCTCCAGTTGTTCCACATCTACCTATTTTTGCACTGCCCTTATGGGTGGAGATTGAACAATATTCAATGATATTCAACGAGCAATCTTAATATGGCACGCGGCTCAATGATTAGCACTGCTGCCTTATAGCACCAGGGACGCGGGTTCAATTCCAGCTTTGGACAACTGTTTGTGTGGAGTTTGCACATTCTCCCCCTATGTCTGCTTGGGTTTCCTCTGAGTTTTCCGGTTTCCTTCCACAATCCAAAGATGTGCAGTTTAGCTGGATTGGCTATGCTATTTGCCCATATTGTCCAGGGATGTGTGGGTTTGTTGGATTAACCGTGGGAAATGCAGAGTTACAGGGTAGGAGGAGTGAATGTGGGTGGGATGCTTTTTGGAGTCAGTGTGGCCTTCTTGGGCCAAATGGCCTGTTTCTACATTGTAGGGATTCTATTCTATGAAAATGCATAGATTAGAGACAATACAGTAAATCCTTTCTATCCACAAAACCATGAATTCACCTAACACACCAAAAAAAACAATAAAAATTAATATCAGCAGGCAAAAATCGCACATTCATGATATTTTAAACTATTTTAAACTTGTAAACAATTTTTTTATCAAGGTCAGCATTCTCAAATTTCATCATTCATGTGGGTTCTCAGGAACAGAACACATACAGATACAGAGGAATGAATGTAGGTACATTAATTGGAGCATCATATTACCTTCTGCATAATCCAATGCATGCATACAGAAGCCATATAGCTTGCCAGGTATAAATAACTCCCCAAATAGAGAAGGTCCATCCTGCAGGGGTCAACTCAGTATCATATTTCTTTGATATGTTTCCAACAGACTGATAAAAAGGTCCTAGCAAATTGACAAATGCTATTATTAGACAATTGAAAATCTGCACAGTTGCATAATATGAAGGAAAATAACTAATTAAATCTAAACAAATACAAACACTGTACAGTGATAACAAATACTTGAGCTGGCTGGTGCAGAATCATGCTAAGGACTTTTTAACCAATTAGTGAAATTAGGTCATGCTCATTTTAGAAATTTCAAAAAGGCAGTGCCTGGAAGGTAGACAGCAATTAGGCTCCTGGGTCTGTCAGCTTTAGGTGGCCACTTTCTCCCTTCTTTTCTACCACTTTTGTCTTCTTTCTTTTCTTTTCTCTTCATCTTCTTCCTGTTGGCAGTGGCAGAAGAGGTGAAATCATGGAGGCAAGAGGCTGGAGCAGACACTTGGTGACTGATGGTCTAGACTTGTTGGAGCCAGGGACTCCTGATTGTGGTGGGCCTGGAGCAGGGAATCCAGGCATTGACAAGGAGGTGGCTGAAGTGGCAGCGGTATGGTATGCCTGGAACAGGGACTCCAGGCATCAGTGAGGTGGTGATTTCAGAAGAACCAAGGACACCTGGTTGTGGTAGACCCTGAGCCAGGATCTCATGGTTGTTGGTGAGGCAGCAGAGAGCAGAGCCAGTGGCTCCTGGTTGTGGTGTGAGTGTGGGTCTGGCACAGGACCCGGCAATGGTGACCCATCCATGGGGCCAGATGCAACTCACCATGACAGTATAGACAGGAATCACCGCTGTACATCAAAAATTCCTCACACTAAGAATTTCGGCAATCATGCTTTAGCCACCAATACCATATTAAATACAAATGAGGACAGATCGGATAACTAAAGACATATCCTTGAATGCTAAAAACCATCAGAAATAACAGAATTGCATTCTACCACAGTCAATTTCTTCACAATCTTATCATCTACCCATTTCCCACTCTCCCAGCACCAACTTTCATTCAATGAAGAAGGCAGGAGGACACATCAGAAACAGTCCCAAATACACTGAGAAATAAGGTGTCATCCTGAAGCTACAATGCAGGTCAATATATATTCATAATAGCACAGACAGTGTGTGATATGCAGAGCTATATTAAGCAATGTGACAAATCAACAGATCAGATCTAAGCTCTGCAGTCCCACTACATCCAGTCATGCATGATGGTAGACAATTATAAAACTCACTGGAAGAGGAGCCTCCAGAAATAGCCCCATCCTCATTGGGGAGGGAGCCTAAGACATCAGTGAGAAAGACAAGGCCAAAGCATTTGCAACAATCTTCAGCCAGAAGTGCTAAATGGATGATCGATCTTGGCCTCCTCCAGAAGTCACCAGATAGATGCCAATCTTCAGCTAATTCAATTCACTCCACATGAAGTCAAGGAACTGATGAAGTAACTGGATACTGCAAAAGTTATCATCTCAGCTGTTGTACTGAAGACTGCTAGTCCATAACCAGTCTCAAGACTTGTTTCAGTTCAGCTACAACACTGACATCTACCTAACATCATTTAATATTGCCTGGATAAGACTGGATATGTTCAGTCTTCAAAAGGAAGGACAAATCCAATTATCCAATCAAATAATATAAGGGGTCATTGACAGTGCTATCACGTGACATTTGTAAAAGAATATCTTGCTCACTGGCTCTCAGTTTCTTCAGGGTCATTCAGCTCCTGGACAATACAACCTTGATCAAAACAAAAATAAAGCAGATGCTTTCTAAAGATGAGGTGAGATTGACTGCCCTTGACCTCAAGGCCATTTCGGAAAGTATGGCATCAAAGCACTCTAATGAAACTAGATTCTTTAGGAATGAGGTGGGAGGGAACTCTCCATTGATTGGAGTCATGTCCAGCACAAAGGAAGGCAGTAAGGGTTGCTGAAAGTTAACCATCTCATCACAAAACAGAGCAGCAGGCCTTCCTCAGGATACTGTCCTGGGTCCAACTTGTTCAGATGCTTCATCATAAAGCTGAGAAAACTTAATTAACTCAGTCAATGTTGGGTTTACCACAATAAAAATGAATATCTTAGAATCAATGTCAATTTGCCATCTTGAGTAACCTGTTGGTGAAAAAGACTTACAAATATATACAAATATATTTTTCACTTATATTATGGCATGTTATAAGTTTTAAATTTAAAGAAAATCATCAAAAACTTCTGAAAATTAGTCTTCTTGCATGTAAAAGTCTCAATGCAATCTAACTATAGAACTGTAAAATCGGCAAAATGTATCGAACCTCTCAATGGAAATGAACTCGACTTAGGTGGATATGGAGAACTTTGATGGGTTGTGCCTGCTTCCAACAAGATATTTTTAAAACCAGAGCAAATGAATGCAGCAGCTTATGTGGTTTTGAATGCAATTTTAGCCTGACTTGTTTGCAAACAGAAACTAATACAATCAAGCAGAAGATTGATCCAGACTAACACATTTTTTTATTCTCTTCATCAATGTGGGTTTTAAGTGACCTCAGATGGATCAAGATCATGTGCTCAAGTGTTTTCTAGTTTTTAAGGTTGAACCATACCGGCTTTTAAACCTTACCTGACTGTGATCCTCGTCCTGCAAGAGCATTCATAACCAGAGTAATGATGTAGACAACTAAAGCAAGGACCAGAAGACTAATCTTCCAGGGACTCATTTTGGTCGTTGGAGAATCCTAGATAAATATTTTCATCAAGTGATAAGCACGTCAAAAATGCAGAAGAGAAATAACGTTTTCAGTTACTTTAATACCTTGTTTTTCTGACTCTTTAATGCTCCTATAAAGCAACAGTTCTATAATTCATCTTAAGAATTTGAATACAAAAGTACATATACCAATCCTTCATTACAGTTTAATAATTAATGATAAATCATTCTTATAACTCACAACATTTTTTTGCCATGCTGTTACAAAGGTAGATCCTAGCTTTATACTACAGGGCAGGAATACAGGTGCACAATTGGGAGCCTACATGTACTCTTCATCTTTTCTGCCAGTGAATAGCTTGTCTACTCATTATTCTTTATAAATTATCTGATTTCCATGTGAATGCATTGACTCATGATTGATCAATATTCTACATTTGGGGCTTCTTTCAAGTATTCAAATTTGTGTAAGTTTTGAAGATAGCCAGCACCACAGTAATCTTAGTTTTACTTTACCCAATGCTCACTTACATGCAGTTCCAACATGAGCTACTGTATAATGGTTAGCAGGGTAGATTTGCTCCTCTATAATTCAAAAAAATGAAGGAATCAATCTGGAGCTTCTTCTAGCTCAGATCTGGTTAAAGTCAGATTAGTGTTGGTTCTTGAGGAATTCATAACTTTTGGGCACTAGTACTCATTCAATAAATTCATGAACGCAGGAAGGACGCACAAGGATTCAATGAGAAAAATACTTTAAAATGTATTGATTAGTGCCTACAACATTTTGTAACAAAATATATTGCAGTACTTAGACCACTGAAGATGTTGCTGGTGATCTTATCTGGATGGGTTAAAATTAGTCTGTGTCCCAGGCACAATACATTATTGAAATTTCAGTTTAGTGCCAACTTGATTACTATTCAATGGCAATATGATGGAAAGTAAATGTATATATACATTTTTTAAAAATTGTTCATAGGATATAGCCATCACTGGCAGAACCAACATTTACTGCCCATCCCTTCCTACCCTGGAACTGAATCGCTTAACTAGGCCATTTCAGAATCAACTGCATTGCTTTTGGTCTGGAGTCAAATGTACACCAGATTAGGTAAGAATTGGAGATAAACTTTTCTGAAGGAACTGAATCCGATCGATTTTTCCCTGACCATCAGTAGTAGTTAAATGGTCATCATTAGGCCAGCCATTAATCCCATTTGTTTTTAATTGAATCCAAATATCACCATCTACCACAGTGGGTGTACTGATATATGAGACTACCATTTGGGGCATTGTCACTATGTTCAATTTTTCAGCAGACGATGGAGAACATTTTGCAACCTCAGGTTGCCATTTACCTTGATGACATCCTAATAATAATAATAATAATAATAATATGGAAAGCTAATGAGGAACAATAAGTATATAGTCTTAAGAGATTTTTCCAAGGCCAGTGAATACCTCAGAAGGGAACAATGTGTATTACAGGCCATTCAAGTGACATATTTGGGCTATAGAGTCAACAAGTCCGGGTTACACCTGTTGGAAGATAAAGTGAGGACAATCAAAGACTCCCACGTCTGTCCAGGAGCTTTAGATCATTTCTTGGGCTGGTAAATTACTATGGAAAGTTCATACATAACCTGGCATCCATCCTGACACCTTTGCATGAACATTTAAAAAGGGGTCGACCTTAGAAATGGTACGTAGACAAGCCCTAGTTATCATCCTCTAAGGTATTGGCACACTATGATCCAACTCTCATTGTCTCTGAAATAAATCCACAAAGACTGGTCTCCCATCACCAAGTCACTCTTTATTTATATATGAACAGTCCTTGACTTTGATACTTGACCCTAAATGGGACAGTACTAAGGTCAAGGATTATTCATGTGTTAAAACAAAAATGAGTTGATGATGGGAGACTAGTCCCTCTGGAGTTATTTGATTAGATTAGATTAGATTAGATTACTTACAGTGTGGAAACAGGCCCTTTGGCCCAACAAATCCACACCGACCCGCCGAAGCGCAACCCACCCATACCCCTACATTTACCCCTTACCTAACACTACGGGCAATTTAGCATGGCCAATTCACCTTACCTGCACATCTTTGGATTATGGGAGGAAACCGGAGCACCCGGAGGAAACCAACGCAGACACGGGGAGAACGTGCAAACTCCACACAGTCAGTCGCCAGAGGCGGGAATTGAACCCGGATCTCTGGCGCTGTGAGGCAGCAGTGCTAACCACTGTGCCACCGTGCCGCCCACAAATTTGAATGGGACTTGAAACCATTACTCAGAAATTTAACCCAGAGCTCTGGATTACAGTCCATTAACATTACCACTATTGCACCTCAAAGTCAGGCAGCAGAATCAATATTGACTGTGATACACTGTTCGTTGAATGCAGCACCAGAAAATGCTGGGGCAATAATACCAGAACCATTATTTTCAGCAAAGGAAGGTAAGAGGAAGATACTCGTATGATTGAAATATATAGGAAATATTCTCACCTCTCGAACAACACTCAAGAACCTTGGTGCCATCTAGGACAAAGCAGCTCACTTGGTTGACATCACATCCACAAACATACACTCCCTCCACACACACTGTCAGTAGAGTGTACCATCCACATTACAAAAATTTACCAATGCTCCTTAAACATCCCCTTCCAAACCCACAACCACTACCATCTAGAAGAAGGGCAGCAGATACATGGGCACACCACCATCTATAAGTTTTCCACTAAGCCACTCCCTGTCCTGACTTAGAAATATATTACCATTCCTTCATCATTGCTGAGTCAAAATATAAACTCACTTTCTAACAGCATTGATCACAATGGACTACAATAGTGAAGGAAGGCAGCTCACCTTTTCCAGGGGAACTAGGAATGGACAATAAATGCTGACTCAGCCAGTGATGCTCATATCCCGTGAATGAAAAAATATTCACTCCATGCAAAAATGAAAGATGAATGATTTGCTTTGTGCTTCTCTTTTTCTCTCGCTCTCTTTCTCTCTCTCTCAATTCAATCTTTGTTTCTGTATTGATTTAACATTGAGTTCCCCCACGCAAATTCACTGTTTAGAGCTCAATCCTTAAAACTATCTGGTGAGCAAAGTAGAGAGCTCATCCTGTTATTCACCCAGCTGCCAGTTGCCCCATTGCTTATGCTGTGTGATAGCTCACAATTCCAACAATGTTCTATGCAAAACGTTTTAAAACTTTAAATTGAGCAAAGAAGTCTGAGTAGTGGAGCATCAGTGAAATGAGATGCTCCAGAAAAACCTTTAGTGATTTTATTGAAATAAACATCTACTCCAGTGTCATGATTAATTGACCATTTGGTTATTCCAGTAAACTATTCCTCCCACCATTGTTGTGAGCAAAAGTGTATGCACTATTCAAAACATAAATATAATTGCTCAATATTTGCATCGGATATGACGGAGTGTTCATGCATGTCACTAAGCTAACAGACTTGTGAGCTTTTGAGTTGTAACATTTGTTATTTAGAGACACCTAGAGGTAATGACATGGGAGAGCAGGACAAGCAACATGTCTCTTCAACCAGGGTTAAGAATGCTCACAGATAGAAAGAGAATCTGGATCAGGAAATATGAATTACAACAGTTAATTCCATGGAAAATTATGCCTAGAAAATGAAAAACAGTGACAGAAAGATAGGACGACAAGAGATTTTTAAAAAATTCAAACCAAGGCACTTAAAAAGATAATTAAATTTTCAGGGCCTAAGGATTTTTTTTATAGTTCATTCACATGATGTGGGCATTGCTGGTTAGGCCGCATTTATTGTCATCCCTAATTGCTCAGAAGGCAGTTAAGAGTTAACCACATGTGTGGAATCACATGTAAGCCAGGCCAGGTAAGGATGACATATTTCATTCCCTGAAGGACATTAGTGAAACAATTGTTTTTTTTCTAAAAATTGTTACTGGTTTCATGGTCATTATTAGACTCTTAATTCCAGATTTTTTAAATTGAATCTAAATTCCAATATAGTAGGACTTAAGCACAGCTCCCCATATTATTACTAGGGTCTCCATTCCTGATGAAGGGCTTATGCCTGAAATGTCGATTCTCCCGCTTCTTGGATGCTGCCTGACTTGCTGTGCTTTTCCAGCACCATACTCTTGACTCTGATCTCCAGCATTTAAATATTATAAAAACCAAAAGAACTGTAAATCACAAACAAAAACACAAGTTGCTGGAAAAGCTCAGTAGGTCTGCCAGCATCTGTGAACAGAAATCAGAGATAATGTTTCAGGTCCGGTGGAATTTTGAGGAAAGGTCACTGGACCCAGAACGCTAACTGATTTCTCTTCACAGAGGCTGCCAGACCTGCTGAGCATTTCCAGCAACTTCTGTTTTTGCTTCATTAAACATACTACAGTCGAATGCTCAATGTATAATGTGCTCTGGCATGTTTAGTGGGCAACTTCACACCTCTGACTTACGATTTAAATGATTTAATGATTAATCCATCAATGATATATTTCTGTGGCATGGCCAGTTGGAGAGTAATATCCTTCTGTATTTAATTGCTCATGTGTGAACCTCAGACCTGTTAGCCTCGCCATTAATTACTTCAAAACATTTATCTAATGGGTAAATACTCTTGGATTACTATTTCCAGGAACGTATAAACATGGTATGAATTTAGGAAATTTTGATATTTTCAAAGTCACTAATACCTAAAAGAGGAAATCCACGTGGCCTATATTTCTTTATTTCAGTAATTACATTAGTATTACTTTAAGTAGAAGTAACAATGCTTTAGGTAAAGAATGAAGCCCCCATACAACAATCTGACTTACAGGTACAATTCATATCTCTAAAGGTATGGAATTACTGAAGAAGTGAGAAAGGAATTGCATCAACCAAGTGTTTTAACACTTTGGCTGCAGTTGCCCAAGAGTTTGAGTTCCAAAGAGTCATACTGGACACAAAACATTAATTTTGTTTCACACTCCACTGTCACCAGAGTTTTTTCAGTACTTTCTGTTTGTATCCCAAGAGTTTTCTGTTCAATTCACCTTAGGGGAGGTTTAACAGAACAGTTAATTATTGTAAGACAAATGCTGTGATTGGATGACATGATCATAAAAGGAGTACAGATGATGAAGGTCAATCTGAACTGTCATTGTTAGCCAAAATTAAAAATCATACAACACCAACTTATCGTCCAACAGGTTTATTTGGAAGTACCAGCTTTTGTAGTGCTACTCCTTTGTCATGTAGCTACCTAATGAAGGAGCAGCGCTTCAAAAGCTCGTACTTTCAAATAAACCTGTTGGACTATAACCCGGTGTTGTGTGATTTTTAACTTTGTCCACCCCAGTCCAAAACCAGCACCTCCTTATCATAGTTAGCCAAACAACAGGAAAGACATGAAAGTTTGTAAATAATTGTTGGCATGCCATTGAAAACTCCACTCAGTGACCTGGCATTCCTCCATCTGCTTCTATAAAGACATCAATCTGCTGAAGTAAACAGATTCAGAGTACAGAAAGAGAACCACCATATGAAATCTATATGAAACTGATAAAACACTCATTTGCTGATATTAGTAAGCATAAATTGTTACATATAACAGCACAGCAAAACAGCTATCTGGAAGAAAGATTCTGGAGCTTAGATGCTACTAGAATGTGCACCACAAATGACAATTGTGTGAAGATATGGTCCTTGTTGCCCGTCTGAAGGTTATTTTCTGGTGGTTTGAGCCTATCCCTCATTTCTCTGAGATATCATCAGTATCATAATATTCAGAATGCAGCTTGGTGGTATTTGATTAGTGACTCACGGATCACCTTTAACATAGCTCATGGGTATTCCAATAATATACTGGTTTAGAACAAGGGGAATATGTTATGCTTCAAATTCACAATGTTTGATTATCATTAAATGTACTCAGGTTAGGGTACTTAATTGTTATTTGGTCAGAGGACCTTTGCAACTTGCAAGTGAATCTGCCAGTTTCAATCTACAATCTAAAACCAACCTTTATATGTTCATATTTTCCATGTTGGTGCGATTTCTCTGCTTGCTGCATGACATTTGAATATTACTTGTTGGTATGTGATGGTATGATGTGAGAGATGTGCCAGGCATTCTGTTCTCGTTCGTTCAATGCTGAGAGGGTAGTTGATTGATTAGTCCAGAAAGAAAAAGATCGGCTTTCACACAGCTCCTTTCACAACATCCCAAACAGATTTCACAGCCAATTAAGTATTTTAAGCAGTGCTGTCATTTCTAATAAAGGAAACCTGGCAGCCATTTAGTGTGCAGAAATGTGATGATGTCCTCCACACTTCTTCAAAATACTGTCATGGGATCTTTTACAACCAACTAACATGGCAAATAAGGCCTCAGTTTAAGTTAGTTGAAAAATCATAATGGTGACAGGGGTGGCATTCTGAGGATGCCAGCAGTAAGACAGGAGGCAGAAAGATGTCCGGGATTGGGTGCCCAGCACTTCAGCTTCAACATAGAAACTTTGGAAGAGGCAGCAAGATGATGTATATGGATTGGAAGCAATTCAGAAAAAGTTTACTTGCCTAATATTAGGAATGAACAAATTGCTTTATGAGGAAAGGTTAGACAGGCTAAGCATATATCCCCTGGAGTTTGCAAGAGTCAGAGGTGACTTCATTGGAAGATTAAAGATCCTGAGGGGACTTGATCAGGTGAATGTTGAAAACATGTTCTCTTTTCTGGGAGAATCCATAACTAGAGGTTCATAGTTTAAAAATAAGGTGGCATTAACTTAAGACAGAGATAAGAAAACATTTTATCTCTCTGAGAATTCAGAGTCTTTGAAATTCTCTTCCTCAAAAGGCTGAGGATACAGAGTCCTCAAATATTCTGAAGGCAGTGGTTGGTAGGTGTTTGATTATATGCAAGAATGCAGAGTTGATCAGCTATGATCTTCTTGAATGGCAGAGCAGAATAGAAGGTTGGAGTGACCTACCTGTTTTCCTTCTTTGTGTATTCACATATTTGTATTGGTAGTGATTGAAACCAGGCGGATCTCACTCACTATAAGATCTTTGATTGAGGTTGTTAATCTCAAGGGGCCCTGACTAACAGATATGAACATAGGAATGAGAGTGTCTCCTAATTTCAGGCACTAACTCCAAACTGGCTGGTTACAGCCAGGGTACTGTGCATATGTAAATGAAGGATGATTTGGTGACAGAATACCAGCTTGTGTACTTATTTCAGCAGCAAAGGGAGAAACAGGATGTGTCTAAAGAACACTGTTCACGTGCAACAGTCGTCTTTGAGTTGGGTAAACATTTCTGGCATCATGTCTTTATTTGGGAAACTTGACTCGTTCGATCCTGCCATCAAAGATTAGGCTCAATATGTGGAAAGGGTGCAATATCTTTTCCAGGCAAATGACATTGTGGCAGATGAAAAGCAACAAGTAATCCTTCTGACTGTTTGCAGACCCACGTCATTTTCAGCAACTAGGGGCTTAACTTTCCCAGAGGCAACAGTCAGTAAAGTTGACAGATTTGATTAAGTAATATTATGATCACAAACCTCCTCCAAGTCTGAGAAGCTATCAGCTTTATTCAACAGTCCGAGAACCAGGGGAATCCAAAATGGGATTTTTGACAAGGTTATGTGATTTTGGGTTAACCTTGAATGGAACGCTGAGAGACCATCTGGTATTTGTGATTAATGATGTAACCACGCGAAAGCATCTACTAGCTGAAGCCCAACTGGACTTCAACAAGCACTACAACTGGCTTTATCATTAGAAAATGTGGCAAGTGGAGCATGGGAGTTACAGCACATCCCAATGGAAGTGGACTCCCTCATCTGTCCAACTGAGGGAATACAACTTGAGTATAGGCAATTGCCAAGCCTCCCGCAGAACATATCCTGAGCAGAAGGACCTAGGCCAGCCCATGGCAAAACCCCAGAACAAAGTCGAGCCTTGATCAAATGTCTAAAACATTCTTCAGAATCTGGGCTGGCAGGTCATTGTAGTTGCTGCCAGTATGCTGGCTTGAGACAGCAAGGAATGCTACAAGCGCTGACTTCAGTAAGAGAATGCATAGACCATTTTCTGGGAAAATGTACACCCAGGAAATTCCACCCACGAGTAGGCTGGGATAGTTAAGTTGATTAGCAACATTCAAATTAGAACCAATTGAAATTAATGTCTGGTTAAATGGTCCCCCGGTTCTCATGGAGACCGATAGCAGTAGTTTGCAGAACATGTCTTTAACAAGATTCGCTCTGGACTCCAACCCTTACGTTTGTGTAAGACTTTGGCCAGATTGATAACTTATACTGGGAACCAAAAGATATTTAGGATACGACTACAGTTCTGGTCTCCTATGAGAAGTTGTTGGTGGAGTTATGACCAATTGTAGTAAGAGGCTCAAGCCCAAGCCTATTGGAGTGGAATTGGAGTGGTTGAGAAAGATTCACCTAAATTGGTTCAATATTGTTTGATTAGAAAATGGCTGCCTGACTGAAGTCCTAATTAAATACCCAGCAGTTTTTCAAGGAGGGCTAGGGACTATCAAAGGGGCCAAGACCAGGAAGCAAATCTGTGATTTTGCAAGGCCTGCCCTGTGCTAGTTACCTTACTGATAAAAGTAGAGGCAGAAATCAGGAGTTTGGAAAGTATAGGAACCATCACATCAGTACAGCTTGTGGAATGGCAGCATCTGTCATGCTGATTGTGAAGCCTGCTGGCTTGGTCCATCTTTGTGGGGATTTTAAGCAAATGGTAAAGCGCTTCTCACAACTGCATTAATACCCAATCCCTTGATAGAGGACGTACATGCAAAATTGCCAGGGAGAGGGGACGTCCTTACAAGCTGGACATGAGCTTGCCTACCTGTAATTGCGACTGGATGAGGAGTTCCAGAAGTACTCCACAATTAATACCTACTAGGAGTTGTACCAATATACAAGACTGCTATTTGGGGTATCATCAGCCTACGCCCTTTTCTAGCTGATGGTGGAGAACATATTCAATATTTATGCAGTTGAAATTTATCTGGGTGATATTTTAATAACCGGAAGACAAATAATGAACACTTGGAAATCTTGGAAATAGTGTTTAGACATTTCTCTCAGGCAGGTAGAAATATGTTTAAAAATGTGTTCCAGGCACCCTGTGATCTACTTGGGCTACAGACACGACAAAATCAGGTTACATCCATTGGAAGATAAAATGAGAGTGATCAAAGGTGGCTGTACCAGAACTTTAGGTCTTCCGTTGTATTGGTGAATCATTGCGTGAAATTTATACGTAACTGTCTTGGTAGCCTTACATTTGGAAATGGTCATAGAGTCATAAAGATGTACAGCACGGAAACAGACCCTTTGGTCCAACTCGTCCATGCCGACCAGATATCCCAACCTAATCTAGTCCCATTTGCCAGCACTTGGCCCATATCCCTCTAAACCCTTCCTATTCATGTACTCATTCAGATGCCTATAAAATGCTGTAATTGTACTAGTCTCCACCAGCTTCTTTTGGCAGTTCATTTCATACACGCATCACCCTCTCCGTGAAAAAGTTGCCTCTTAGGAGCCTTTTAAATTCTTCCCCTCTCACCCTAAAACTATACCCTCTAGTTTTGTACTCTCCCACCCCAGAGAAGAGACTTTATCTATTTATCCTATCCATGCCCCTCATGACTTTATACACCTCTATAAGGTCACCCCCCGCCTTGGATGCCCCAAGGAAAACAGCCCCAACGCATTCAGCCTCTCCCCATAGCTCAAATCTTCCAACTCTGGCAATTTCCTTGTCAATCTTTTCTGAATCCTTTCAAGTTTCACAGCATCTTTCCAATAGGAGGGAGACTGGAATTGCTCACAATATTCCAAAAGTGGCCTTACTAATGTCCTGTACAACTGTAACATGACCTCCCACTTCGATACTCAATGGTCTGAACAATATGTAGCCAAGAAGAAGCCTTGAGGGAAGTGGAAAAGCAGCTATCATTATTGAAGGTGTTAGTCCACTATGATCTGAAGTGAGAGGTGGTGCTGACATGAAATGCCTCCCTTTACGGTATCAGGGTAGTGTTTGCTCACCAGTTGCTGAATGGATAGGAACGCCCAATCTCCTGGACTTTGGCTGATTTTGAATGCAAATATGTCCACATGGACATCTTGGTATGAGGAAGTTCCTCCAATACCTTTATGGACATGAATTTGTCATAGTAATGGACCACAAATCCCTGGTAGGGCTAATTAAAGAAGACAAGGCAGTGCTGCCTATAGTTTCTGGTCCAATTCAGTGGTGGGTGCTTACTCTCAGTACGTACAAGTTGGAACACCATCCAGGAGGCGAAGTGCCTAATGCTGATGCTTTGAATCAGCTCCCACTGAGGACAGGGCCATGCTGTCCATAGCTTCAGGTCAAATTCAGCAGTGGGCCCTTATTTTCAGTGTGTACAATTATAAGTTGGAACATCGTCCAGGAGGCCAAATGACAAATGCAATGCCTTAAGCTGCCTCCCACTGGCAGATACTCCACTGGGGGTGCCTCCCTTCGAAGAGTTTGTTTTAGTTTTAAACTTTCTGGACATGCTTCCAGTCACTGCTGACAATATCCAACTATGGATACAAAAAGACTGCATCTTGCCCAAACTAAACCAGCTGGTGGTAGTGGGGGAAACAGAAGAGCCATCAAAAACAGGATTGAGACCTTTCTGAATCTAGTGAGACCAGATTTCCTTCCAGCATGGCATATTACTATGTGGAATAAGAGTGATTGTCCCAAGTAAAGGTTGCCACTAGATACTGGCTAAATCCCACCAGGGTCATCCAAGGGTTTCCAAAATGAAGATGTTGGATAGACGTTATATCTGGTGGCCAGGATTAGATGCCAACATAGCTACTTTAGTAGGCCAGTGCCAAGAGTGCTAAGAAAAATTACTACTACCATGCCCTCACATTTGTAGGAATGGCCAGATAAACCCTGGACTCGGTTACATGTCGTCAATGCCAGTCCTTGTTCAATGGGCTCAATATCCCTGGTCATTGTGGATGCCTATTTTAAGTGGTTGGATGCTCATAGAGTTCATTCGGCAAACTCAAGAATCACAATTGAAAAACTGCATTTGTGATACTTGGATTCCTAGAAGTATTACCCACAGATGTCATTTACCAGCAGGAAATTCCAGTATTTCTTAAAGTCAAATGACATTCGCTCCATACCATCCATCGTCAAACGAACATTGAAGGCAGGTTTAAAGAAATAGCCAAACTGTCCTGGTTGCTATTCAATTGCAGAACCACCCCTCACACAACTACAGGGATAGTTCCAGAAGGAGTTGCTAATGGGGAGAAGACTCCACACCAAATTAGACCTGATGGTCCTGGACCTGAGGAATGAAGGTGAAGCAGCAGCAGGAAAGCCAGTGTTGACCATATGCTTCCTCTAAGCAAGAGAGGCAGCTTACTTCAGGGAATGAAGTTTGGTGCCAGGACCAAGGAAATGGCCCTGCATGAGTACAAGGTGAGATTGATGTGAAGTCAGGTCCCATAACATACAACGTTCATGTAGGTGAAGTGGCCCTGAACAAGCACCTGGATCACCTGAAAGCTGCTACCTAACAAATGGGGCAGGAGCAAAACATACCAGGTTCCTCAGAACAGCCAAAAGGCCTGTCAGAAACCATGGGTTCTCCCCCTCCACCTAGCATTGAGGAAACCTCGGAGTCAGAGATGGATGTAGCCTTGATACTGATACTGAGTATGAGGAGACAAGTCTCCTGGGATGCTCCAGATGCAGGAGATGGGCTTCGGTCCAGTAAATGCCACCCATGTCTGAGTCAAGTCAGAGGCACCAGACCTGGGGTGAAGCTACCAGATAAAGACCAGACGTACATCCCTGGACTTGAGAGAGGGACAGAGGTACGGGGAAGAATGTAATGATTGGAACCAGGTGGATTTCATTGACTATAATGTCAGCAGCCAATCAGGGAGCCCTGGCTGATAAATAATAAACAGGGGGTTCCCACTCCAATGCTGTTTTGATTTAGTCCTTACCCTCCCATCCCTTCACTTCATGTTTCACGAGCATTGCCTCTGCCATGGCTCTGCTTGTCATTGGTTCCCTGGCCACATGGGTGCTTTTCTTGGTGGTGGAATATTAATAAAGTTATTTATACCACTGGTGTTTTTCACTGTGTCCTGCACCTATCCACACACAACACGGGTGCTGGAGAAAATAAGACGCTGTATGGCGGCAGTGTTGGGGTTGAAAAAAAATAAATAGAGGATTTTGAGACTTCAGGCACTGACTCAGAGCTGTATTATGCATATATAAATAAAGAATGACTTGTTGATGAGATATTGGCCTCTCTGCAGTTACTTCAATGTTATTAATATTAAGGCCCAGGATGAACCTGTCACTTCAACTTCAACACAAAATTGGGAGTTGCAACTTTGGGAGAACACCCAATTTTAGAAATAAATTCAAACAGGAACATCACAGGAAAGTGTTGGGTTAATTGGTTAATAATTGAAAACTTTATTTCGGTGAAAAGGATTAACTGAGAAACAACAACTTACCCAAGAGTCACAGAGGCACACCATTCAGCTGCTGGGTACCAGCCCGCACTAGGTTTGAAAAAAGATGGGAGTGACAACACAGAAAATCTGTAAGTGAATTGCTTAGTAAGAAACTGCTGTTAGGGAATGCTTTTCATATATTCATTGACGGGATGAGGGCATTGCTGGCTAGGCCAGCGTTTACTGCCCATCCCTAAATGCCCAGAGGGCAGTTAAGAGTCAATCACATTGTTGTGGGTCTGAAGTCAGCGTAGGCCAGACCAGGTCAGGAAGACAGTTTCTTTCCCTAAAGGACATTAGTGAACCAGATAGGTTTTTCCGGCAGTCAACAATGATCATTAGACTCTTAAATCCGTATTCTAATTGAATTCAAATTCAAATGTCTAGATTAATAGTCTAGCAATAATACCACTAGGCCATTGCCTCCTCAGAGACTGCTATAAAATATTAATGTTTTTGAAATGTTTTTGAACAGGGTCTGTTTCTGGGGAAGATGGGACCTATACATGTACGATGGGTTATGTTTAAGCCAAAATTGGATTGACATTCATAGCGTGCTGTGCAGTGGTATGGTTGTGGTAGGGGAAAGGGGATAGTGCTAGAAACTGAGGTGGGGGGGGGGTCCAGGCCGCCTCTCAATCATTTTCTGTCCACGCCTGGGGTTGCCATTAATGTGGGTTAGTTCACCCACTCTCGACAGACTTCTGACCACTGCACGGTGCAGGAGTGTGGGTGGGGAGTGAGAGCTCTGGGTCTGATTTCCAGCTGAGAAAGGTGTAGTCAGGTATGGAGAGGGCCTGGAGGGGCACGGCAATATTAGTGTGCTCATAAGTAGAGGAGTATCCCAAGATACAGAATCTTCAGATGAAACTGGAGTGGGTTAGAACATAGAACATAGAAGAATACAGCGCTGAGAAAGGTGTAGTCAGGTATGGAGAGGGCCTGGAGGGGCACGGCAATATTAGTGTGCTCATAAGTAGAGGAGTATCCCAGGATACAGAATCTTCAGATGAAACTGGAGTGGGTTGGTAGGTGGTGTAGATGAGGAGGAGTGTTGTTGTAATATTGATCATCGGAAGACATTTAAAAGGGGAACAGAGAGAGTGCAGGACCAACATGTTCCTTTAAAAAGGTGAAGTGTGGGACCAACAACTCAAGAAACTCTGGATGTTAAGGAATGTACAAGATCAGATGAGGAAAAATAAAGGAAGCTTGTCATAGATACTGTGGGCTGAAAACAGTGGATACCCTAGAGGAGCCTAGAAATGCAGGGATTGCTTAATAAAAAACTGTGAGTAAAGGGGGGACATGATAGTAACATCACGAAAAAATACAAATAAATTTTATAAGTATATTAAGGATGAAAGAATAACCATGGAAAGAGTAAGGCCCATAAAGGATCAAAGTGGCAATGTGTGTGTGTGGAGCCAGAAGACATAGCTAAGGTTTGAAATGAATCTTTCACACCTACATTCACTTTCAAGGAGGATGATGTAGGTATAGAAATCAGAGAGGTGCTCTGTGATGGACTTGAACAAATTAGCACTGGGGATGGGGGAGGCATTAATGATTTTAACAGGCTTGAACGTAGACAAATCCTGAGGCCCAAATGAGATGCACCCCAGGCTGCTATGAGAGGCAGTGGAATAGACTGCAAAGACTCTGATATTAATTTTCAAAACCTATTTGGCTACAAGAGGGATGCCAGAGGATTGGAAGACAGCTAATGTGGTTTCATTATTCAAGAAAGGTGGCATAAAGTAAGAAACCACTGGACTTAATATTAAGTGAGGTTAATATCAGTGGTAGAGAAACTATTGAAAAAGTTTTGGGGAACAGAATTAAACAATGTCCACTTGGAAAGTCACAAATTGATCAAGGATAGTCAGTATGGCTTTGTAAGGTGAGCTCACGTGTAACAAATGCAATTCAATTTTTCAAGGAGGTGTCTAGGTGAGTAAATCTGGGTTGAGCAGTTGACATCATCTGAATGAACTTCTTAAATTCATACTTTTGACAAGGTTTCACATGGGAGACTGGTTAAAAAGCTAAAAGCCGATGGGCAATTTGGCAAATTGGATCAAAAGTTAGCTTAGTGGCGGGATGCAGAGGGTCATGGTAGAATGGTGGGTTTTTTTAAGCGGAAGCTTGTGTTCAGTAATGCACCACAATGTTTAATTATGGGTCCCCTGCTATTTGAAGTGGATGTCAATGATGTCAACGAATGTAGGAGGTATGTTCAATAAATTCACGGAAGCCAAGAAAATTGTTGGTGTAAATAGTGTGGAGGGAAGCCTTGGGCTACAGGTCAATATGGACTGGCTGGTCAGATGGGCAACAGTGGCAAAAAGGTTTTTAATCCTGAAAAATGAGGTGATGCATTTTGTAAGGACTAACAAGGCAAAAGGGTACAAAGTGAATGGTAGAATCTTGGAAAGTAGAGGATTAGAAGGACAACAGTGTGTATGTTCATAGATCCTTGAAGGCAGTAGGACAAATAAGTAAGGTGGGTAAGAAGGTATATTGCATACTTGCCTTTATTACGCAAGACAGTGACTACAAGAGCAAGGAGGGTATAATAAGAGCTGTTTATAACATTAGTTAAACCACACCTGGAAGGTACTCAATGCTTTAGGATGTGTTTGCACAAGAGAAGATTCACCAAGATATTCCTCGGGTTGGAGTGATTCCACTATGAATAGAGACTACATTCACTGGGGTTGTTTTCCTCACAGCAAAGAAGGCTGGTGAGGGGGGGTAGGGGTGGGAGGAGAACACCTCATTGAGGTGAACAAAGTTCTGAGAGGTAATAATAAGGAGATAGTGAGAAGCTTTTTCCCCTTAGTGGAGACTAAAAATAACCAGGAAGTGCATTTTAAGGGAAGTTGATTTCAGGAAAACATTTTATCGCCAAGGGGGTTGGGGGTATCTGAACTCACTATCGAAAAGGATGACAGACGTGGGATCTCGCAAGACATATAAGAACTATTTAGATGAACACTTGAAATGCCATAGAATTCAGGGTTACAGGCCAAGTACTAGAAAATAGGATGAGAATATGAGTGACTATTAGTGAGGGACTCCTTAAGACAATGCCAGCTGAATCTAATGTCAATCAGACATTTATCTCATTGGGATCCCAGGAGTGAAAGTCCCATACAGTGAGAGCTGTTGGCCAATCTAGAGAAGGCCATGGCTGCAACTGATAGATGGGCAGGAGGCCGGAAGCACACAGCTGCAACTGGAACAGGGTATGAGGCAAGTAATTACTTGTGGGGTTGAGGGTTGTTAGGGTAGGAGTTTCATTGCAAGGGTGGGGAACTTAGGTTCTAACAGGCAGCCACAACACCCCTAAACAATGTCCAGGCCCTCAATCACCCACAGATTGTCTCTGATTGAGAGAATCTCCATCCATTGGCAGCACAGGGATGCAACGAGGCCGCCCTCAAGTGCTCTTTAAAGACTGTACTAGGGCTTGAATTGGTAGTGGGGTGACCAGGAGTGTCCCTACCCTGTAACAGCACACTGTATAATTAAATACCCTTCTTGCCTCTAAATTTACTGCTCCCTGGAATATAGTAGATAGCTGATTTTGAGATATTGAAAGTCAGCTTGTTAAAGGCAAAAGGCTTGTTTTTTTGGGGGGGCGGTAGGAGACATGTGGAAGGGAGAGGAGGAAACTGCCCAAGATATTGATCCCAAAGAAAAAAAGAGGAATTTTAAAAACGGGTAGCTTTAGTTTGGGATTATCTTGACACCATTTACTGGGCCTGCAACTGACCTATGAATATTATAAGAAACTTGTCTAAAAGTCAATGTTAATGAACTAAGAAGGATACATGTACAGCAGTGTAAGCGAAATTGGACACTTCCTTTTGGCAACGGAGGCATATTTAGAGGCTTTGAACGAAAAGTAATACTCACTGGAGCAGACACTGGTCAATGAAATATCCTTCACCAGGAGACTTTACACAAGCTGCGAACTGTTAATACACTTTGCAATGATTGCTGCGGGAGAGTTAGATGGTAAGAAAAAAATAACTGCTGACGTTGCATAATTTTTTTTAACTACTCGCTTTTATAACAGGCTGGTCTCCGCCTCCAGCCACATACAGTTACACAACACTGAGTGGGACGGCTTCAACAGGCTGTAACATGATACTGGCTTTGCGGCAACTCAACTCGGTCAGCAGACTATAACTTTCTCTACGTGTGACTAAACAGCGTGTAGCTTCATCAAATCGTCGCCCAGAGAGAAATTCTGTAGACCACGCCACTGCAGCACAATGTACCGCGCCTCCCCACTCTAAATACAGTATGCCAACACATAGCAAGATAATCTCCATACAAGATACTACTTCAATATTATATACCTTGTGGATTCCACAATGAAGGGCAAACAGCCCTGTCTTGGCGTTCAGTGAGAGGGACAGGTAAAACTGCTGAATGAAACGTTTTCCTATCGGCAAACAAAACATCTTTTTGAAGAACAGACATAAATAAATAACTTTTTTTTAAATTAATGAGTTGTAAAATTAACAACCGGGCTAAAGTTCACATTCCCAACTGGGAAGCAAAGTGGCCATTGGATAACAACTTCCTGGACATCCATATCTCTACCAAACGGACACCTGAAAGTGAGATATGAAGATGATAGTGACACTCGTAACCGGGAGACTGCCGCTGATGGCTGTGACCTGTGGAGGCTGACTTTTGGAATGGATTAAAAGAGGCAAACAGAAACAAAAACTAATAAGATTGGAAGAGGACCTAGAGAAGAGATCGTCTAAATATTGTATCTTCTCAGCCCACTGTCTTCCATTATATCAAATATTGTAGGACTCCTGAGATCCAGGCAACACTCAACACAAGAGTTCACCAATACAAGACCAACCATCCAGAAGGCTGCCACTACAATAATTGGAAATTGTGGGGAAAATTCATTATGATTAAAAGATGATTGTGCAATGCAGGAAATAATGATATTATCATTCATACTAACACAAATTTGTATCCTAATCTGTCAAATCCCTGCCAGCCTTTGCACTTGTATGATGCCCCTCAGGGTTGAATAATCAGTTTTGCTTCACACTTGTACAGCATGAATGTGTACAATGATAACAAGAAGACTGACTAGTGGCAGTGAATCTACCAGAGCTTTCCCAGATGGTTCAGGTGGCTGTCTAAAGATTCATTTAGATGTACTATTATAACAGAGGCCTTGCTGCATTTGGCCACAGGCTGTTTCAGTTTCTGAGAAGTCAGAAATGGTGCTGAACATTGTGTAATCATTAACAAACCTCTCCACTTCTAACCTTTTGATGGAGGCAAGTTCACTACTGAAACAACTGAAGATAATTGGGTGTACTGTACTCTGGTGAAAGATACCTGTAGAGATGTCCTGGAGCTGAGCTGTTTGACTGTTTATGTGTGCTGTTGTGGTTTCTGATGCCTAAGTGGATATCAGGTTATCCATTCAGTTTCATTCCTTTGTTGCAGTTTGATAGGACATTTCAGAGTGTGTAGAATCATAGACTCATACAGCAAGGAAACAGACCCTTCAGTCCAATTTGGCCAGGCCAACCAGACATCCCAATCTGACCTACTCCCATTTGCCAGCATTTGGCCCACGTCCCTCTAAAACCTTCCTGTTCACATTCCTATCCAGATGCCTTTTAATTTTTGTAATTGAACCTGCCTCTACCACTTCCTCTGGCAACTTGCTCCATACACACACCACCCTCTGCATGGAAAAAGTTGCCCCTCCGGTACCTTTTAAATCTTTCCCCTCTCACCCATGCCCTCTAGGTTTGGACTCCCCCATCCTAGGAAAGAAACCTTGGCAATTCACCCTATCCATGCCTCTCATGATTTTATAAACTTCTATAAGGTCACCCCTCAGCCTCCAACCCTCCAGGGAAGAAGCCCCAGCCAACTTAGCCTCTCCCTATAACTCAGTCACAAGCAAAGACCAGTTGAAGATGGCATTAGGAAACCAGATGGGGTTTTATGACATTGAACAATAGTTATTGGGCGGCACGGTGGCACAGTGGTTAGCACTGCTGCCTCACAGCGCCAGAGACCTGGGTTCAATTCCCGCCTCAGGCGACTGACTGTGTGGAGTTTGCACGTTCTCCCCGTGTCTGCGTGGGTTTCCTCCGGGTGCTCCGGTTTCCTCCCACAGTCCAAAGATGTGCAGGTCAGGTGAATTGGCCATGCTAAATTGCCCGTAGTGTTAGGCAAGGGGTAAATGTAGGGGTATGGGTGGGTTGCGCTTCGGCGGGTCGGTGTGGACTTGTTGGGCCGAAGGGCCTGTTTCCACACTGTAAGAAATCTAATTCAATCTAAATCTAATTCAAAAATCTAATTATATGGTTACCACTGGACTAGCTTTAATTACAAGATTTATTAATTCAAATGAAATGTCATCATCTGTGGTGAAATTTGAACTAATGCCCACCAGTGCATGAGGAGAGATCTCTAGCTTAGTCCAAGCTCAGTATCAATACTACAAAATTGTTGAACTCGATATTATGTACAGAAGGCTGCAGAGGGTGGATTCAAGGATGAAGCTTGAGTTGGAATCCAAGTGGAGTGAGACTGATCCAGAGGCAGTCACTGATTAATTTGATGTGGCTGCGGAAGCATGTTTTGGCAAATATCTTATCAAACATCTGCAACTTTCTGGTCCTAACATGAAGTTCAACAATTTTAGGCTTGAGGCACCTTCTCCCATGTCCTTATCCCTACCCCTGTACATCAAATGAGCTGCTACCACACACATCCATTGTCATCAATTAATAATCCCCATTAACAGCTATTTATTTTCTTAGACTATCATTTACCCACCCCCTTGTCTGTGCAATTGTGTTTCTCTCTCATTGGATTCTATCTTCACTTATTGTTTACTCTCTTCCAGCCCCTGCTCCATCTTTTACATAAATACCAACCTATTCCTAGCTACCATAAATTCTGAAGAAGGGTCACTGGACTCAAAATATTAACACTGATTTCTGTTCACAGATGCTGCCAGACCTAGTGAGTTTTTCCAGCAAATTCAGTTTTTGTGATCTGTTTCCAGGCTCCTATATAATTACTTTGAAGCAACTTGTATATAGTACATCTCCAGGAAAGGTAAGGACACTGCCATTGCACCACAAAAGCTTCTTGAGCACAGATGTTTCTCCAATGAATATGTACCTCTTGGGTATAATTAGCTCCTAAGCCAATTAGCAACATGTATCTCAAGATTTGGTTTCATCTGGATGACATCTACCCCTTGTAGTAGGTTGGTTACAAGTTTAATGGGGGATCTAATGTGGATGTCATTATTAGAATTTTTAGTGCTTTTTTGCAATACTGTATAGCTCCCATTCTGCTCATACCAGAACAACCAAGATTTGTCCTTGGTTACCAGTTGTCCTTGTGTTACGGATAATACTTTAAATGTTCCTTTCTATTATTATTTTTCAGCCTGCTGTTAAATAGGACTTAGTCATCATCATTGTCTAATGTTTGTGATTCAGATTTACGGATTCTGCAATTCTTCCTGTCTTAGATCAGATTTATTCCTTTACCCCTGCCAGCCTAATGAAACTAATCACCAGTTTCCAAAATGCAAAAGCATCCTTCTTCTTTGATGATATTAGTGGGCAGATTGTTTTCAGTCTTTGACAGTAGAATTTATGGAGATTACACCATATATGTGCCTGGATAAGGAGTGGAGTTAATATATAATGTAATCTTATGGATATTAGAAAATTGCTTAAAAATGAAAGAACAGTGGCAATGTCCAATACAGTTGCATTGTTTGTCAGATATTTGTTGGAAAAAAGTTGTGGAAATGGATTTCTATACTTTCTACTAGTCCTGAACCAAATAATGTTATTTAATGTTATTTTCTCCACATCAATATTATTTTAATCAGTCTGTTGAGGGCATGATTCAACTAGGAATACTTGTATATTCATTACAAATGTATTTGTTTTTACTTTCAGTACAGTAGATGATTTTCTTCATTGCTTTTCTTTTATTCATTTACTCATGGGATGTGGACATCACTGGATCGGCCAGCATTTATTGCCTGTCCTTATTTGGCCTTGCGAAGGTGCTGCCTTCTTGAACTGCTGTAGATAAAAGCACAATGGTGCCAAAATGCTTTTGGGGAGTGAGTCCTGGGATTTTGACCCATCATCATTAAAGAACAGTAATAATGTGGAATGCTCCTTTGGGGCCTTGGATGGAGTTGAGAGGGTAGGTTTGGGCGCAGGTTTTACAATTCCGGTGGGAGGAGGGTAAGGAGCCAGGAGGGGAGGGTGGGTTTTTAGGGGGCGTGGACCTGACCAGGTAGTCACAGAGGGAACGGTCTTTGCGGAACATGGAAAAGGGTGGGAAGGGAAATATATCCCTGGTGGTGGGGTCCGTTTGGAGGTGGCGGAAATGTCGGTGGTAATTTGAGGGTGCATACATGAGGATCATGGTCGCACAACATCGTAGGCTGAAGGGCCTGTTCTGTGCTGTACTGTTCTATGTTCTATGTTCTATGATGTGATTTATGCGAAGGTTGGTAGGGTGGAAGGTGAGCACCAGGCGAGTTCTGTCCTTGTTACAGTTGGAGGGGTGGGGTTTGAGGGCGGAGGTGCGGGATGTGGATGAGATGCATTGGAGGGCATCTTCAACCAAGTGGGAAGGGAAATTGCTGTCTTTAAAGAAGGAGGACATCTGGTGTGTTCTGTGGTGGAATTGGTCCTCCTGGGAGCAGATACGGCGGAGGCGGAGGAATTGGGAATACGGGATGGCATTTTTGCGGGAGATAGGTGGGAAGAGGTGTCATCCAGGTAGCTGTGGGAGTCGGTGGGTTTGTAAAAAAACTCAGTGTCGAGTTGGTCATCATTGATGGAGATGGAGAGGTCCAGGAAAGGGAGGGAGGTGTCAGAAATGGTTCAGGTGAATTTATGGTTGGGGTGGAATGTATCCGTTGCTCCCGATGCGGTCTCCTCTACATAGGGGAGCCTACTTGCAGAGTACTTTAGGGAACATTTCTGGGATACCCGCACCAATCAACCCCACCGCCCTGTGGCCCAACATTTCAACTCCCCCTCTCACTCTGCAGAGGACATGCACGTCCTGGGCCTTTTCCACCTCCACTCCCTCACCACCGGTGCCTGGAGGCAGAACGCCTCATCTTCCGCCTCGTAGCACTTCCACCCCAGGGCATCAATGTGGACATCACCAGTTTCCTCATTTCCCCTCCCCCCACCTTACCCCAGTTCCAACCTTCCTGCTCTGCACCATCCCCATGACCTGTCCTACCCTATCACATTCATCCCTACCCCCATCTACCTATTGTACTCTTTGCTACCTTCTCCCCAGCCCCGCCCTCCTCCCATTTATCTCTCCATCCCCAGAGTCTCCCTGCCTTCATTTCTGATGAAAGGCTTTTGTCAGAAACGTCGATTTTCCTGCTCCTTGGATGCTGCCTGACCAGCTGTGCTTTTCCAGCACCACTCTAATCTAGACTCTGATTTCCAGCATCTGCAGTCCTCACTTTTGCCCAGGATTGGATGACAGCCAATCAGGCTTTGTAGCAACCCTGAGGTAGTGGAGGGGGTCAAGAGAAAAAGTGGTCTGAGAGCACTGTCTCTGTTCAGCCTACATATGTTGTTTTTTCAAATGATAGAACCGTGCAGAATGCCATTCAAGTAGGACTGCAATGAGGAATGCGGTAGCAGTGTGATGCACAATAGTCAGAGTTATCGATAGTGCTCTCTACAGCTGTGAGCAGGAGCTCCAAAGCTACCTATGTGTTGACTGTCTGGTACCAAGGTTAACATATGAACTTACCTGGGCATGGCCACTGAGGAATGCAATTTCCAATGCAATGGTGCACACAAACAGTCGGGTATACGTGAATGCCCAGCTGTCTGACTCTAATGAGGACATTAGAAAGAGTAAATGTTTATTTCATTGACTTAACTGCACATATTGATACCTGGTTAAATTTGCCAGCTTTGGCCTCTCTCCTTGACATCAAAGCCACTGCTCCTTTGACAAACTGCCTGCTCCCAACAGCAAGGCAGCAGCAGACCGCAACATGTTTGCTGCTAGGACAAGGCAGGCTGCTCCCATCTTTTTGAGGTGCTTACAACCTCTGATTGGATGCCGAGTATGCCTCCTGTTCAAGTAATGCATTTCAATCCAACAACAACATTGCGAGAATGACAGTTCAGGTATTGGGTGAGGACCCAGAATTCATCTGGGTGTCAGGATCGTAACTGTTTTAACAATAATGTACATTAACTCTGTTTCTCTCTCTGCAAATGCTACCAGACTTGCTGAGTATTTCCAGAGTGCTTTGTTTTTATGTTGTGTGATATTATGTCTTCACTGTTCACTTTGTCTCCCTCTTCTGCTGAAAATAATCCCTCAGTTCAGATCTCTGTAGGAATTGGAAATTTAAATTTCTCTTTTTGTACAGCTGAAAGAATAATGTGAAGATTTCATGTAATAAACAATTAACGTATCAAATGACTAGTAATGCTATTGACTGAACACTCTCTTTTGTAGCCAACATATACTTTAAATTATAGAAACAAATCATTGCTCTTTCTTATGACACTCTTGACTGAATTTCAGTACATACTGCAAACAGTTCCTAGGTATTCCCAGCCTCTTCCTTTTTACTTTACAAGCTAGGTAATCTCCAATCCCAGAACTACCTCTCAATTTAAGCATTACATTGTCTGATTTTTTCCTTTAGCTCCAAGCTACATAAGTCTTCCACTCTCTGTTCCTCACAATTCACCATTTAACTTCCTATTCACTGTCCTGATCTCCAAAAGCTGCTGCTCCAGTTTGGGCATTGCAACAGGAAGTGAAATCAGAGGCTTGTGAAATTTAAACTGAAGGATACAGCATCCCCCCTACCAGAGTTGCAGAGGATCACTCTGGAGAAAAATCAGACATTTTGAATTAAAGTGGAAAGTCTGAAGAAGACTCAGGAGGTTTAGTTCTGTTAATAGAAATTCCTGGATATTATCTCCTGGTTATTTTTACAGGAGCTAAAAGGGTGAGAATGGAGCAGGGGAGTGAGAAAAGAGATACAGCGTATCTATTCTGTCCCCCAACCAATACTCAATGAAATTGTATTCCAGGTCCTGAGATAGTTTCCCTGGCCTGGATGAGATAGCAACAGAACCAGAGACAGCAATTGAAGTAGCAATATTGTAGAGGAGGCATGAGCAGATTGAGGATGAACCAGCAGAGTGAGGAGTTGGAAGCTGACACAATGCAACTGATGAAGACAGCAAAGAATGAGGAGGCCAGGAGAGGTAGTGAAGGAGCCCTGAGAGGTCCCAGTGCAGGAGTAGGCGGAGGTTAAAATGGTGGAGGTCAGGAAGAGCAGGACTAGGTTGATGTGTTAGGGAAGCAGGAGGAGTTTGAGGTAGTGGAGGAGCAGCAGGAAGGAGGTGCAGCACAGGAGCAAGAGAAGATTCAGTATATAGAGTAGCAGGAAGATGTTGAGGTGGTAGCCCAGCAGAAGGAGGTTGATGCAGAACAGGACCGGGAGGAGGTAGAGACAATGAAGGAGTAAGAGAAGGTACAGGCTGCACTGGAGCTGGCAGAGATAGATGCAGTACAGGAGCAGGAGGAGGAACAGAATGCATAGGAACAGGAGGACATTGAAGTTGTAGAGGAGCAGGGGGAGATAGATGCAGCACAAGAGCATGAGGAGATGCAGCCTGCACAGGAACATGATAGAGATAGACATGGCACACATGCAGGAAGATGTATTACAGCTGTGGAAAGGACGATGGATGAAGACTCGCCATCTGAGGTAGTTTGGGCTGAGGTTAGGAATAGGAAAGGTGAGCTCACCCTGTTAGGAGATTTTTACAGGCCTCCTAATAGTCCTAGAAACATAGAAGAAAGGATTGC
>NC_057713.1:74802134-74813161 GCF_004010195.1 Chiloscyllium plagiosum
GGGGGGGGGGGGGGGGGAGTGGGAGGAGGTATAGACCAAATAAGTGTGAGAGTCAGTGGGTTTAAAGTAGATGTCCATATTGGGTCGGTTGCTGGAAATTTCTGGCTTTTATTGGTAGAGGAATTGGGTTCCGGAGTCCTGAGGTCATGATGCAGTTGTATAAGACTCTGGTGCGGCCGCATCTGGAATATTGTGTGCAGTTTTGGTCGCCATACTATAGGAAGGATGTGGTGGCACTGGAACGGGTGCAGAGGAGGTTTACTAGGATGTTGCCTGGTATGGTAGGAAGTTCGTATGAGGAAAGGCTGAGGCACTTGGGGTTGTTTTCAATGGTGTAAAGAAGGTTTAGGGGTGACTTGATGATTAGGGGTTTAGATAGGGTTGACCATGAGAACCTTTTTCCACGTATGGAGTCAGCTATTACGAGGGGGCATAGCTTTAAATTAAGGGGGGGTAGATATAGGACTGAAGTTAGGGGTAGGTTCTTCACTCAGCGAGTCGTAAGTTCATGGAATGCCCTGCCAGTAGCAGTGGTAGACTCTCCCTCATTATGGGCATTTAAGCGGGCATTGGATAGGTATATGGAGGATAGTGGGTTAGTATAGGTTAGGTGGGCTTGGATCGGCGCAACATCGAGGGCCAAAGGGCCTGTACTGCGCTGTATTCTTCTATGTTCTATGTTCTATAAAATGCCAGGGCATATTAGGCTATGGATCAAGAGCAGGTAAATAATAAGTAATTTGGTATTTGTTGGTCAGCATAGAATGGTGGGCTGAAGGGCCTGTTTCTATGGTGTATAACTCTATAACACCCTAAAGTCAAAGGGCCATAGTAGCACCTTAGAATCATACAGCACAGAAACAGAACCTCTGGTCCAACCAGACCATGCTTTCCATAATCCCAAACTAAACTAGTCTCACCTTTGTGGGCTTGGTCTATATCTCTACAACCATTTCTTATTCATGCACTTATCCAAATGTCTTCCAAATGGCTGTATGAACATCCACCAGGTTCATTCAACACATGAACCATTCTCTACTTTAAAAAAAAGACCTTCATGTCTTTTTAAAATCATTCTCATCTCATTTGAAAATTATACCCCCTAGTCTTGAAACCCCCAGGGAAAATTATAACCCCTAGTCTTGAAATCGCCAGGGAAAAGACACCTGCCATTCAGCTTATCCACACCCGTTATCTATGGCTGACCCAGAAAAATCTTTGCAGTAGTGGGATTTAAATTATGATGGGGTAGCCGAAGCCTCAGTGAGTCTACTGTTGTAAAACAATGTGAATCATCAATAAATATATTGAATTGAAAGGACAAATTGAATCGAATGGATGTGAGCATAAGTTTGCAGATGACACCAAAATTGGAGGTGTAGTACACAGCAAAGAAGGTTACCTCCGATTCCAACGGGATCTTGATCAGATGGACTAACGGGCTGAGAAGTGGCAGCTGTAGTTTAATTTAGATAAATGCGAGGTGCTGCATTTTGAGAAAGCAAATCTTAGCAGGACTTATACACTTAATGGTAAGGTCCTAGAGAGTGTTGCTGAACAAAGATACCTTGGAGGTTCATGGCTCCCTGAAAGCGGAGTCGCCAGTTGATAGGATAGTGAAGAAGGCATTTGGTATGTTTTCCTTTATTGGTCAGAGTATTGAGTACTGGAGTTGGGAGGTCATGTTGTGGCTGTACAGGATATTGGTTAGGCCACTGTTGGAATATTGCGTGCAATTCTGGTCTCCTTCCTATCAGAACGATATTGTGAAACTTGAAAGCATTCAGAAAGGATGTTTTTGGGGTTGGAGGATTTGAGCTAGAGGGAGAGGCTGAATAGGCTGGAGCTGTGTTTCCTGGAGCATCAGAGGTTGAGTGGTGACCTTATGGAGGTCTATAAAACCATGAGGGGCATGGATAGGATAAATAGACAATAGGCAGAAATTGATAAATTCTTGATGTCACAAGGAATTAAGGGCTACGGGGAGAATGCGGGTAAGTGGAGTTGAAATGCCCATCAGCCATGATTGAATGGCGGAGTGGACTTGATGGGCCGAATGGCCTTACTTCCCCTTCTATGTCTTATGGTCTTATGGTCTTATGGTCTTTTCCCTGGGATGGGGGGAGTCCAAAACTTGAGGGCATAGGTTTGGGGTGAGAGGGGTGAGATATAAAAGAGACTTAAGGGGGCAACTTTTTCATGCAGAGGGTAGTGCATGTGTGGAATGAGTGAAGAAGTGGTGGAGGCTGGTACAATTGCAACATTTAAAAGGCATCTGGATGGGTATATGGATAGGAAGGATTTGGAGGGATATGGGCCGGATGCTGGCAGGTGGGATATCTGGTCGGCATGGACGAGTTGGACTGAAGAGTCTGTTTCCATGCTGTATATCTCAATGACTCTATGACTGAGACTCTGACAGTGCCTAAAGGTGAATTCCAATTTTCATGCTTATTTTAACTTTCATCGCTTTAATAGGAATTCAATGTTGTGTTCTAACTGTGGACAGAGAACCTACTTTCTGAAGGGTAAGTATGATATTTCAGATATAATGTTAAAAAGCACATCTTGCTTCTGGCATTCACATAAGTAATGGACAGTTACTCACTGCTGGTGAAATATCCAGCAGTGTGCTGAGACAAATACCATCATTTATATACAATTGTAACTACTAATGGGTCAAGGCACCTTTTCTATTGGAAAAGGCCCAGTACTATTATTTTTAATCAGGTGTAGTCACCCCAAGACTAGAACAAGTCTGTACCTGACAAAATACACACACATTTACATTCAGTCCATCAATGAAGAAAATGTAACTTACTAGTCATTTTCATCAATTTCTTCTCAGAGGAATGGGAATAATCTCTGATCAACTGGACATAAAGACAAATGGTAACAGAGACAAACAAATCATTCTTTTCAAAGGATTTATTTAAATCTGACTCCACTCCTTTCAAAATGAGAAAGCAAGTCACTAAATTGCATCAGCCCGCATTTTTCTGTAAATCTCAAATTACAGATACAATCTCCTGAATGAAAGATTTTATTTTAAAGAAGACAGTGCTTGCATATTCATAATGACACTATTCTTAACCAAACTACAGCAAATTGTCTTGGTGAAAGTGGTGTAGGAGGAAACAAATTAAGCTTATTTCCTTATAACATGGAACAATTGCTTGGCTCCTCATAAGTGCAATTTAACACATTACAAATCTATGTGGGGACTCTGCAAAAACTCAAACAATTTCAAAGACAATCCCTAACTGTTATGCTTTTCTCTGTAAATTGGTGTTAAATCATTAGAAAAATGTGCCATAATTCAATAATGTATGTAAATATTAATTATACACACACATTCAAAACATATATTGGGACAATTACATCATGTTACATTGTGTTAAATAACAAAGACTTTATTACATTACATAAAATATAGAAAGAATGTATTAATACACATTATTTGAAGGAATATTGGTGGTGAAATTTATGGCACCTTTTTAAAATTAATTCATGGTATCTGTATATCTTTTGTGGCCAGCATTTATTGACCATCTCCAGATGGCTTTGGAGAATGTGGTGATGGATTGCCTTCTCAAAATACTGCAGTCCATTTGGACTGGATTTCGTTGCAAAGTCAGGCAAAAGACTAGAACTGAGAGCTCCAAGCCTAGCCTAAAACTGGACCTGATGTCTTACCTAAACAATTAACATGAGTTGTTGGTGTCCATTAACTTCCAGTGTGCTGCCCATTCAAAGTGAATGTATTTCAGGTCAACCACCCTGCTGGCAGTGGCCCTCTGATAAGTCCCATAAGTAGGAGTAAACCGGCCACAGTTAGGGTGAGGTTTGGGGTGAAACACCTTGAGTGCAGTTCAGTGGAAGAACACACGGTTCAATCTGCTGGGTAACGTCATTAAAAATAGAATTTGATTTGGTGGCAATCACTGCTTAGGTTAAAAGTGACCACCACTTTCACAGGTAGGCTCTTCATTTAGTTCCATAAGTAGCATTTTGTCTTGTTTAGGTGGCTGTCAGGAATGCCTGAAAAATAACCTGATTTAGTATCTAACATCTTTCAGGAATTGTTAGACATAAGACAATTGCTTACGAAATTGGATCTTAATGTACTTGTTTAATGCCTGCATAACAGCTGTCTGATGGGTCACCATTCTCAAATAGCCTGCATGCCCAAGCTATTGAAGGAGAAACATGCAAACTTCATGCTACTGCCTCAGTTCAAGGATATTGGGGCATAATCCAATACTGAGTCCCCTGCTGCACAGATTCAAGCAGCATTCACTGGCCAGCACGTGTTTCAGCACTTGCCCATACATTCTTAAAAGGGAGCAGCATTCATGACAGATTCTGCCAATGGTTGTCTCTGGTAGAACATTTTAAAAATGTATTTGTTGGACATTGGCCAACATTTCCTGCCCATCCCTGGTTGCCTTCAAAAAGGTAGTGGTGAGCTGTCTTCTTGAACTGCTATAGTCCATGTGCTGGCAGTAGACCCACAATGCCTAAGAGAAGGAAAAACACCCTACCACCCCAGATGGCGTAGTGGTAATGTCAATAGATTAATAATCATGGGGAGGAAATGGCCTGCTGGTATTACCATAAGACTATCAATCCAGAAACTAGGAGAAAGTGAGGACTGGAGATGCTGGAGAGTCAGAGTTCAAAAGTGTGATGCTGGAAAAGCATAGTATGTCAGGCAGCATCCGAGGAGCAGGAGAGTCAACATTTTGAGAAAAAGCCCTTCACCAGGATTGTGGAAGGGGAAGGGGGTTGAGAGATAAATAGGGGGTTGGGTTGGGGCTGGGGTGAAGGTAGCTGGGAAGGCAATAGGTGGATCCAGCTGGAAAGGGGTATTTGTGATAGGTCAGTGGGGAGGATGAAGTGAATAGGTGGAAAGGAAGATGGACAGATCAAGAGGGTTGTACAGAGTTGAAGGGTTGGATCTGGGATGACGTGACTTTTGGGGAGATTTGGAAATTAGTGAAGTCGATGTTGATGCCGTGTGATTGAAAGGTCCCAAGGTGGAAGATGAGACGTTCTTCCTCCAGTTAGTGGATGGCTTTGAGTTGGCGGTGGAGGAGTCCCAGAACTTGCATGTTCTTGTGGAAGAGGATGTTTAAGTGGTCGGCCACAGGGTGGTGGGGTTGTTTGATGTGAAATGTTCCCTGAAATGTTCTGCAAGTTGGCGAGTAACACATTGAGAGCAACGGACATAGTAGATGGAGTGAGTGGATGTGCAGGTAAATCTCTGCTGAATGTGGAAAGATCCTCTGGGGCCTTGGACAAGATGAAGGGAGGAGGTGTGGGCTCAAAATTCAAATAAATATATAAAGAAATGGATTAGGAGCAAGAGTCGATCATTCAGCCCCTACAGTCGGCTGCATTGTTCAATAAGATCATGGCTTATGTGACTGCAGCCTCAACTCTACTTCCCTGCCTACTCCTGAAACCCTTTGAATATATCAATCCGTGTCTGAAAGATATTCACTGACTCTGCCTCCAGTGCTCAGAGACACATAATCTTCTGCACACAAAAATTCTCCTTTTTGAAATTTTAAATGGCAGATCCCTTATTTTTTTTAAATTTGTATTTCTCCAGTTCTCTTCTCTCATAAGGTGAAACATTCTTTGAGCATCCATCCTGTTACTGCTGCTGAGTATCTTAATGTTTTGATAAGATTACTTCTCATTCTTCTAAATTCTAATGGACTAGGCAAAAGTGGATACTGCAGATGCTGGAGATTAGTGTCAAACATTTAGTGCTGGAAATGCACAGCAGGTCAGGCAGCATCCGAGGAGCAGGAAAATCGACATTTCGGGCAAAAGCCCTTCATCAGGAATGAGGCTGGGAGCCTCGGGGTGGGGAGATAAATGGGAGGGAGGGTTGGGCTGGGGGAAGGTAGGTGAGAGCGCAATAGGTGGATGGAGGTGGGGTAAAGGTGATAGGTTGGAGGGGAGAGTAGTGCAGATAGGTGGGAAGGAAGGTGGACAGATGGGACAGGTCATGAGTAAACTAGTGAAATCCACATTGATGCCATGGGGTAGGAGGGTCCTGAGGCAGAAGATGAGGCGTTCTTCCTCCAAGCGTCAGATGGTAAGGGAGTGTGATGGATACTCTAATGGATACATGTCCAACCTGCCTATCATATGATAAGATTCTTATCCCAGTTATCAGTCAGGTAGACCGTTTCTGAACTGCTTATAATGTAATTATGTCTTTTCTTAAGTACAAAGACCTAAACTGCACACAGTACTCTAGAATATGAGGTGTTGCATTTTGGTAAGGCAAAGCAGGGCAGGATTTATACAGTTAATGGTATGGCGCTGGGGAACATTGTCAAGCAAAGAGACTTAGGAGTACAGGTGCACAGTTCCCTGAAGGTGGAGTCACAGGTAGACAGGGTGGTGAAGAAGGCATTTGGTTTCATTGGTCAGTGAATTGAGTATAGGAGCTCTGATATCATGTTGCTTCTGCATTGGACATTGATGAGTGCAGCTTTAGAATGCTGGGTTCAATTCTGGGTCTCCCTACCATAGAAAATATGTTGTTAAACTTGATAGGGTTCAGAAAATATTTTACAAGGATATTGCCATGATTGGAGGTTTTGAGCTATGGGAAAAAGCTGAATAGGCTGGGGCTTCTTTCGGAAGCTGAGAGGTGACCTTATAGATGTTAATAAAATCATGAGGAGCTTAGATAGAGTGAATAGTCAAGGTCTTTTTCCCAGGTCATGGGAGTCCAAAACTACAGGGGATAGCTTTAAAGTGAGAGGGGCAAGATTTAAAACAGACCTAAGGGGCTACATTTTCATACAGAGGGTGGTATGTGTGTGGAATGAGCTGCCAGAGGAAGTGGTGGAGGCTGGTACAATTACAACATATAAAAGGCATCAGGATAGGTAGGTGAATAGGAAGGGTTTAGAGGGTTATGGGCCCCAAATGCTGGCAAATGGGACTAGATCAATTTAGGACATCAGGTTGATTAGTTGGACCAGAGGGTCTGTTTCTGTGTTGTATAACTCTATGATTCTAAGTGGTTTCCACAGTCTGTAGCACTGTACCAAAACTGAATATAATACTTTTGATATAGTCTCACCAATATCTTCCATAAGAAAACAATGATAGCCTTTAAATGAAATTAAATGCTTCTGTTAATACATCTTGAAATCTTGTTCCATTTGGCTATGGTTTCTCTGCATTGTTCATATATCTTGCTTATTATGTGCATAATAATTAGATTCTCTCTCTCCATTGATTTCAGAACCACTCCTTGCAAATGCAAAATATATAACTTGCTGTTCCTCTCTACATGCTGTATTTTTCTCACTTAAATATCATTCCCATTGTCTGGCCTGAACTTTCATATATTTTTTCAGGCAATTATTAATCTTCACTCCAGTCTTTAACAGTTGCATATATTTTTTGTATCAGCCTGTAAAATTGCTGATTGCAACCCAGCACCAGTATCCAAGTTCTTCATAAAGTCGTGAATCTAGCCCTAATATTGTATTAAATGGAAATTGAATTCTGACTAATATGACTTACCTTCACTGACATGGCTAATGAATTGGAAAGTTGGAAAGGTAACTGGTTCCCTGCTTTGTTGTTATTGATAGAAAGCTTTATTTGGCACTTGCTATAACATTATGTGACAGCACATGTCTGGGACTCTGTAATAGCCATCTACTATTGAGGAAAATACATCACCATGGCATTTGCAGGGATTTTGTTTCAGTAGAATCTGGTTGAATATAAACTTTCAATTAAATGTATGGCCCAGAAAATGAACTTAATGGATTGTCATTTTGCATGTAAAATATGACTTTAGGAGACAGGACTGTGTAGAAACATTTTTCTCTTACTCAACAACAGATTCAAATCTGGTCAAGAATCATGATCTCTTCCTGTTGACAGTAATCTGTAGAATGACTTTGTGTAGTTTCAAAGCAGTTTTAAGTGAATGTGTATAAAAAGAACCACATTCTTTTCTCAAGAACGAGATTCTGAGATTTTCATTTCCAACTTCCTCGCCTTTGCCCATACCTTACCAGGATGGGGAAATGCCATACTATGGTACCCTTTATTCACCAATATCAAAGATACTCCTTGCCATTGTCAACTTGCAATTCCAGTGCCCTTTGACACAAAGCAATTGTAGCTGAAGGGTGAGGAATAAAAATCGCCATAAGCTGTGAGATGTCTGACTCCAGCAGGTGTTAGGCAAATATTTTCTTTATGTAAAAATTATAATTGAAGCGCATTTTTGCAACACAGTTTGAACAATGGCTTTTTAATACATTTAATGATCCATCAAATGTGATTGATGGTTGTTCCATTGACTGGAGTCCAGAACTCTAAATGAACAAATGTCAAAGTCTTAAACGAGTCTATTCTGGGTGAGCTGTTGTTGACCAGTTTCTGCAAATTTTCTTTTGATTGCAAATTGTGTTTCTGTGTCTTGATGATGTGGCTCAGTGATTTTAATTGGTTTCTGTTTATTGGAAACAGCTTTGATAATTGAGATGTAATTTACCCTGGATGTTTCTCAATCAATTGACTTCCATTATAATAAGCTTTGCAATTCTGCATGGCCGTTATGACTGTTATCTCATTAAATAATCTGCTTTCTCTTTCCACATCTGCCTTTTCCCTGTCCCCAGATACCAAATATTTAAAAATGTATTTCCTTCCAGCTTTGACATGAATATACAAAACATTGAATTATGCACTGCACAACATTTCACTATATGAAAAGCTTTGAATGAAATGCATTAATTTTGAGAAATACTCTTTTCTAATGATGTTTGGCATTGTGTATTATTATTTCAGGCTGAGATAAGGAGGAATTTGAGAGAGTGCTGAATCTTTGGATTTCTCTGCCCCAAAGAATGGTGGAAACTCAATCATGAAGCATGTTAAAGTCTGATGATAATCAAAGGATATGGTAATAGCATTGGAAAATGGCATTGACATGGATGACCTACCATGCTCTGGAATGCCAAAAAAGGCTTGAGAGGTTGAATGACTTGCTCCTATGTTACTATTTAAACTGTATACCATTTTGACAGCACCACCTGACAAAAAGAAGAAACTTGCATTTATATCGTGGGTCTTAAGGATATTCTGAAGAATACATTTGGTAAAATAAGGTGTAGTCAGGGGATATCAGAATTGTTAGAATTCCTTGAGGAGGTAGTGAGCAAGTTAGACAAAGGAGAGCCAGTAGATGTGATCTATTTGGATTTCCAGAAGGGTCTTTGAAAAGGTGTTGCACAGGGACAAGGTACTAGCATGGATAGTATTAGGGACAAGTTACTAGCATGGATAGAGGATTGGCTGACTAACAGAAAGCAGGGAGTGGAGATGAAGGGGCCTTTTTCAGGATAGCCAGTGACTAATGAAGTTTTTCAGTGGTCAGTGTTGACATCATAACTAATCACATTATACATTAGTGATCTGAACAAAGGAACCGAGGACATTGTTGCTAAGTTTGCAGATGACACACAGGTAGGTGGTGGAACATGTGTTGAGAAAACAGGAAGACTGCAGAAGGATTAGGACAGACCAGGACAGTGATCAAAGAGTTGGCAGATGGAATACAATGTGGGAAAATGTGAAGTTATGCTCTTAGGTGAGAGGATTAGAAGCGTAGACTACTTATTTAAATGGGGAAAGACTTCATAAATCTGAAGCATAAAGGAACTTGGGAATTCCTTGGCAGGATTTTGTAAAGGTTAACATGGAGGTTCAACTGCAGAAGGATTAGGACAGACCAGGACAGTGATCAAAGAGTTGGCAGATGGAATACAATGTGGGAAAATGTGAAGTTAGCTCTTAGGTGAGAGGATTAGAAGCGTAGACTACTTATTAAATGGGGAAAGACTTCATAAATCTGAAGCATAAAGGAACTTGGGAATTCCTTGGCAGGATTTTGTAAAGGTTAACATGGAGGTTCAATTGGCAGTTAGGAAAGCAAATGCAATGTTAACATTCATTTCAGGAGGGTTAGAATACAAGAGTAGAGATTTCTGCTCAGGCTATACAAGGCTTGATCAATGTTTCTCGAAAAGCAACCAAGTAGTCCACATTTATGCTTGCGACACAATGCATCATGAAAGCCATTTAAGAAATCTATCCAGTTTTGTTATTTTCCTTTATTTATTCCTTAACCATGTTTGGTTGAAATAAGTATTTTTGGTTTAAAGCATTAACATTAATCAGATTACCTTGTTGTTTAATTTTTCTCTGCTAAAGCTGTTGTATATTGAATAGATTGTTCAGCCTTTTTGTTTGAGATACAAAATCAGTGCCTGGAATTAATTATTCACAAAGTCTGGGATTGGTCTTTGATGGTTAAATTTTACTGTGTTGCAAATACAGAGGTAGAAAGGCTGATACTGGTTCAGCTGACTGTCTCCATATTATACATGTTTCTAACAAGTCAGTAATTGTTAGTAAGTATTGAACCTTGACTATGTCTAAGTATGAGATTTTATCACAGTGTAAATAGTTAGTGTTGCTAATAAACATAAGGACATCTATTTCACCAAGAACCCAGCCTTTGTGGTATATGTGAAATGAGAGAACATATCGAAGACTCAAGGATGTAAACAAACAATAAACTGGCAATATAGAAGAGGAGGTACAGTTTTTAAATGATATCCAATGCAATGAAATAAATGGCTAATTAATACTGAGCTATTCAGAACCACAAGACTACTAAATCCTTCCATCAAATTCATCCAATGGTGAACAGAAAATGCCACCCACTAGTTTATCAGCTTCATTTTCAAAATGCAATGAAAGAAGTTTGAGATGCAGCGTAAAAATGTAAGACACTCTCCACAGAGTCATAGAGTCATAGAGATGTACAGCATGGAAACAGACCCTTCGGTCCAACCCGTCCATGCCGACCAGATATCCCAACCCAATCTAGTCCCACCTGCCAGCACCCAGCCCATATCCCTCCAAACCCTTCCTATTCATATACCCTTCCAAAATCCTTTTAA
>NC_057713.1:74813414-74814108 GCF_004010195.1 Chiloscyllium plagiosum
CCTGTACTCAATACACTGACCAATAAAGGAAAGCATACCAAACGCCTTCTTCCCTATCCTATCTACCTGTGACTCCACTTTCAAGGAGCTATGAACCTGCACTCCAAGGTCTCTTTGTTCAGCAACACTCTGTAGGACCTTTCCATTAAGTGTATAAGTCCTGCTAAGATTTTCTTTCCCAAAATGCAGCACCTCACATTTATGTGAATTAAACTCCACCTGCCACTTCTCAGCCCATTGGCCCATCTGATCAAGATCCTGTTTAAACCTGAGTAACTTTTTTCACTGTCCACTACACCTCCAATTTTGGTGTCATCTGCAAACTTACTAATTGTACCTCTTTTGCTCACATTTATGGGGAAAGTGAGGACTGCAGATGCTGGAGATCAGAGCTGAAAAATGTGTTGCTGGAAAAGCACAGCAGGTCAGGCAGCATCCAAGGAGTAGGAGAATCGACATTTTGGGCATAAGCCCTTCTTCAGGAATTCCGCTCCAAATCATTTATGTAAATGACAAAAAGTAGACGACTCAGCACCGATCCTTGTGGCACTTCACTGATCACAGGCCTCCAGTCTGAAAAACAACCCTCCACCATCACCCTCTGTCTTCTATCTTTGGGCCAGTTCTGTCTCCAAATGGCTAGTTCTCCCTTTATTCCGTGAGATCTAACCTTGCTAACCAGTCTCCCATGGGG
>NC_057713.1:74814279-74867727 GCF_004010195.1 Chiloscyllium plagiosum
CTTTTCCAGCAACACATTTTCAGCTCTGATCTCCAGCATCTGCAGACCTCACTTTCTCCTTTCCCATGCACAAGCCATGTTGACTATCCCTAATCAGTCCTTGCCTTTCCAAATGCATGTACATCCTGTCCCTCCAACAACATGCCCACCACCGACATCAAGCTCACCGGTCTATAGTTCCCTGCCTTGTCCTTACTAATCTTCTTAAATAGTGGCATGACGTTAGCCAACCTCCAGTCTTCCGGCACCTCACCTGTGACTATATCACCTCTCTTGGTTCCCACAGAGTTCTAGGGTACACCTGATCAGGTCTGGGGGATTAATCCACCTTTATGCATTTCAAAACATCCAGCACTTCCTCCTCTGTAATATGGACATTTTTCAAGTTGTCACCATCTATTTCCCTACATTCTATATCTTCCTTATCCTTTTCCACAGTAAATACTGATGCAAAATACACGTTTAGTATCTCCCCCATTTTCTGCGGCTCCACACAAAGGCCGCCTTGCTGATCGTTGAGGGGCCCTATTCTCTCCCTAGTTACCCTTTTGTTCTTGATGTATTTGTAAATGTATTCTCCTTAATTCTATTTGCCAAAGCTACCTCATGTCCCCTTTTTGCCCTCCTGATTTCCCTCTTAAGTATACTCCTACTTCCTTTATACTTTTCTAAGGATTCACTCGATCTATCCTGTCTATACCTGACATTAACAGTTAAAAAACACTCAGCATTCTGGTTTTTACGACAGCTTCCAGAAAAGCTGGAATCTGCCACATTAGGGACCCCTTCCTGAAATAGGTGCTAGTCTCTTTGTATGTACAAATACTGAAAAAATGCTTACTTGAGGGCTGGTGTGGAAGACCAAGGAGAGTGCTGGGGGTAGTGACTATTCAGCAAAGTCAGTTCTACATGCAGCCTGAGGCTGACATGAGAAAGATATGTTTTCAACATAAATTAGCTGAAAATGATATGAGGAGGTGGAGAAATGATAGTTAGAGTCATCCTCCTGCTCTTCCAATGTCATCATCACCTCTCTTCTCAATCCCTCTCTATTCCTTGTCAGGTCTTTCCCTCTGCCTTTTGGCCTTCTGTGCTTCCTCTGGGTTCATGTGCACATTCCCCTTCCCTCTACTTTTCCATTGGTTTCAAAACCCTGTGCCTGTTCAACTCTACTCTTGGAATTCCTTCCACAAATGTCTTCTGTTAGACAGTAAAAACAGAACTCCAAAGACTATTTTCTTCATTGTTCTTCCCTTCATCTTTCTTAAAGGTTCTGCTACATCTCAACATTATCTATTCCTGCTGATGTGAAATGTCTTGGAACATGAAAAGTGTCACATCCATGCAGGTAGTTAGTGCTGAATAGAAGATTTTCACAGCAGTGTCAACACACCAGAATTGCAAATCTTCATTTTTTCCATCACAGTTTATTGATTTTGCATCTTAATTGGTGTGAATCAGCAGAATATAAGGGAGAGGTAGAGGTTGTTCTCTCCATTGTCTATATCTTTGAATTGTGTGTATCAAATCAATTATATACAAATAAATTAATCCTGTACAAAGGAGCAAATGTTTGTAATGTGACTACTTCTCAGTCAGGAAGTTCATGTAACACACATAAAACTCTCTCTCTCTCTATCAGAACGACAGTATCTAACCTAATCTTTGAAGATTCATCTTGCATTCTCTGTGCAAGTCTGATCCAACCCACAGTGCCATGATATGGGTAGAGTAAGAGGGCAGGTCTCAACTCCACCCCAGCCATAATGGCTATCAAGCCCCATACTGTTGACACCAATCTGATTCACATGAGGCATCCACACCATTTCCTCCACTGCTACTCGAAGAGTCCAAGTTGCTGTGGAAGAAAAGGTTCTTTTTATTAACCTATTTTTCTAATCAATCTGATCAGAAATGTTATTACACACCACTGGAGCAGGCGGATTATGAACCCAAGCTTCCCAGTCTAAGGGTAGGGGCATTACCACTGCACCACAACAGGGTCCCCAAGTTGCTATGGATGCATATATTTGAATACTGATGGTGGAGGCTGCTGAGTTCCTTCCATTACTCTGCTGACCAGGAATCTTTTCTGCTCTTACCATCTTCCATTGCTGGGTATCAGATAGATTTGCAACCAGTTTGGTCATAAGCATACCTTCCTTTGATATCAAGTCTTAGAGAGTGGGGTTTGAACTCTGAACTTCTAAGGTGCTAGCCACTGTTCCATAAGACTTCCCTCTTAGAAGTTTAGGATTAATTTAGTGGTCCAGCGCCATATTGATGCATCTCACACCTGCCATTGATGAAATCCCTCTCAGTAAATTGTTTTTCTCAAACCCTACTAATTTAATTAACACCATTCAAACATATTCCACCCTGTTTTGCTGAAGTGACAGAAAGAGGAGTATGTAAGAAGACAATTGGAATTGTTCAAGATTAATAAAATTAAGGGTTTGAATAAATGTCGAGAATCATATTTCCCATGTTTATCTGATGTATATGACTTTTGTAGACTTTCCATCTGTTTGACTGAAAGAATTAATTTAGTGTTTGTTGGAGAGTTTTATATATATTGCCATTTAGTGGTACAGTAACTGACAACTACTGAAAAAAAGACAAATGCTCTTACAGCTTTTTGTCTTGCACCCATCAGGATGGATACAAGAATACCAAATGTAAGGCATAATTATTTCAGATATAGTTAATTTTTGGCAGATTTCTCACATTTTATTTTGACAACAGATTTAAATTAATTGACATACAAACAGAAGAGATGTTATAAATTTTCATGCAGTTCGTGGTCCAGGTATTAATCTCTTTACACTGCTTGAGGGTGTGATGGAAGTAGGTTTGATCGATGTTTTAGAACCATAGAAATTATACAGCTCAGAAAAGGGACACTTGGCTGTCACCCCAAAGATTTGCAAGGGAATTGGATATTAAATTGAAAAGCAACAATGTGCAAGGTCACTGGAGAAGGTGAGAGAATGGCACAAGTTGAGATGCTCATTTAGAGAGCCTGTGCAGACTCAATGGGCTGAATGACCTTATTCTGCACTGTAACAATTCTGTGATTCTATGAAAAATGCGATGTTGTACCAGTAGATGTCACTCATGTAACACTTTTCTTTCAAGTTTTCTACTTCCACTGAAGTAATACTTAGTTGAGGCAGTAGAATTACCTGTTTTACTCAAAATACACAAATAAACATGCTTCTTGACTATCATATCATACTGTGACAAGAATGAAACGTTTTGTTTCAGCTTCCTTGTCCAAATTTAAATAAGCTTCATTAAAACCTGCTCTTCAGTTCTATAAAATTCTCTTTTAAAAACCAAAAGGAGCATCAGTTGTTAATGACAGCTTTTATTTCTGTAACCCTTAAAAAAATGAAATATTCCAAAGTGTTCGACAAGGAAAGTATAAAATAAAATTCAATGAGAGGAGTTATTAGGATGGATGTCTAAAACCTTGATCAAAGTGGCGTTTTGTAAGGTGTGACTTTGAAGAGGGAAGCAAGGTAGAGAGATGGAGAGGTGCTGGGAGCATATTCATAAACAATTAGGTTTCAAAAGGGTTAATTCTGAAGTGTGCATTAAGCACCACCCAAAATAATGATGGACTTGAATGAAAAGCAGTTCTGGTGCTCAAAGGCAATGGATCTACCATCTAGGACACCATCATTATGTTTGAAACAATGTCTATCGTACCAACTTGTACCTAGTTGCTATTTTGTAACAAACATCTTGTACAAGACAAAAACCTCTTCTCAATAGACTGCCAAGTGCATTTCACTACCATACTAGACAGAGCCCTGTAGATCTCAGCTTAAACATAAAAAAAAACACACAGAAGCATGAGTAGCCATTTGGTCCTACAGGCATGTTTCACCATTCAATATGACCATGGCCGATACTCTATCTCAGTGCCATCCTCCTGGTTTCTCAACCATACTCTTTGATGCCTTTATTGGTCAAACACTTTCTTGAATATTCTTACTTGATTAGCCTCCACAGCCTTCTGTGATAGTAAATTGCACAGATTGACCATCCTCTGATGAAGAAATGTTTCCTCAGCTCAGTCTGGTAGCAAGGTGACTCAGTGGTTAGCACTGCTATCTCACAGTGCCATGGACCTGGGTTTGATTCCAGCCTTGGGCGACTGTCTGTGTGGAGTTGCACATTCTCCCCATGTTGCATGGGTTCCCTCTGAGTGCTCTGGTTTTCTTCCACAGTCCAAAGATGTGCAGGTTAGGTAAATTGGCCATGCTAAATTGCCCATAGTGTTCAGGAATGTGTAGGCTAAGTGCGTTCGTCAGGGGAAATGTAGAATAATAGGGTAGGGGAATGGGTCTGGGTGGGATATTCTTTCGAGGGTTGTTGTGGTCTTGTTCGGCCAAATTACCTGTTTCCATGCTATACAGATTCTATGATTCTTATCCTGAGACTGTGACTGCTGGTTCAAGACGGTCTCCAACCATGTAGTTTTTATTATTCATTCACGTGATGAGGGCATGGCTGGCGGGCCAGCATTTATTGCCCATCCCTAATTACCCAGAAGGCAGTTAAGAGTCAATCATTTGGTTGTGTGTCTGGAGTCACATGTAGACCAGACTAGGTAAAAACATTAGTGAACCAGATGTTTTTTTCTGACAATCAACAACAGATTCATCATCATCATTACACTCTTAATTTCATAACATTTTAAATTAAATTTCAAATTCCATTATCGACCATGGCAGGATTTGAACCTGATATCTGTCCACTTCTATTAGAATTTTACACTTTTCAACCTGTCATTCCACCAAACTCTAGTGAATGCAGTCTCAGTCGAACCAATACTCAGGATAGTCCTGTCAACCTTGGTATACATCCCTACTGAACTTTCACTGCACTCCCTTGATGGCAAATATATCCTCTCATAGGTAAGGGGACCAAAACTGCACACATTACTTTAGATGACGTCTTACCAAGGCCCTGCAGTATGATATTCCTACTTCTGAATTCAAATCCTCTTGCAATGAAGGCTAACAGACATTTGCCTTCTTAATTATTTGCTGGATCTGCTTGTCTGATTTCATTGACTGGTGTAACAGGACATACAGATCCCTTCATATATTCACACTTCCCAGTATATCATCATTTATGTCTTACTCTGTCTTTCTGTTTCTCACACTGAAATGTATAATTTCACATTTATCCATGTTATACTGCACCTGCCATGTGTTTTCCCACACACTCAACCTGCCTAGATCACTCTGAAGACTCTGCAAACTTCTCACAATTCACATTCCCACTTAGTTTTGTGTCATCAGCAAACTTGGAAATTTGTACTTAGTTCCTTTACCCAAGTCATTTACAGTTGTGAATAGTTGGGGCCAGATCCTTAGAGTAACCCACTAGTCACCATCTGCCACTCAGAAAAAGATCCATTTATTCTTACCCTCTGAACATTCGTGATGAAAGGCTTATATCCGAAACATTGATTCTCCTGCTCCTCAGATGCTGCCTGACTTGCTGTGCTTTGCCAGTGCCACATTTTTCAATTCTCAGTCTATGGCAGTATATTACCCTCCACTCCACGTACTTCATTGTTTCCCACTAGCCTCCTGGTGGGATCTTATCAAAAGCCTTAATGAAATCAAATACACCACATCCATTGTTTTTTTTTCCTTATCTATTCTACTTCAGAAGATTGGTTAAGCATGATTTCTCCTTCATAAACCCATCTTGGCTTTGTCTAATCCAATTAATGCATTAAAAGTGTTCTGTTATCACATCTTTTATAATACTCTGTAGCTTTATCCACGCTACTGTTATTAGGCTAACTGGTCAATAATTCTCTATTTTCTCCCTCACTCATTTTAAAAATAATTTTTAAATAATTCGCCACCCTCCAATCTGTAGGAACTGCTCAGTGTCTATAACATTTAGGAAGATGGCCAGAAAGGCCTCCATCCAGGGCCACTTCAGTTCTCTGAAATATATATATTAGGCTGCATTTGCTGACACTGACACATGCACACTCTGTGCTACTTTGACTGAAAACAAGAAATGCTGGAGATCACAATGGGTCAGGCAGCATCTATGGAGAGAGAGAGCAAACTAATGTTTTGAGTTTAGATGACTCATCATCAGATTTAAAGTGAAGTGTGGAGGGACAGCATTTGTGCTATAGTTTGTAAGGGTAGTGATGGGAGTAGTGGGCTTTGGGTGCTGATGGAGAAAAGATGTTAGTAGTTTACGTTAAGTGATCAGATGTGAGAATGGCAGATCAATGGTGTCATCTAGACTCAAAACGTTAGCTTGCCCTAAAGTCATATAGTATAGAAACAGGTTCTTCCACCTAGTCTGTCAGTGCTGACGAAGAAACACCAAAGTATACTAATCAGATTTACTTGTACTTGGTCCATAGTCTAATAGAACTAGAATTAGATTTAGAATGAGAATTAGGTTTTATTGCCACAGGAATATAGTGAAAAGTGTACAATGTTGTCACACGGCACCATCTTGGGTACAAAATATTTACTTACAAATCTTAATACTAAAATAGATTAGGTACATAGAGAAATAAAGAAAAAAGCTAATAGTTCCACATTATAGTTCATCATAGTATAAATTAGGAAAATAAAGAAATAAAGTTAAACGATAGACATTTTCAGTCCTTTTATTGCCTACCATTGCTCCTCGCTGGGGGGCTTTCCACACATGGTTTAGCTCACCGCTGCCCTGAGCTGACCCCAAATGGGTTCACTGACTACCATCAGTGACAGGCTGACTGCCCCGCTGCAGGCCCCCAGCCCACTGGCCATCCCATCCCGCTCCACTCCAGCCTACTGACTGCACACTCTGCTCCAGGCCCCCAACTCACCAGCTGCATCGCTCTGGGCCCCCAGACAGCCAGCAGACCGATCCCACTTTGCTCTGGCCCGCTGACTGCCCACCCCACTCTAGGCTCCCAACCGCCGGCCGCTCCATTCTGCTGCAGCCTGCCAACAACTGGGGGTTTAGCTCTGCCCTGGCTTGCTGACTGCTGGCTTTCTGTCTCTTCCAGGCCTGCTGACCATCACATTCCAGGCCCTCACCTGCTGCAATGCTTCGATGTTATCACTACTGCTCTCTCCACAAGGTAAGTTTTTAAAAAATTAAAAATTTAAAAACAGAAGAATGGGTAAAGGCCAAAAATAGAAATAGATGGAAAGGGGGAGCTCTGGGCTGAGCCCAAACCCTGCCGACTCCACTGCTGCCATCTTGGAGGTGTTAGTTTCAATGCTATGCCCTGGTATTTTAAGTGCTCTTGGATGTACTTATATATAGTGAGAGTATATGCTCCATTACCCTCTCAGGCATTTTATTCCATTTCTACCATCCCACAGGTAAAGAAGGTTTTCCTCAGATTTCCCCTAAATCACTGACTCCTCACCTTAAACATCTGCCCACTGGTCTGTACCCCTCATAAATTTGTATATTCAATCACATCCCCATTCCTGCTTCCCCACCACTACCCTCCCCCATCCCCAAGGAGAAACAAACCCAATTTATCCAGTCTCTCTTCATAGTAAGGTTTTCTATCCCAGGGAACATTCCATTGAAAATAATTAAAGAGGTGACCATTCCTCAGAATTGAATTCTGCAAAATAAAATGCTTTTAGACCAAGGAGAAAATACTGCAGGATTGAAAATGTTTGTCTGAAAATAAATAAATATTCACATGAGGAAGACATGGCAGCAGAAATAATAATGCTAGCAAGATCTAATTTCAAGATGGGCTAAATAGAACATGAATTGGGCATATTGGAGAAAACTGTTATTAAGATACAGAATTTCTTCCAATCTGGACACAAAGTTGAACAAGTCAATACACCTTTGTGGGGAATAATTTATAGATGATCAAAGCATAAAATAAAGTACACATAAATTTTATGAAGTTCTACTAGTTTGGGGGATTTTAAAATACTTACAGGATGAACAGCTTACCCTCAATGAAAAATGTTATCCAAGGAATCTATTTACTACTTAGTAGACATTGTCAACAGTAAAGGAATAATGGCAGACCCACAGGAAACAAAGCCTCTTAACCAGTTTCCCATTATGAAGTTGATCAAGGCTTACAAAGAATTTTAGGAATGTTAAACCATTTGATGATCTTTTTTCCCTTAGTTGACAGTTACAACAGAACCTTGTGGTAACTGCTCCAGAAGTCTCAAGTGTGTTGCTGAGATTCACGTGAAGAGAATGCTTTCCAAAAGATCAAGGGCAGGATGTCTATAGATGTCTAAACAATACATACTTTCAAACTATTATAGCTACAGATGCTTCATTGACAGGCAATGGAGCAATACTCTTCCAGGAACAGCCTAATAGCTGTTGTAAGCCAATGTACATTGACAGGCATTGCAGTCATTGAAAAGAATGATCTCTTTGACCCACTGAGCTTGTGAGAGATTTTTGAACTATATCCTTGGCCTGCAAATGCTCATTGAGATAGATCATAAACCACTGGTCCCCTACTAGATGGGAATGAGTTGAGAAGGTTGCATCCATGGATATAGATATTCTGACTCTGCCTTATGACATTTATCTGTGAGATGAAATATGTGCAGGTAACGTTATGGGCATTGGCAGATATACTTTTGAGTGTGACAGTAGATGGCATGATATGGAACTTCCTTCTCAAATTGAGTTTTTCACAGGCTGCAGTGACACAGAGTAGCCATAGAAAGTTAAAATAGGTTTGTGCAAAAGCAACAAGAGATACAGTGAATGTCTTACTGTTTTTCAGTATTTTGCCAAAGGTTGGCCAGACTAAAGGCTGTGCATAAAGACCTATTTTGATAATTAACAGCATTTCACAATTGAAGTCTATTGTGGTTTGATGAAAGGCTGGTTATTCCAGCACACTGTCGGAAGGTATCCGAGACAAAGTGCACCAGGGATTCTTGGGTATCATTAAATGCAGAGCTCGGGGGATGTTGGTGTGATAGTCTGGGATCTCATGGAAAGTTGCAGGCCTCATGGCTAACTGTGAAATCAGTACTATTAATAGGCCTGAACAGTGTAAGCCGCTACCACTTTCCACACTAGACATGAGACAAACAGGAACCAACCCATTTATGTTGGATGAAAGCTCTTATCTTATTGCAGTTGACTATTTGTCATATCTTATAATAATTTTGCTCTTCTAAACCTTAATTCTAAGTCTATCAGAATTACTAACTATGTTCTCTTAAATCTACTTTCAGGTTTAAAGATTCCCTTACCGAAAAGCCCAAACTACCGACACTGGAACTACAAGCCTGAGGAATCAAGTGGCCACAGGTTTCAAACAAGCCCAACCTCCTTGTGGAAACCTGGAATGGAGGCCCGGTTAGCAACGCAACAAGACCTGACCCCATGGTGACCCAACATTGAGGAGGCCAAGCCAGACTGTGTATAAGACCACCTGGAGTGCTCGTGAAAGAGACCCAAGTCCCTGGACCCCATCTAATGCACCCACTTACCTTGCCGATGCTAGAATTGCAATCCCAGAGGGATCTGAAGTCTTCAGCCTCTCGCAGGCTTGACCTTGTGGAAACCTGTGTGAGAAACAAAGCTCATGTATCAATAAATTTCAGTCCGAGTCAAATTCTGAAGCAGCGAATTTTATTGAAACGTACTTGCAAGATGGGTGTCTAATGAGTATCTGAGGGTTACATTCTGATTTATGCAGTTCAACTGCGTCTCCTGGTCCTCCCCTTTTACCCCATTGGTTACTTTTGCTGTAGCGCGTAGCCTATCAGAAGCTCTAGCTTCACTCCGCCTCTGTTTACTTCTCCCACTACTCTAAGCCTGTCGCCCCTTACTCTTATTTATCTCATTCCTTATATGTGACTATCCTGGCATAGTTTGCTGTCTTTGTGCGATCATCCTGCCAAACTAAATTCTGTCTGTTGGCCACATCCCTCCTGCGATTGGCACACTATTCTCCTGTTACTGGTACATCCTGGTCTACGGTTGCTCTGCCCTATTGGTCATTGAAAATTCTACCTGTTTTCGCTTCTCACTGTTTAGCATTTGCATGTGCAGCCAAATTTTATCATGCAAGCTTTAGCAGAAGCAATACCTGTTCCCTTATTCTGCACAATTTTAACCCTATACCTTACACCTGAAATCTAGGGCCGAACAGCGCAGGAACAAGACCCGACCCCATGGTGACCCAACATTGAGAAGCAAAACAGAAGTTGCTGTAAAGCTCAGCAGGTTTGGCAGCATCTGTGAAGAGAGATCAGAGTTAACATTTCGGGGCTAGTAACCCTTCCTCAGAACGTTGAGGAAGGCTTGACCTAACAAACCACAAGACTCCCTAGAATGCTCAAGGCCACATCTGGTGCCCAGAAGCACTCACTTACCTTCTGGAGCAACAGAGTTCCCTCACCAAAACCCGGGATTGACTTGGAGCAGCCACCTACCCAGGAAATATGGGAGACGTCAGGTGAGACTGAAACTTTCGTCCTCCTTCATGTTCTTCCTCCTCCTCAAAGTACTCCTGGCAAACATCCAAGCCACTCAAAACAAGTATTGAACTTAAAGCTAGACTCACCTTTCAAAATGAATTGACAGACTGCTTTGTGCTCTGTTTTACAGAGACATGGCTCACTCCTGCTATACTTGACTGTGCCTTACAATCTGAGGGTTTCTCTGTTTATTGAACAGATTGCTCGGTGTTGTTGGGCAAGGCAAGAGATGGTGGTCTCTGCCTCCTAATCAATACATTCTGATGCTTTGACATTTTGACCCTGGTGAGTTACTGCTCTGCAGACCTAGAATATCTTACAGTGAAGTGCTGTCCATACTATCTGCCATATGAGTTCACCTCCGCTATCCTGACAGTGGTTTACGTTCCACTCTACGCGGAAGTGAAGAGTGCATTTGATAAAGTATACAATGCTACAAACTGTCTTGAGACTTAATACCCCGAGGCCTTCTTCATCATAGCGGGTAACTTCAACCAGAACAATCTCAAGAACCTGCTACCAAAATACCATCAACATTTCTTCTGTTCTACCAGAGATCTGAACATCCTTAAACACTGCTATACAACTGTGGCCAGACAGACCGCTCAAAATGAGAAATTTATGGTGAATTTGATAAAGTATGCTGGGAAATGAAGCCCGCCTTGACTAAAGTGACTGTGTCAATCAACATGATGCAGAATCCAGAAAGGCTGCAACAGACAGTTTGCAAACAAATTTGGTAGCTGCAGACCCTACTATACATACCCAAATTTGGGTTTGAATGGGTCAGTGGAATGTTGCCCTCAGCACAATTGGAAACATTGAGGTGCATACCAGACATCTAGCTGCCTTGTACCCTTACTTAGAGGAGGCTACTTGCACCCAGCACCTCCAATAATGCACATATAAGGACCACCCTATCATCAGCTTGCCAACACCTCATTGGGACCAATCGATCAGGGTGATTGAACCTGATTGATCCATTGGAAGATACTCAAGACATTCCCGAAAGGGGACAAAGACTTTGGAGTAAAAGAATTGCTACAGCACCACCCTCAGGAGCAGCGACTCGGGCAATAACTGGAGGGTGGTAATTCGATAATAACCACCGAAAGAGAAGACACCTCTAAGACCATCGGAAGAAGTCATCAGCACATGGAGCCTGGCCACATTCTAGTATGGTGGTATACGATCATGCAAAGTTAAGTATAAGATAAAGTAGTACTGTGTATTGTTAGTTCATAGTTCATTTGTTGTTCTAGTATTAATTGTGTTCAATAAACAAATATTATTGCTTAAGAGTCAACACAGTTCTTTTGCTGAATATAAGAATTTAAACACACTGTGTAGCAGGCACAACAGAACTATTAAAGATGCCTATCATTCCATCCCTGTCAGCATTTTGGAAACTCATATCAGATAGTTCACAGAATCCTACAGTGTGGAAACAGGCCATTTGGCCCAACAAATCCACACTCACCCTCCGAAAAGTAACCCACCCAAACCCATTCCCCTACCTTATTATTACTCTACATTTACCCCTGACTAATGCACCTAACCTACACATCCCCGAACACTGTGGACAATTTAGCATGGCCAATTCACCTAAGGTGTGCTCCTTCTCTTGGCTTACAAGCAGAAATTGAAGTGTGAGGACCCAGTATAGAAAGTGGTGCAGTGTTGGTCTGAAGCAATGGAAGGATTTATATGGGACTGCTGAGAGTCGGTGGACTAGTCCATATTCAAGAACTCAGTGGCTAAACTAAACCTGGGTGTTACAGTGGCTCAATGTTGAGCACTGCTGCCTCACAGCACCAGGGTCCCGGGTTTGATTCCAGCCTTGGGCGACTGTCTGTGTGGAGTTTGCACATTATCCCTGTGTCTCTGTGGGATTCCTCTGGATGCTCCGGTTTCCTCCCACAATCACAAAGATGTGTAGGTTAGGTGAATTGGCATGCTAAATTGCCCACAGTGGTCAGACATGTGTAGGTTAGGCAAATTAGTCAGGGGTAAATATAGTATAGGGGAATGGGTCTGGGTGGGTTACTCTTTGGAGGATCAGTGTGGACTTGTTGGCCGAAGGGCCTGTTTCCACACTGTAGGGATTCTAATTCTGAGAATACCACTATTGTTTGTGACTTCATTAGTAAATGTATAGAAGCCCATGGGCCAAAGAAGTTAATCTGAATGTTCCCTATCCAGAACCATGGATGAACCAGGAGATCCACTCCTGGCTTAAATTTACGTCTGAGGCATTCAATTCGTGATAAAGTCCCACATAGGAGGTTAGTGAGCAAAATTAGGGCGCATAGTATTGGCGGCAAAGTACTAACTTGGATTGAAAATTGGTTGGCTGACAGGAAACAAAGATTAGTGATAAACGGCTCCATTTCGGAATGGCAGGCAGTGACCAGTGGGGTACCGCAGGGATCAGTGCTGGGACCGCAGCTTTTTACAATATATATTAATGATATAGAAGATGGTATTAGTAATAACATTAGCAAATTTGCTGATGATACAAAGCTGAGTGGCAGGGTGAAATGTGAGGAGGATGTTAGGAGATTACAGGGTGACCTGAACAGGTTAGTTGAGTGGGCAGATGCATGGCAGATGCAGTTTAATATGGATAAATGTATGGTTATCCACTTTGGTAGCAAGAACAGGAAGGCAGACTACTACCTCAATGGAATCAATTTATGTAAAGGGGCAGTACAGAGAGATCTGGGCGTTCTTGTACACCAGTCAATGAAGGCAAGAATATAGGGACAGCAGGTAGTGAAGAAGGCTAATACATTGCTGGCCTTCATAACAAGAGGGATTGAGTATAGAAGCAAAGAGGTCCTTCTGCAGCTGTACAGGGCCCTGGTGAGACCACACCTGGAGTATTGTGTGCAGTTCTGGTCTCCAAATTTGAGGAGAGACATTCTGGCTATTGAGGGAATGCAGCGTAGGTTCACGAGGTGAATTCCTGGAATGGCGGGATTACCTTACACTGAAAGACTGAAGCGACTGGGCTTGTATACCCTTGAGTTTAGAAGGCTGAGAGGGGATCTGGTTGAGACATATAAGATGATCAAAGGATTGGACACTCTGGCGGCAGGCAACATGTTTCCGCTGTGGGGTGAGTGCCGAAACAGAGGACACAGCTTAAAAATACGGGGTAGACCATTTAGGACAGAGATGAGGAGAAACGTCTTCACTCAGAGAGTGGTGGCTGTATGGAATGCTCTGTCCCAGAGGGCAGTGGAGGCCCAGTCTCTGGATTCATTTAAGAAAGAGTTGGATAGAGCTCTCAAGGATAGTGGAATCAAGGGTTATGGAGATAAGGCAGGAACAGGATACTGATGATCAGCCATGATCAGCCATGATCAAATTGAATGGTGGTGCAGGCTCGAAGGGCAGAATGGCCTACTCCTGCACGTATTGTCTATTGTCTATTGTCTATTATCCATTATCCCAACAGCCTTGGATGCATCCGGAACCCAGTCACCACTGCAGATGTTAGATCGACCTTTTTCAATGTGAACCCACAGAAAGCAACTGATCTGGATGGGGTCCCCGGTTGTACACTCAGATCCTGTGTGGACCAGCTGATGGGAACATTTGCAGACATCTTTAACCTGTTTATTATGATCTAAAATCCCTACTTGTTTCAAGAAGATCACCATCATGCCAGTGCCAAAGAAAAATCATCCAACATGTCTCAATGATGACCATCTTTGTGACTCTGACCTTTATAATTATGAAGTACTTCGAGAGATTAGTCATGGCTCACATCAACTCCAGCCCACCAAATTGCCTTGATCCTTTGCAATTCGCCTAAGGGTGTGACAGGTACATTGCAGATACTATCTCCCTGCCCGTACACTCATCCCTGGAGCATCTAGATAACAAGGATACCTACATCAGGCTCCTCCTTATTGTCTATAACCCCGCCTTCGACACCATATTTTCAAACAAGCATATCTCTAAACTTTGAGACCTAGGTCTTGGCTCCCTCCTCTGTGACTGGATCCTTGAATTACTGATCCATAGACCATAATCATTAAAAATAGCCAACAACACCTCCTCCACCATAATCCTCAAACCAGTACCTTGCATGACTGCATACTCAGCCCCCTCCTATACTCCTTATACACTCTCGACTGTGTGGCCAAATTCCGCCTCAAATACATTTACAAGTTTGCTGACAACACTACCATCATAGATTGGATCTCAAACATAGGGATAGAATATGGGAAAGAGATTGAGTGCTTAGCAGTATGGTGTGAAGAAAAGAATCTCTCCATTAAGATCAGCAAAATTAAGGAGCTTGTCATTAACTTCAGGAAGTGGACTGGAGGGTGCACCCCTGTCTGCATCAATTGTGCTGAGAGGACATGTTTGATAGCATCAAGTTCCTGGGAGTGATGATCACCAACAATCTGTCCACCCAAGTCGATGTTGCAGTCAAGAAAGCACAACGATATTTCTACTTCCCCAGAAGGCTAAGGAAATTCGACATGTCCATAAGTACACCAATTTTTATAGATGTACTATAGAATGCATCCTATCTGAATGCATCACAGTGAAAAATGGCAACTGCTCTTCCCAAGATCCTAAGAAACTACAGAGAGTCATGAATATAGCCCTGTCCATCATGCAAACCAGCCTTCCATCCACTGGCTACATCTATACTTTCCGCTGCCTTAGGAAAGTAACCAACACAAAAACTCCTCCCGCGGAGGTTCTACTGTCTTCTACCCTCTTCCGTAGGGCAGTAGATATAAAAGTTTGAATATACGTACAAACAGATTCAAGAACAGCTTCTTCCATGCTGTTATCAGATTTTTCAATAGATCTCTCAAGTGTTAATTGTGATGTCTTTCTCTGCGGCTATAATCTGCACTCTGTTCTGCTACCATGATGCACTTTGCATGATACGATCTGCCTGTATAGCATGCAAGATGATGTTATGTGGACTTAAAGGAGTCACCACTTTTCACTGTATCTCAGTACATGTGACAACAATAAATCAAACTCAAACTTAAATGGCAGACGGAGATAAAAATGCTACGTACTACCATCTCAGATACAGATGCACAGTTTGAGAGATGGTGCGGGAGGGAGGGGTTCAGATTTTTGGGGGGACCTTGAGACCGATTCTGGGGGAGGTGGGACTATTACAAATTGGACGGTTTACATCTGGGCCGGACTGGAACTCGGCTTTTGCTAATGCTGTTGGGGAGGGTTTAAACTAATGTGGCAGGGGAGTGGGAACCAAATGGGGAGGTTAGTGGACAGTAAGGAGGTAGGAACTAAAGCCTGTAAGGAACTAGATAATGAAGTCAGCGTGACTAAGGGGAATAGTAGGTAGGGAGCAGATGAAGAACACTGAGGGACTGGTGGTCTGAGGTGCATTCGTTTTAACACAAGAAGTGTAGTAGGTAAGGCAGATGAACTTAGGGTTTGGATTAGTACCTGGGAGTATGATGTCATTGCTATTACTGAGAATTGGTTGAGGGAATGGCATATTTGGCAGCTAAATATCCCAGGATATTGATGTTTCAGGAGGGATAGAGAGGGAGGTAAAACGGGCGGAGGAGTTGCATTACTGGTCAGAGAGATGTCACAGCTGTGCTGAAAGAGGGTACTATGGAAGACTTGAGCAATGAGGCAATATGGACAGAGTTCAGAAATAGTAAGGGTGTAGTAACAATGTTGGGGCTGTACTACAGGCCTACCAACAGCAAGTCGAGAGTGTGGTGCTGGAAAAGCACAGTAGCATCCGAGGAGCAGGGGAATCAACGTTTCAGGCATAAGCCCTTCATCAGGAATGCTCCTCAGATGCTGCCCCTGACCTGCTGTGCTTTTCTAGCATCACACTCTCGACTCACGTTTTGTACCTGTCTGATCTCCAGCACCTGCAGCCCTCACTTTCTCTGTACAAATATGTAAACAGATTTTGGAAAGGTGTGGGAGCAACGGGGTGGTGGTGATAGGAGATTTTAATTTTCCCAATATTGACTGGGATTCACTTAGTGTTGGAGGGCTAGATAGAGCAGAATTTGTAAGGACCATCCAAGAGGGTCTTCTTGAGCAGTATGTACATGGTGCAACTCGGGAAGGGGCCATACTGAACCTGGTGTTGAGGAATGAGCCCAGCCAGTTGGTTGAAGTTTCAGTAGGGGATTACTTTGGGAATAGTGATCACAATTCTGTAAGTTTTAGAATACTCATGGACAGATGTTTGATTACTCTAAGTGAAGTCGGCATCAGGAAGGAGGAAGAGTTGGGAATTCTAAAAGACATGGGCAAATCCCCAGGTCTGGATGGGAAGCGAGAGAGGAAACAGCTGGGCCCTTACAGATATATTTGCAACATCCTTGAACATGGGTGAGGTCCTGGAGGACTGGAGAATTGTTAATGTTGTCCCCTTGTTTTAGAAAGGTAGAAGGGATACTCCAGGTAATTATAGACCAGAGAGCCTGACACCAGTGGTAGGGAAGCTGCTAGAGAAGATATCGAGGGATAGGATCTATCCCCAATTGGAGGAAAATGGGCTTATCAGTGATAGGCAACATGGTTTTGTGCAGGGAAGGTCATGTCTTACCAAATTAACAGAATGTTTTGAGGAAGTGACAAGGCTGATTGATGAGCGGAGGGCTGTAGATGTCATATACATGGACTTCAGTAAGGCTTTTGATAAGGTCCCCCATGGCGGCTGATGGAGAAAGAGAAGTCGCATGGGGTCAGAGTGTACTAGCTACATCGATAGAGAACTGGTTGGGCAACAGGACACAGAGAGTAGTTGTGCAAGTGAGTTTCTCAAAATGGAGACCTGTGACCTGTGATGTTCCACAGGGATCTGTGCTGGGACCACTGTTGATTGTGATATGCATAAATGATTTGGAGGAAGGTATAGGTGGTCTGATTAGCAAGTTTGCAGATGACACTAAGATTGGTGCAGTAGCAGATAGTGAAGGGACTGTCAACGAATACAGCAGAATATAGATGGATTCGAGAGTTGGGCAGAGAAATGGCAGGTAGAGTTCAATCTGGGCAAATGCACGGTGATGCATTTTAGAAATTCCAATGCAAGAGCAAGCTGTACAGTAAATGGGAAAGTCCTGGGGAATATTGATGGAAAACTGAGAGATGTGGGTTTTCAGGTCCTTTGTTCACTGAAGGTGCCAACGCAGGTCAATGGAGTGGTCAAGAAGGCATACGGCATGCTTTCTTTTATCAGATGAGTTATTGAGTACAAGAGGTGGCAGGTCACGTACAGTTGTATAAGACATGGGTTCAGCCACATTTGGAATACTATGTATGGTTCTGGTTTCTACATTATCAAAAGAATGTAGATGCTTTGGAGAGGAGGTTTGATAGGATGGTGCCTGGAGGTTGCTGGCTATGAAGAGAGTTTGAGTAGATTAGGATTACTTTCATTAGAAAATGGAGGTTGAGGGAGAACTGATTGAGGTCTGCAAAATCATGAGAGGTGTAGACAGGGTGGATAGCATGAAACTTTTTCCCAGAGTAGGGGCTGAATTACTAGGCGTCACAGGTTTAGATAGAGGATCTGGATCGGTACAGGCTTGGAGAGCTGAAGGGCCTGTTACTATGCTGTAATTTTCTTTGCTCTTCGTCTTGCAAGAAATGTTCACTACTCATGATAACCCTGATAGAGTTGTGGTAGATCATGTACCAAAGTTTGCTAATAAGTGCTTTTTATGCTTTAATAAGGCACTTCTAGGTCTGAACATATCACAGGCTTGTGGAGGTACCCACAATTGAGTGGAAAAGCCTAGTGTGGGGTCCAGACATTTAAGTCCTTTTTGAAGAAAAATGTTGACTTTTTTACAGCATTGTTACCATGCTAGTCCAATCCAGGCCAGGTTAGCTAATCACCATCACAGTGTTGATAGGTAGAAAACTGAAGACTTAATTCTCTATCCTACCAGAGGTGCACCTCACAGTTAGATCCAGGGGGCAATGAAAATGAACATAAGAAGGAATAGAATTTCTGGTAATAACAAGCAACCAAGTGAACTAAACATCATGTGCATGCTGATTGATATACTTAGGCCAAAGGGAACAATTATATATTTGGGACCTTAATGGGAAAGACCACAGAAATCATATAGTGATCACAAAGGCAAACAAGTTATGTGGAAGAAATGTAGAACCTTCATCCCATTGCAGATCAATCATTTATCAGTAACAAAAACAGAAATTGCTGGATAAACTCAGCAGGTCTGTCAGCATCTATGGAGAGAAGACAGAGTTAACATTTCAAGTCCAGTGACCCTTCTTCAGCATGCACATAATAATAATTTATCTTGGGATGTCTGAATGAAGGACAATGTGTTTAAGTCAAAGACCTAACAGTTTTCCAGGTCCAAAAAGAATGTGTCTGTCAGAGTTGTGAAACTACATTTGTGAAGTCAGAGACTTGACAGGAAATGGGGGAGTGGTAAGTGTACATGAATATATAAATATTCATATATTCATGAATGCACACATGTGTACACACATGCGCGCACGCACACACATATGAAAGTATAAATATTAATAATGTAAAATAGCTTGTGCAGGAGATGTTGTATAAGGTGTTAGGCTTTGTAAACATTAATGCTGAGGTGTGCATTAAGTACCACCCAAAATGAAGTTATGTGGACTCAAACGAGTCACAATCTAAGTCTTCCTCACAGTTTTTGTAATAACGTCATTCATACCAATAAAAAATGTACCTGATTGATATCCTGTAGATGACTACATATTGTTTAAGACAACAGCATTTCCTCATTAGACTAACTACTAGATTTCATCTACCATGTAAGACACATTAGGACAAGGAAGGAAGACTATTAGATTACATTACAGTGTGGAAACAGGCCCTTCGGCCCAACAAGTCCACACCGACCCGCCGAAGCGCAACCCACCCATACCCCTACATTTACCCCTTACCTAACACCACGGGCAATTTAGCATGGCCAATTCACCTGACCTGCACATCTTTAGATGGTGGGAGGAAACCGGAGCACCCGGAGGAAACCCACGCAGACACGGGGAGAACGTGCAAATTCCACACAGTCGCCTGAGGCGGGACATTTGACTATGACATTTGATTCAGCATATGGTGGCTAATAGTCCAGATAGCTCATATAACATGGGGAGCAATGGTGAAGATTCATTGTGTAACTGCTGGGGAACTATTATTGGTTGGGAAATTAGAATTAGAGATGCTCAAGTTGCTGGAATTCAATGAGCAGAGTTAACTCATAGGATTATGTAGTCTAGAGGTGATTACAGATATAGGGGGAATGTGAGTTCACAGGAATTTGAAAACAGGATGAGAATTTTAAAATTGTAACAGTGTTTAACTGGAAGATAGCATGTTAGTTAGGATCTTGCTGATGAGTGAATGCAATTAAGTATGAGTAAGGACTGAAAAAGGAAGCAATTTGGATGATCTCAAGTCAACAGAGGGTAGGACATGACAGGCTAGTCACTAATACAGTAGAATAGTCAAGTCTGAAAGTAACAAATGAATTGGGGTTTTAGAAGTAGTAGAAGAATGTTGGTGATATTAGGGAGGTGGAAAAGTATTGATATGTGGCTATCAATTCATCTTGGTGTCAAGTATGGCACCAAGATTGTGAGCAGTCTGGTTCAGCGGTAAATACTTGCCGGGATGAAGAATAAACGTCAGTACTAAAAGTTAAAAGAAAATAACTACATAATATAAGCTGTTTAAGAAAGCCAACATACAAAAATCTCCAAATCTATGTTTTTTTTGAGATTACAATGAGGCTGTGTTCACAAAACGTGCTGCCTATTTTAAACAAACAAACATAGAACCAGAGGTCACTGCTTAAAAGTTAAAACACACATGCACACAGAATAGAAATAAGTGGTGTGTTTAATAAAGATAAAAGTTAAAAGAAGAGATACAGATCAGACCAGGAATTGTTCATGAAGCACTTTTGATCAAACTTTGCAATGGAGGTTACATTGATATTGGTAGTTGAATGATTGGTTTCACAATCCCTAATTTTGCAGATTGGTTGAGATTCCATAGTTCTGAGTCCTTTCAACACTCCGGTGTTCTGAGTGAAAGAGAATCTTTTTGTTCTCATATTTCATTGCTTTAATTGGCTTTCTGCATTTGGAATAAGAGAGAGTCTTTACCTGCTCCAATCAGCTCTATCTCTGCCTGCTGTCTTGGAGTCATTTCCTTGCCTGCTGCTCTAGTACAGCCTTCTCTCTCGTTTGTGCCACAATGTGCGGTTCTAAGGAACATTCTATCAATTCCTTATCTGTCTTTGTCTATCTGATTTTTCTATTTGATGTAGATTAAAATTCCCAATGATAATCGCCATACAAGCTCTCATTATTTCTTTAATATCACATCCTACTGTGCAGTCATCATTAGGGACCTTATCCACCACTCCCACTTCTTGCCCTTATCATTTCTAATCTCAACCCAAACAGTTTCTACACTTTAATGTGACTGAGCTATTTAAACTTTCTAGAAATTATTATTAATGATAGAAATGGATGGATCATTAAAGATTTCACATGCTAGCTTTTGCTGTGTTGCTTTCCTTTTGAAAAAAATGATCAGCTGATGTGTGCTGATCAGAATAGCTAAAGACTGTTGTCATGCAGATGTGGCAAATGTTTGTTCATTTTTTTTGGCAGAGATTTTGAGACTTCTTATTCACCTTAGTTTTCTTCAGCCCTGTTTCTGGCACAGGCTCTGCCTTGGGTATGATTTCTCATAGTTCCTGGCAGCTCTCCATTGCCTTATTCAAGTAGCCATTCTGTATGTGTCCTGAGATAGTGAATGTTGTCAGGATGAAATATTTTCTCTGAGGACTCCTCTTAAACGCAGCATTTTGTGTGTTTGCTGTTTGTACAGCCAAGTCAATTGGCATAAGACAGGAATTGAATCTGGGGCTTCCTTGTTCTCTCTGGTTTCAGTCTCACACCATTGGAATTGAAGCCATCAGCAGAATATCCTGGGGACTTGGGTTTGAATCCTGTTCTGGCTGCAGGTGAAATTTGAATTCAATCTAAAAAAAAGTCTGAAATTAAGAGTCTGTTGATGACCATGAAACCATTGTCAGGAAAATCCATCTGGTTTACGAACGTCATTTAGGGAAGGAAACTATTCTCGACTATGATTGACTTCAGGCCCAGAGCAATGTGATTGCCTCCTGATGGCCCTCTGGGCGGGTAAAGCTGGGCAATAAATGTTGGTCAAGCCAGAATTGCTGACATCCGTGAATGAATTAAAAAAAAAACACAAACCATTTTATCAGGAACACATTCACCATTTTGCTTCACATACTGCTCTGCAGAAATCTCCTTCCTACATTGTTGATAATACTTTAAAACACATACTTAACTGGCATGCTCTTATGTCAAGACTCTGGAGAGAAATATAACAAATCCAGACTTTTTTGAACATAACATGGAGTGAATTATTGCTATTGATGTATGCCCCCTGGTTTCACTGACACAAATCAATATATATGGTCAGGATTGGTTACAGAGCGAAGGAATTCCAAAATGATAGGAGCTTCCATGGTCACACTTGAAGTATTGTTGTCTTCAGTTCTGATCCTCAACTTGCAAAAAGCAAGTGGAGCTTTGAAGAATGCACAAATTTGCTATAAAGTTAGTTGATCAAAAAGAAACAAGAATGATAGTTTATTTCTGTAAGGAAAGATTCAACAGTTGGGGATCTGGTCACAAGATTATAGGAGATGGAGGGATGACCTGATTGCATATTTTCAGATGATGATCTGTTTTAATTGGGCAGTTGTGAAGACCATTTCAGAATTGAGATGGGCATAAAGCAAGGAGGAAAGCAGGTAATGATGGAAATGTCACTAGACAAATAATCCTAGTGGAATTTAAATTCAATTAACATATCTGGAATGAGTCTTGGTATTTAAGAACATCATGTTATCATCAATTTGCATAAAAATACATCTATTCATGATCGTTAGGGAAGAAAATCTGCTGAATTTATCTGGTCTGGCCTACATGTAGCTCCAGTTACAGAAATTTAGTTGAGTTAGTAGCAAGCCATGAACAAGGCAAGTGGAATTATTGCCTTTATTGATAGAGGGTTGGAGTTTAAAAGTAGGAAAGTATTTTTATCGCTGTACAGGTTATTGGTGAGTCCACACCTGGAGTACTGTATACAGTGTTAGTCCCTATATTTAAGAAAGAATACACTGGCATTGCAGGCTGCTCAAAATAAATTCATGAGGTTTATACCTGAGATGAAGTTAAAAATCACACAACACCAGGTTATAGTCCAACAGATTTATTTGGAAGCACTAGCTTTTACAGCGCTGCTCCTTCATCATGTACCTGTGGAGCAGGACCATAAGAAGTTATAGCAAAAGATTAAAGTGTCATGCAACTGAAATGATACATTGACCAAACCCAGTTTGTTGTTAAGTCTTTCATCTTTTAGAATGGGTTGCAGGTTTTGGTTCATTAATATGTAAATCCCAGAACTTCTTTTAAGTCAAATTCTTGAGATAACTTAAGCTTTTACAAAAAAAGGCGACATCTCAGCTCAGACAATGCATTAAGGTTGTGAGATTAAAGGTCTGAGGTTAGGGTGACTTAAAAGAAGTTCTGGGATTTACATATTAATAAACCAAAAGCTGCAAACCATTCTAAAAGATGAAAGTCTTAACAGCAATCTAAGTGTGTTCAATATATCATTCTAATTACATGATACTGTAATCTTGTGCTACAAATGCTGTGTCTTATGGTCCTGCTCCACAGCTACCTGTTGAAGGAGTAGTGCTTTGAAAGCTAGTGCTTCCAAATAAACCGATTGGACTATAACTTTGTGTTGTGTGATTTTTAACTTTGCCCACCCCAGTCCAACACCAGCTCCTCCACAACATGGGATTAAGGGGTTAACTTATCAAGAACAGTTGAATAACTTAGGTCGTTATTTGTTAAAGAGTTGAGAAGAATGAGAGGTGATCTTAATCAAATGTACAAAATTCTGAGGAGGCTTGAAAGAGCAGATTTGAGAAAATGTTTCTACTAGTGGGGGAATCTTGAACTAGAAGTTCAACCTGGTTAAAGAGTAAAGGAAGACTCATTTAAAACTGAAATATGAAGAAAGTTCCCCTCTCAGAGGATAATGAATGTCTGCGATTTTTTTACTCTAGAGAGGTGTGGAGGTTAGATCACTGAAAGTATTTAAAGAGGAGGTGGATAGATTTTTGAAACATTGAGGGCCATGAGGAGCTGGCATGAAAGAGGAGTTGAGGCATTGGGCAGAGCAACCATGATCTTATAGAAAGGCAGGGAAGGCCCAAGGGGCATAATGTCTTACTTCTGTTCCTATTTTCTAAATTCTAATGACTCTTAATTACCTGCTGAAATGGTCTGGTAAACCATACAGTTGAAAGCCAACTAAGAATATACAATAAGTTCTGGCCTTGTCAGTAATGTCCACGACCCATTAAAGTTTAACAAACAAATCTATGAGTTTGCAGTCATACGTAGCCCAGACCAGTTCAGGTTAGATTTCCTTCTCTAAACCACATCAGTGGAGTTGGTTTTTATGATAATTGATGCTAACTTCAGAATCACCATCCTGAGTCAAGCATTTAATTCCAGATTTTATTTACTGAATTTAAATTGCCTTCAGCTGCTGTGGTGGGAATTGGACCAATGTAATTGAATGGTTCCCTGATTTACTCATCCAATGACATTCTGTCTTTGTTACCAATCAAGCCCATTCACCACTGCCTGGACATGCCTTGGCGTGCCCAATTGTTATGGGGTGGTGGGGATCCCCAGTGGAGGGCTTTCTACATGGGAGTCCTCCCCCTTTCTCTCGGGGATCTGGGATGGAGGGTGTTGCATGGAGTGGTCCCCTGCAACCGCAGATTGTGGTGGTTCATGGACTCCCAGCCCAACTGCTTGTTCTGTGGTGCTGTGGAGTCCATGGATCATGTATATATTGGGTGGGCGTTGCACTCCCTTTTTGATTTTCTTAAAGACCTTCTCCTCTGTTTTTGGTTGCACTTCAGTCCCACGCTCCTGATCTTTGGGCAGCTGGTGCGGAGGAGGGAGGGTAGGTCAGAGGACCTCCTCGTGGGTCAGCTCCTGGGCCTGGCCAAATTGGCCATAAATAGGTCCAGGCAGTGGGCCATGGAGGGGGTTGTTATGGCCAATTGCCTGCCCCTATTCCGCAGTTATGACAGAGCCTGGGTGTCCCTGGAGAAGGAGCATGTGGTGTCCACAAACACCTTTGAGATTTGCAGGGAAAGGTGGGCACCGCAGGGAGTGGAATACATTATTTCCCCGTCCAACTCTACTTTGATTTAATCCCTACTCTCCTCTTCACTGTTTGATCATACAGCATTGCGCCCTCTGAGAAGGGCATTGCTTGTCACTGGCCACTCGGATGTATCCTTTCTTCCTGGTGGTGGAAATTGAATAAAGCTTTGTGCACCTGTTCTCTTTCACTTTGTCTCACACCTGCACACATACAACATGGGTGCTGGGGAAAATATAAGCACTACCGCGGTTAGGCGGGTAAGAAAAAAAGAAAAAAAAAAACATTCAGGTTGATTTTGAGGAGAAGAGTTTCTTTTTCTTTCCCCTTTTCCAGGGAAGATATTTGTTTGTTTGATTTTCTTTATTTCTTTTTGTGTTTGTTTTTCCCTTTATTTTGAGCTGTGCTCAGCTGCACAAGCAGCTACCATCATCACTGCTGCTGCTACTGCATGGGCTTGCTCCTACTACTGCAGCCTGGGCCTTGTTGACACCTCAGAACTGCTGCTGCTGCCTAGGCCTGTTCCTACAACTGCAGCCTGGGCAAAAAGAGAAAAACAAACCCACTCAGAAATTCAAGAAACACTATTTTATCTAGACAGTGGTTAGAACACAGAATTTGCTACCACATGGAATAGTTGAGGCAATTTCTGTTGATGCTTTTAAGAGAAAGCCACAAGAAAGAATTAGAGGTAGATTTTTAAATTTACTACATGGGATGTAGGTGTCACTGGCTAGACCAGCATTTATTGCCTACTCCTATAGGGCAGCTAAGAGTCAACTACATTTTTCTGGGTCTGGAGACACATGTAGGCCAGATCATCTAAGGGCAGCAAACTTCCTTCCCAAAAATAGGCATTAGAAAACCAGATGGATTATTTTAGAAACAATTGACAGAGGCTCCATGGTCATCATTTATTCCACATTTTATTGGATTCAAATTTAAACATCTGGGATTTGAACTCTTGCTCCAAGACAGTTAAGCTGGGGTTTCTGGATTGCTAGCCAGTAACACTACCACCACCACTCCCAAAAATGGATACATCGATAGAATTATTGTAAAAATGCAACACAGGAATCAGTGAAATTGTGTTGATGGAGCATAACTGTGTGTGGCATTAACACTAGAATGGCATTTTGGAGCCATTATCCTGTTTCTGTATTGTAATATTATATAATGCTCTATATAGTGTTGCTGAGTTATACAGCATGGGAAGAAACGCATTGGTCCAACTTATCTACGCCGACCATACATCCTAAACTGATCTGGTCCCATTTGTTAGCATTGGCTTATATCCCTCTAAATGCCTCCTTTTCATGTACCCATCTGTATGCCTCTTAAATGTTGTAACTGTACCCACCTCTATCACTTCCTCTGGCAGCTCGATTTTCCCCTCTCACTTTAAACTTAAGCCATCCCGTAATGGACTCCCCTACCCTGGGAAAAAGATTTTGGTCATTCATCCAATCCATGCCCCTCATGATTTTATAAACCTCTTTAAGGGCACCCCTTCAGCCCTGACACTCCAGGGGAAAAAAAAAACCCTAGACTATTCAGCCTGTCCCTATAGCTCAAATCCTTTTAAGGTTAGGCTTTGGTCTTTGTAACCTGCCAGTCAAAAAATGAAGTAAAAAGACAGCCAATTTTAGCTTTGAATATACTCAACAACTGAACAGTTACAGTGTCCGATGTAGCAAATTTCAACTATTCACGACCCTCTGAGTGAAGTAATGTCTTGTCATCTGAGTTTAAAAAAAACCAACCTGCTATCCTGAGACTACTCTGACAGTTATAGAGTCATAGAGATTACAGCACAGAAACAGACCCTTCGCTCAAACTCGTCCATGCCGACCAGATATCGCAACCCAATCTAGTCCCACCTGCCAGCACCCAGCCCATATCCCTCCAAACCCCTCCTATTCATATACCCAATCAAATGCCTTTTATATGTTGTAATTGTACCAGCCTCCACCACTTCCTCCGGCAGCTCATTCCATACACGTACCACCCTCTGAGTGAAAAAGTTGCCCCTTAGGTCTCTTTTATATCTTTCCCCTCTCACCCTAAACTTATGCCATCTAGTTCTGGACTCCCCACCCCATGGGAAAGACTTGGTCTATTTATCCTATCCATGACCCTATCGATTTTATAAACTTCTACAAGGTCACCACTCAGCTTTCCACACCCCAGGGAAAACAGCCCCAGCCTATTCAATCTCTCCCTATAGTTCAAATCCTCCAATCCTGGCAACATCCTTGTAAGTCTTCTCTGAACCCTTTCAAGTTTCACAACATGCTTCCACTTTCAAGGAGCTATGAACCTGCACTCCAAGGTCTCTTTGTTCAGCAACACTCCCTAGGATTTTACCATTAAGTGTATAAGTCCTGCTAAGATTTGCGTTCCCAAAATGCAGCACCTCACATTTATCTAAATTAAACTTCATCTGCCACTTCTCAGCCCATTGGCCCATATAATCAAGATCCCATTGTAATCTGAGTTAACCTTCTTCGCTGTCCACTACACTGCCAATTTTGGTGTCATCAGTAAACTCACTAACTGTACCTCTTATGCTCATATCCAAATAATTTATATAAATGATGAAAAGTAAAGGACCTAGCACCAATTCTTGTGGCACTCCACTGGTCACAGGCCTCCAGTCAGAAAAACTACCCTCCACCACCACCCTCTGTCTTCTACGTTTGAGTTCACCCATGGAAAACAGTCTTTCATTACTCACCCTATGAATTTTATAGGTTTCTGTGAAATCTCTAGTTGTGCTACTGAACTCAAGAAAACATAATCCCATTAGACTCGCCAGATAGCCTTACCATCCCATCTGTTAAAATCTAATTGTGCCACCTCTAAGACAATAAGGGTTAATGAGTTACAAAACTGCACAAAGCAACCAGGTCTGGTCTGAGCAATGCCTCAGATAGTTGGATAGATTGAAAAATTATACTTGTACTGGACCATTTGCAATTAAGAATGTGCTATATGTTGGTAACACTATCTTAGCTTAGCTTTTCTGGTGAGGAAAGTAAAAAGAATAATGCATTTCCTCTTTCTACCATGGATGCCAGAGTTGAAGCCTTGACGAGAATGAAAATATCCACATGGCTTTGAAGTGTGAACTTATCCCTTACAGTCAGTCAGGGGCTTAGAAATGACCATCTCATCATATTCCTTCCTGAAATGAATAACATGAAGGCGTTATTTGAATTCAGCTGATAGAGTTCTCCTGAGATAAGATGGATAATTTATGAGATTATAGCATGCTGGTTAGTACTTTGATCTTTTACATCTGATTTTGTCGTGGCCCAAGTGGTGGGATGAAAGCAGCCTTTCTCTGCTAATTGTACAAAGGAGTGAAGGCAATTCTAACCTATTTTGTATTCCTCAGCATGAAGCTGCTGAACATACAGAAACTGGGACTAAATTGACATTATCTATAAGTAAGGCACATAGCCAGCTATCACTCATAAGAGAAGTTGATCTTTGTAAACCAGAAATGTTTATTTGAGTTGAACGTTCAGAGGTATTTTTGGGACAGAGTTAGGAATTTGTGCAATCCATATCAGAAATTTCTTCAGATGCACGTCATCATGGGTATGAAATGCATTACCTAAAAATGTAGTGGAAGCAGGTTCAACTGAGGCATTCAGAGAGCATTGATGGTTAGTTGGAAAGAAATGGTGGGCAGAGATATGGAAGAAAGGCAGGAGACAGGCCTAGGTAACAGAAACAGTGCAGACACAATGGGCTAAATGGCCTTTTCCTGCACAGTAATGATTCTGAAATTATTGGGCACATACTGAACCATAAAACAAAAATAAAATACTGGAGAAGGTATGCAGGTTGCACAGCATCTTTGGAGAGAGAATCAGGAGTCCAGTTTGACTCTTCCTCAGGACTGTGAACTGTGAATGGGGACTTATAGTTTAAATTGTTTTGTGTAGAGAATTGAAATGATAGCAATAACAAACCAACATTATTTTATGATTCGGAGATGTTGGTGTTGGACTGGGGTGTACAAAGTTAAAAATCACACAACACCAGGTTATAGTCCAACAGGTTTAATTGGAAGCACACTAGCTTTCGGAGCGATGCTCCTTCATCAGGTGATCACCTGATGAAGGAGCATCGCTCCGAAAGCTAGTGTGCTTCCAATTAAACCTGTTGGACTATAACCTGGTGTTGTGTGATTTTTAACATTATTTTAAAATATCTCCAGTAAATGTTTTTGCATTTATTTTGACTAGACTAGGTGAGGAATTTACATTGAAACAATTCAGTTCAGTTCACTCTTGAAATTGCTGTTTATGTTCCCAGGAAGAAAATTAAGATACTTCTTATTCAATGAGATAATAGTTCTGCAATAGTTGCTGCAACATAACAATCAAATAATCATTGAAATAATGAGGAAATTACCAAATTTATCATGAGTTAGGAAAGGGATGACCAGAAAAAGGTTTATCCCCTAATACAGAACATTAAAATATATTTTATATTGAATTTCTCTTCTTTAAATTCTGGTACGTTTAATGAATAAATGACATTGGGTATTCCTGAGAGTTGGCCTGGCCAATGATACTTTACATTTCAGTGCACATATTTGTTATGTGTTGATCCAGACTAGTTTAAAACCTGTTTCACTGTGAAATGTTTCCAACCTACTGTTCAGTTGGAAAAATTCAGTCAAATATGAAAGAAGCAGATTGTGTGGTGTACTGATGAAATCTTCTATGATTATGGCATTAGTTGATGTTTCAAATTCAGGAAAGTCTCTGATCTCTGAAATGAAGCCAGAGGAAAGCTATCCCCAAAAAGACAAATCATTTGGAGAGAATTCAAATTAAGGGTTTGCACCAAGATGACAGGAGATATGTGAAGAGAAAAAGACTGGTGAAGACAAATGTTGGTCCGTTGCAGTTAGAATCAGGGGAATTCATAATGGACAAGAAAGAGATAGCAGACTAGTTGAAGAAATACTTTGGATCTGTCTTCACTTCTGGATATGCTAGAGGACAGAACTGAAGGAAATCCTTATCAGTCAGGAAATAGCTTTGAAGAGATTGAAACCTGATTATTTCCCAGGGCCTGGTGCTGTGCATTTCAGAGGAATTGGCCTTAGAAATAACAGATGCATTAGTGATCATTTTCCAGCATTCTGTAGACACTGGAATACTTCCAATGGACTGAAAGGTGGCTAATATAACTCCACTATTGAAAAAGGCGGAAGAGAGAAAATGGGAATTACAGGCCAGTTAGCCTCATAGTTGTGGTGGGGAAAATGCTGAAGTCAATCATTAAGGCTGTAATAACTGAGCATTTGGAAAGCGGGGACAGCATGGATTCACTAATGGGAAATCATTCTTGACAAATCTTCTGAGCACACAATGGTGAATCAGTAGATGTTATGTATCTGGACTTTCAAAAAGATTTTAATAACGTTTTCACACAACAGATTAGCAAGGAAAATCAAAGGTCAGAGTATCGGAGGTAATGTATTGACATGGATAGAGAATTGGTTGGCAGACAGGAAGCAGAGAGTTGGAATAAACAGCACCTTTTCAGAGTGGTGGGCAGTGACAACTACTGGGACCCCAGCCTTTCACGAGAAATATTAACGATTTGGATAAAGGAATTGAATGCCATATTTACAAATTTGCAGATGATACAAAGCTAGGTAGCAGTGTGTGCTGTGAGGAGGATGCTAAAAAGCTGCAGGGTAGCTAGACAGACTGGCTGAATGGGCAAATACTTGGCAAATGCAGTATAATGTAGATAAATGTGAGGTTATCCAGTGTGGTCACAAAAATAGGAAGACAGATTAGGAAAAGATGAGGTGCAATGAGACCTGGGTGTCATGGTGGAACAGTTGCTGAAGGTTGGCAGCAGGTAGGGAGGAAAGCTAGTGGCGTGCTGGCCTTCATAGTAAGAGGATTTGCATATTGGAGTAAGGATGTCTTGCTGCAGTTATATAGGGCATTGGTGCAGTTTTGGTCTCCTAGTCTGACGAAGGACATCTTTGCTATTGTGGAAGTCTAATGTAAGTTCACCAGACTTATTTCTGGAATGGCAGGACTGATATGAGGAAGGACCAGATTGGTGGAATGCCACTGGATAATCCAAGATGGAGGATGGGAAAAATTGTGGTTGTTAGAGCTGCTCCGTTTTTGAGGCATTTTAGGTATTGGAGATGATTTCCTCGAATTCCAGGAGCAGTAATTACTGTTTTATAAGCTGTCGCATTGTTTTGGAACTTTGGGGGAAAAAGTATCAAAACAACAGCACTTTAAAAGTAAGAGAGACAAAGGCAGAGACCTCATGGTCAGAGAAAGAAATCTACACTGCTGACTGATATAGCAGTGAATCTGCACAACTATTGCCTTTGCTGATGAGTTCAAGTATATTTGGACATTAGAGTGGGTCTAAGAAAAATTAACAAACAGCAGAATTCACAGCTGACCTTGGATAAACCTGTGTGGGAGAGCTCACAGCATGGGAGAAGCTAAGTGCTTAATTTTTAAGTGTAACCTTGCGGAAAATCTACAATAGTGAATAAAGAGGGTTTGTTTTTGATTATATATTTTATTGAGATCTGTCTCTTGATTAAATTTTAAAAATATAAAACATAGGTTCTAGGTTAGCCTGGATTGTTTTTTTTAGAGCAGTAAGTTGGTGTTATTTGCTGGGTCTGTGAATTGTTAAGGAGCAAAGATGGCCATTAGTAGAGTGATGTACATTTCCTATCAGATGTAGGAGATTAGGGAGAGTTTCCATGTTACTGATGATTATGTTTGCAGGAAGGGTCTTTGATTGCGAATCCTATCAGATCGCATGGATCTGTTGGAGTGGCAGTTCAAGGCAATGAGGAATTTACAGGAGCTAGGGGGTATGATGGATAGCAATTATAGGAAGGGAGAAAAAACAGATATAGTCAGGTAGATGGGTTACCTCCAGGAAGGGCAGGTGAGGGAGGCAGGTAATGCGGAGTCTCCAGTGGCTATCCCCATCTCAAACAAGCATGCTTTTTGGAAAATGTAGAGGGTGATGGACTCTCAGCAGAATGTAGTGCGAATAGCCAAGTTTCTGGTACCGTGAGTGTCTCTAATGTAACAAGGGATATGTCAGGTTCCAGGAAATCAATTGTGACAGGGGACTCTCTGGTCAGAGGCACACACTGATGTTTCTGCGGCCAGCAGTGAAAAATCAGAATGGTGTTTTGCCTTCCTGGTGCCAGGATAAAGGATGCCTGGACAGAGTGCAGAATATTCTCAAGGGGGAGAGGGCTCAGTAGGAGGTCATTGTACACATAGGAATTAAGAGAAAAGGATGCGATTCTGAGAATATAGGAAGATAGGAATTTAAAAAGGAGGTCCTTGAGGGTACTAAACATCAGAATTACTCCAGGTGCTAAAAGCTAGTGAGGGTAGGAATAGAAGGATAGAGTGGATAAGTGCTGAGGAGCTTGTGCAGGAAAGAAGGGTTCACATTTTTGGATCATTGAAATCTCTTCTTGGGTAGAAGTGACCTGTATAAGAAGGATGGATTGCGCCTGAGTTGGAAGGGGACTAATATACTAGCAGGAAGATTTGCTAGAGCTGCTCAGGAGGATTTGAACTAGTAAGATGGGGTGGGAGGGTGGTGCAGGTGGGGTGGGACTCATGGAGATAGTGATGAAAGAGATCAATCTGAGACTGGTACAATTAGGCAAGAAGCAAGTCAAACCATCAGGGCAGGCAAGAACAAAGCAGAGAACAAGGTAAGACTGATAAATTAAACTGCATTTATTTCAGTGCAAGAGGCCTAACAGGGAAGGCAGATGAACTCAGGGCATGGTTCGGAACAGAGGACTGGGATATCATAGCAATTACAGAAATGTGGCTCAGGAATGGATAGGACTAGCAGCTTAATGTTCCAGGATACAAATGATATAGGAAGGATAGAAAGGGGTGGACGGCAAGAGATGAGGGGGAGTGGCAGTTTTGATAAAGGATAGCATTACAGATGGATTTGGTGAGCATATCCCCGGGAATACGTCCAGCAAAGTTATTTGGGTGGAACTGAGAAATAAGTAAGGGGTGATCATCTTGTTAGGATTGTACTATAGACCTCCCAATTGTCAGTGGGAAATTGAGAAACAAATTTGTAAGGAGATCTCAGTTGTCTGTAAGAATGAAAATTTGGTTATGATAGGGGATTTTAACTTTCCAAACATAGACTGAGACTGCCATAGTGCAAAGAGTTTAGATGGAGACAAATTTGTTGGGTGTATACAAGAAAATTTTCTGATTCAGTATGTCGATGTACCTACTAGAGAAGGTGCAAAACTTGACCTATTCTTGGGAAATAAGGTAGGGCAGGTGACTGAGGTGTCAGTGGGGAAACACTTTGAGGCCAGCGACTATAATTCTATTAGTTTTAAAATAGTAATGGAAAAGGAAAATGGATCTAAAAGTTAAAAAGTTGATTGGGGGCAGATATTCGCAGGTAAAGGGACGGCTGAAAAATGGGAAGCCTTCAGGAATGACATAACAAGAGTCCAGAGACAGTATGTTCCTGTTAGGGTGAAAGGTGAGGCTGGTAGGTGTAGGGAATGCTGGATGACAACAGAAATTGAGGTTTTGGTCAAGAAAAAGAAAGAAGCATATGTCAGGTATAGACAGCAGAGATCAAGTGAATCCTTGAAGAGTATAAAGTCAGTAGGAGTAAACTTAAGAGAGAAATCAGGCGGGCAAAAAGGGGACATGAGATAGCTTTGGCAAATAAGGTTAAAGATATTCCAAAAGGATGTTACGAATACATTAAGGACAAAAGGGTAACTAGGGAGAGAATAGGACCCCTCAAAGATCAGAAAGGCAACCTATGTATGGAGCCACAGGAGATGGGGGAAGATACTAAATGAGTATTTTGCATCAGTATTTAATGTAAAGAAGGACATGGAAGATATAGAATGTGGGGATATAGTTGGTAACATCTTGAACAATGTCCATATTACAGAGGAAGAAGTGCTGGATTTCTTAAAACACATAAAAGTGGACAAATCCTCAGGACCTGATCAGGTGTACCCTAGAAGTCTGTGGAAAGCTAGGGAAGTGATTGCTTGGCCCCTGGCTGAGCTATTTGCCTCATTGATAGTTGAGAGACTGGAGGTTTGCTAGTGTGGTGCCATTATTTTAGAAAAGTGGGAAGGAAGAAGTAACAAAGAGGACTTATGAGGGCAGAGCAGTGGATGTGATCTATGCGGACTTCAGTAAGGCATTCGACAAAGTTCCACATAGTAGACTGGTTAGAAAGGTTAGATCATATGGAATACAGGGAGAATTAGCCATTTGGATACAGAACTGGCTTGAAGGTAGAAGGTGGTGAAGGACAGTTGCTTTTCAGACTGGAGGCATGTGGCCATAAGGATCGGTGCTGGGTCCACTTCCTTTTCATTTATATGAATGATTTGGATGTGAATATAGGAGGTATAGGTAGTAAGTTCGCAGATGACATCAAAATTGGAGGTGTAGTGGACAGCAAAAAAGGTTAGCTCAGAGTACAATGAGATCTTGATCATATGGGTGAAAGGGGTGAGGAGTGGCAGATGGAGTTTAATTTAGATAAATGTCACAGGCTAAGAATAAGTGATGAGGAAGAATTTCTTCATTTAGAGAATTGCGAACCTGTGGAATTCTGTCACACATAAAGCTGTTGGGACCAGCTCATTGTACATGTTCAAGAGGGAGCTGGATGTGGCCCTTGTGGGTAAAGGGATTAAGAGGTGTGGAGAGAGCAGGAATGGATACTGAGACTGAATGATCAGCCACGATCATATTGAATATTCGTGCAGATTTGTAGGGCCAAATGGCCTACTCCTGCAACTATTTTCTATGTTTCCTATCTATGTCTTGTATGTATTTGCAACAGCATAAATAGCAATTATTTGGATCGATATTTAAACTTAGAGCCCAACACATATCTTTACAATTCATATCATGTATCAGTACCTTATAGTCACAGTCAAGACTCCATTGCTAATGATAGCTACAATCTGCCATTCACGTCATGTCAATAACAATTCCATCAGTGGTACTACCAAGGACCCAGGTCTGATTCCCACTTGGGTGACTGTGTGGAGTTTGCACATTCTCCCTGTGTGCATGGGTTTCCTACCATAATCCAAAGATGTGCAGGTCAGGTAAATTGCCCATAGTGTTAGGTGCATTAGTCAGGGGTAAATGTAGGGGAATGGGTTACTCTTTGGAGGGTTGGTGTGGGTTTGTTGGGCCAAAGGGCCTGTTTCCATATTGTAGGGAATCTAATCTTGAATTAAATGTTGTGGAAATCTCTGTACATGTACAAATTTGGAGCAATTTACGAGTGAGCAAAAGATTCAGAGAGAAATAGGTCTTACCACTTTACCCACTCCATTTTTTTGTAGACAAAGGAATATTGTGTGTAGTTTTGGTCTCCTTTCCTGAGGAAAGATGCTCTTGCTCTCAGTGGAGTGCAGCGAAGGTTTACCAGGCTGATTTTCTGGGGATGGTGGGACTGACATATGAGGAGAGATTGACTAGGTTTGGATTATTTTTGCTGGAGTTCAGACAGTGAGGGGGGAAATCTCATAGAGACTTATAAAATTTTAACAGGACTGGACAGGGTAGCTGCAGGGAGAGTGTTCCCAATGGTAGGTGCATCCAGAACCAGGGGTCACAGTCTGAGGATTCGGGGTGGATCATTTAGGATAGAGATGAGGAGACATTTCTTCACCCAAAGAGTGGTGAACCTGCGGAATTCATTACCACAGGAAGTAGTTGATGCCAAAACATTGAATGTATTTAAGATGCAGCGCAATTTGGCACTTGGGGAAGATGAGATCAAAGGTTAAGCGAAGAAAACAGGTTTAGGCTATTTAGTTGGACGATCAGCCGAATGGCCACCTTCTGCTCCGATCTTCTGTGTTTCTATGAATTGTGGGATCTTTTGTTTCCAACACAGATTGTGTAACCTCTAACCAATGGTGTACTGTAGCGGATATCAGTGAAACCCAGAGAAATAAGCAGTCCAGCAAAGTCTTGGGTCTCTGTGATGTAAACCAGGCTGCAGGTGGACTTCTGCTAAACACAAACCACCTCTAGTTAAAATTCATGTGAAAACAGATACCCACAACAAAACAGGAGCACTGACAGCTAGCTTCATTGCAAAATACTCAAGGCGATCTTACAATATTCAAACATTGAACAAGAGTAGGTCACTCAGCCCTTTGAGCCTGCTCTGCCATTCAATGAGAGGGTGGCTGATTTGATTTTAACCTCAACTCTACATCCTTGCAAATCTCCATTAATCTTTCATCCTCTTCGTAGTCAAAGGTCTATTTACCTCTACCTTAAAAATGTTTAAAGATTCTACATCCACTGCCTTTTGAGGAAGGAAATTTCAAAGACTCATAACGCTCCGAGATAAAAAAAGTTATAAACTACATTTATTAATTTAATATTATTCACCTGAGGCTACTGACAGGAGATTAATGCACTAGTTATAAGTATCAGTAAATTGCAAACAATTCACCATGATTTTACTATTTTGTCCAAATGTAGCTCTTTGGTAGTACTGTGATTTTGTAGAATTATGACTAGTCTATGCTCATCTTCGTCAATGTTCTTTGTGTAACATTAGTGTACCTGTAATGTCATTGGTCCAAAAAAAAGGTCCAGCCTAACATTGAGGGAATGTGAGTTAAAATCCCATTCTAGCAGTTGGTTGAATTGAAATTTGATTAATAATTAATATAATATTACGAATATGAAGCTGGTCTTAGTCATGGTACTATGACACTGCTGTTGATTGCTTTTACCAAAAAAAAGATTCACATATTCATCCTAGAAAGTGAGATCTGTTGGACTGACCTACATGCGCACCAATTTCCACAGTAATATAGTTGATTCTTATCTGGTTTCAGAAATGGCCAGAAGAAGCCACTCAGTTCAAGGAGCCATTAGACATGAGTGACAAATGCTGGCCTTACTAGTGGGCAGCACGGTGGCCCAGTGGTTAGCACTGCTGCCTCGCAGCGCCAGAGACCCGGGTTCAATTCCCGCCTCAGGCGACTGTGTGGAGTTTGCACATTCTCCCTGTGTCTGCGTGGGTTTCCTCCGGGTGCTCCGGTTTCCTCCCACAGTCACAAAGATGTGCAGGTTAGGTGAATTGGCCATGTTAAATTGTCCGTAGTGTTAGGTAAGGGGTAAATGTAGGGGTATGGGTGGTTTGCGCTTCGGCGGGTCGGTGTGGACTTGTTGGACCGAAGGGCCTGTTTCCACGCTGTAAAGTAATCTAATCTAATCTAGTGATGCAATGAAGGAATAAACAAAAAAAGTGAATAACAAAAATTGAGCATTGGTCATGTAGAATAAATGCTGAGAGCATTCAGACAAATGCTGTCATGGCAGCAGCTTCCTGTTATGCATGGCCAGTAGGAGTCATTCAAAGGACAACTCAAACTCCATTTATCACCAATGTTTGACTTATGCGTCTTCCAACCTGCTCTAGTGTTTCAACAGCTACTTAAGTCATCTTCCATGGTTAGCCCTTTAAGTATTATAAGAATGGAACTTACATCAGGAATCTTGGACATGCCAGGGATCTGTGTTGAGACAGCCTCTGATGTCTGCAAAATCTGAACTGTCCTTTTAAGGTGCCAACATTACAAATGGCAATAATATTGTTGGTACTGTGGGTTTCATGACTTCAGTGCTCTGCCTGTTTTCATTGCAAACATGTGGATTACAACAGCAAGGATGGTCCCTGCATCCACAGTGTCATCCATAGTCTGTTTTCAGAGTCAAGTAGGCAGATGATATGCACAATACCAAATGTCATGATTTCATATGATGTTATTAAAGTCATACTTTGGCCCATTAAGTCCTAATCACACTTTCTAACACTTGGCCCATAGCCTTGAATATTATTACATTTCAAATGCTCATCTACATACATTTTAATGGTTGTGAGGTTTCCCGCCTCTACTACCAGATAGTGGATTCCAAATTTCTACTACCCTCTGGGTGAAAAAAGCTTTCTCCCAAATCCCCTGCCTTTCACCTTAAAATTATGACCCCTTCTTATTGACCCTTCAACTAAGGGGAACAGCTGCTTCATATCCACCCTGTTCATGTCCCTTCTAAGTTTATAGACCTCAAGACGATCCCTTCTCCATCTTCTCTGCTTAAAAAAAAACCCGTCTGAGCCTGTCCAGCCTCTCATCATAATGTTTTCCAAACCAGGCAACATCATGGTGATTTTCCTCTGTACCCCCTCCAATGTAATCATATGCTTCCATAAACGGGGTGATGAGAACTGTTCAAGAAACTCACAGTCCCTCTATCCTAATTCTGTATCAACATCCTGCATCCTCCAAGTGAAGTCAGGAGTGAAGCACTCATTTAACGCTCTACCAATGTTGTCTAGCTTCATGCACAGGTTGGTCCCCTAGTCCCACTGGGCACTAGTCTTTTCCTCTTCCCCTTAATTGAAAAACTATACTGGGATTCTCCCTAATTTTGCTTGCCAGTGCTTTTTCATGTCCCTATTCCAGGATAAGTCAGATCCCAGATTTTGTTTTTGTTTATTTAACGAGGTGGTCTTTTCCTAAAACACAGGCACACAAAACCAATTGTTTTGGTTTTAACAGTGAAACATATGTTTATTATGCAAATAAATGTAATTTGAAACATTTCAGAAGATAGTTTAAATACAATATTCTATCTATCCCAACATTGTAACTTTACAGTACTCAAAATCCAGAGACAAGTTCCTTCTCGATCACATCTAATGGTTTGACTTGACTGTTGTTTTCTAACATTCTTTTAATTATTCTGAAAAAAAAAACCCTTAAATGTCTGCCACAGACCCTCCCATGGATCTGACTCCTAACCTAGTATCCAAGTTCACTTTAACCACCTTAGGTTTCAGCATCCACATAGTTGCCCTTATTTAAGTTTTAAATTCTAGTGTTAGACCCATAGTTCTCCCTTTTAACTGCGCACAATTCAATAATATTATGGTCACTGCCATCTAGAACTATATTTACTCTGAACTCATTAATTAATCCTGTCTCATGATGAAATATCAGATCTATTATAATCTGCTTTCTGGCCAGTTCCAGAATCTGTTGCTCTATGAAATCAGCTCTATGATCTCTGCATTCAAGGTACTTTGTCAATCTGATTTTTTTACATTTTACGTTCAAATATCACTTGTGATTATTGCCATCCCCTTATCTCAAGCATCCAATATTTTTTCTTATATACTTTATCCTCCACTGTGATTATTGTAGACCCCACCCATTAGTGATTTCTTTCATTGACAATTTCTCACCCAAACTAATACTATATCTTGATTTCCTGAACCAAGATCTTCATTAATTATTACCCCTCCACCTTTACCTAGCTTTCTGTTCTTCTGATTGTTGCAGCTCAATATGTAGCACCCAATCCTTGTCATCCTGCAGCCAATGTTCCATACAACCACTGGGAGGTTTTGTGCATACCAAATGATATGCTGATATATTTGCTTTCATTTCTAGAAGCTGTTATCACGTCTCCATCATGGCTAATAGATCAATTTATTTACTTCACGCTGAACAATCAATTAATTTGCTTTGTTATACAGGTAAATGCTATGTACATAGAGATATAGACCCTTTAGATTTGTTTTTTTGTTATATTTGTTACAGACTTGATTGTTGATGTATTCTTTGATCGATTCTCTCTATCCCTTTTTACCATTCTCCAATTTTTATTTTCCATATTACTATTTTATTTTCCTGCCTGACTCTACCCTTTGATATGCTAATTTTAAAAAATTATTCATGAAATATGGGTGTTCCCAGTAAGGCCATCATTTATTGCCTACATGCCCTTGAGAAGGTGGTAAATTGCCATCTTGAATCGCTGCAGCCCATTCGGTGTAGATAGACCCACAATGCCATTCAAGAGACAGTTCCAGGAGTTTGACACGACGATACGGAAGGAACAGCGATATATTTCCAAGTCAGGATGGTGGTACATATGAGGGCAACTTGCAGGTGTTCCCACATGTCTGTTGGTCTTGTCCTAGATAGACATTGTTGTGGGTTTGGAAGGTGCTGCCTAAGAAGAAAGGTGAGTTTCTCAAGTGCTTTTTCTGTATGATGAGCATCAGTAGCGGAAGGAGTGATTGTTGAATATGATGGATAAGCTGCCAGTCAAATAGGCTGCCTTTTCCTTGATGGTGCCAAAGTTTATTGAGTGCTGTTGAATCTGCGCTCATTCAGGTAAATGGGAATTCTTCCATCACAACCTGCCTTGTAGATGGTGGACAGGGATAAAACAAAGGAAAATGTCAGCGAAACATTTCATTGGCTTCAGTCAAATTTTAGCCACAAAGTGATTTTATTTGTAAAATGTCACAAATGTTTAAGCAATATCCAGTGTTTGGACACATTTTATTGATTGAAGTAAAAACTCCGTAAACATGTGTTTTTTACATAATTATGTTCAGTATGTTACCTGAATAATCAGTTTTCCGAACAAAATACTCTCTGCCTGTCTCGTGCAGATAATCAAGTTTGTTCTGTACTTCCCACTAGCATGGGAAGCTAGAATTGGATTCACCTCTCTCTGGCAAGGGAAGGCATTTATTTGAGATCAGAATGGCTTCAGAATGGAAAGGGTGAAGTTAAGAAGAATATATACAGAATTACAATTTGCATCACCTAACCTCATTGAAGGTACTCACTAAAATAATAGCCTGAAGTAGATCGAAGTACCAAACTGTAAAGCATCACACTAGTGAATTATTAACCATATTACAGCTCCACTGACAATTCAAAGGACTTTGATCCAACAAAAACCATACTTCAGTCAACAGAAGGGTCCTCGGTCTCAGAAGTCCCAGCTTCAAGTCCTATTACTGTGATGCCTCTGTCAAACCTGCCCTGATGATTTAGATGCTCAAATATCAGCAAAGTCTTCAATTTAAATTCTAATACCCTCAAAAGCAGATGACTCACCATTGGGATTTCCACATACATTTTTGCATCTTTTCCGGCAGTTAAGGCAGACAATTGAAGAATCCCCCAGTCAGACAGGATTAAAAGTTTGAAACAGTTGCTTACACTGTACCTCCAAAGTTCCAGCCAATTTCATGCTTCAGTTACAAAGGCCGACCTGGAGAGCACTGTGGGACTTCTGCCTTGACGCCATTCAGCATTGAGTCCAAGTGCTTACCTGCCGCAACCAGCAAGTTTAGCAGCCTCATTCAAAATGTGGAATCGTTCTTCTGTTGCTGCAAGGTATTGGCACCAAAGGAGTCACAGAACAAAGCGACACGTATGATGGATAGAAGGGCAAAACCTGACACCAATCCCCATAACACATATTCAAAATCAGTTACACAATTCTGACAGGGAAGAAACAGTTACTGTAGCAGTATTAATGACTGAGGCAGGTGAGGGAAATTGTGGTCAAAGCAATGAGGCAGAAGTAGATAACAATAGCAACATATTTCCTCATTCTGTGCAAAGATCCTACCTAACACCTAGATCACTGAGAATTTGCCCTTGTAAATCTTCATCACTAAGCTAGGAAACAGCTGGAGGACTAGGGAAAATAGGCAAAAGTGAGGACTGCAGATGCTGGAAACCAGAGTTTAGATCGGAGTGGTGCTGGAAAAGCACAGCAGGTCAGGAGGAGCAGGAAAATCGACGTTTCCGGCAAAAGCCCTTCATCAAGACTAGGGAAAATGTACCATAATTGTTAATTCTTAATAATGCCCTTACCAGTACATTTCAATTTAATTTTCAACAGGCTCAGGCAAAAATACCTCCTAGTTACATTGTCACTGCTATGAAATACAACATGTACCACTGCTTCTTGCAGCTCTGAAAGCTGGGCAATAGCTAAGCTTGGTTAATGGCTTGCTTAAGATTTTAATAAAACTGAATATTGGGGTATCTACTACATCTACTACAAACCAACCGACTCCCACAGCTACCTGGACTACACCTCCTCCCATCCTGCCCCCTGTAAAAACGCCATCCCATTCTCCCAATTCCTTCGTCTCCGCCGCATCTGCTCCCAGGAGGACCAGTTCAAAATATGTACAACATAGATGGCCTCCTTCTTCAAGGACCGCAATTCCCCCCCCGTGGTCGACGGTGCCCTCCACCGCATCTCCTCCACTTCCCGCTCCTCCGCCCTTGAGCCCCGCCCCTCCAACCGCCACCAGGACAGAACCCCACTGGTCCTCACCTACCACCCCACCAATCTCCATGTACAGCGCATCATCCGCCGTCACTTCCGCCACCTCCAAACAGACCCCAGCACCAAGGATATATTTCCCTCCCCTCCCCTATCAGCTTTCCGTAGAGACCACTCCCTCCGCGACTCCCTTGTCAGATCCACACCCCCCACCGACCCAACCACCACTCCCGGCACCTTCCCTTGCAACCGCAGGAGGTGCAACACTTGCGCCCACACCTCCCCCCTCACTTCTCTCCAAGGCCCCAAGGGAAACTTCCATATCCGCCACAGATTCACCTGCACCTCCACCCACATCATCTACTGCATCCGCTGCAGCCGGTGTGGCCTCCTCTATATTGGGGAGACAGGCCGCCTACTCGCGGAGCGACTCAGAGAGCACCTCTGGGCCACCCGGACGAACCAACCCAACCACCCTGTAACACGCCTTCCTGACCTGTAGTCTTCTTCTTGACCTCTCCGCCTCCGTCCTACTCCGACCTATCACCCTCACCTTGACCTCTTTCCACCTATCACATTTCCAACTCCCCTCCTCCAAGTCCCTCCTCCCTACCTTTTATCTTCTCCTGCTGAACACTCTCTGCTCATTCCTGAAGAAGGGCCTGTGCCCGAAACGTCGAATCTCCTGTTCCCTGGATGCTGCCTGACCTGCTGTGCTGTTCCAGCAATAAAGTTTCAACTTTGATCTCCAGCATCTGCAGACCTCACTTTCTCCTATGACTGCCACAGCTCACATTTATTGCCTATCTCTATTTGACCTTGAAGTGATGATGATAGCAGTTGAATCACTGCAGTTTGCGTGGTGAAGGTACTGTCTTAATGCAATTAGGTAAAGAGTTACAGGATTTTGAACCAAAAGCAATCATTAAATGATACTATATTTCCAAATCAGAATGGTCTGTGACTTCAACAAGAGTTTGCAAATGGTACCATAGCCAAGAACATGAACCTATGGCTATTTAGGTGTTGAAGGTCACTGGTTTGTGAGATGCTGCTGAAAAGAATTTGGTGTGTGGCTGCAATGATTCCTGTGGGAAGTACACAGTAAAGCCACTGGCAGATTGGTTAGAATTCAGTGAACCTCTGGTTGCTGTTGAACTACTTGTGTGTTATTCAACAGCAACAACACAGCTAATGGAGATATTCACTCACTCTCCTGAACTGTGCCCTGCATTTGCTGGCGAAGCTTCAGGGAGGCAGGGATTGAGCTATGGCTCTACCCTAGGCCACAACCATCTGTCAATTTTAGCTTTTATTCTAATCTACCCTGTGCTGTTCTTAAGCCCATTTCATCCATGAATTCCATTTCCTACATTCCTGGCCTATTTTCAATAAATTGTACATCTAATCCTATCTTCCTTGCACCCAACTGCCCTCAGGTTGTCAATGGTACCTTTAACCTAAGTAGGCTGAAGAAGGGCTTATGCCCGAAACGTCGATTCTCCTGTTCCCTGGATGCTGCCTGACCTGCTGCGCTTTTCCAGCAACACATTTTCAACTTTAACCTAAGTAGTCCCATATTGAAACATACCATTACACACTCCTGAAAATGATCAGCACAAGCAGTTGCCCCATCAGCCAAGCTCTAATTTTCTTGAAGGTGTTGTCACCTTCTACACTCCTTCCACAATTTTACCTTCTCCAATCAGCAACCAAAACCATAAATTAGATTCTCTGAGACAGAGACTGTTATGTTGATGCTTCCTTTGGAACCAGTAATTATATACAAATGGTAAATCTGAACAGGAACACTATTATTCATCCTCACACCTCCACAGCTGATTCTAGACTGGACCCAAGCTCTTTCCCTCTTAAAGGGACAGTACCCCCAACTACATACATAACGCAGACAATACTGAATAATCACATTTCCATTTACAGAAGATATAAGAGCATAGAGTGTAGGAACAGAAGGGAGACATCTGGCTTTATGAGTCTCTTTGTCTGTTCAATACACCCATAGCTGATCAGCTCCACTTTCCTGTCTGTCATCTATCAAAAATCTATCTAACTTAGCCTTTAAATTTATTCAAGACTCAGCATCCACTACCTTCCGATGTAGTTACACTGAGCATTGTGATCTTTAACCTGTCATTCATCATCTCTGACCTTTTCTCTTTTGACCTTGACCATGTCTGAGCTATTCGCAACCATCAGGACTTCACCCTTGACCACTAAATTTTCATTGCCAATATTGTGACTTAAAACTTCCTTTTCTCCAGACTATAATGGAAAAGATCCAGATCACAGACTGCTATCCTACGTATGAGGAGTGGTTAACTTGTGTAGCTGGGACAAACTACTGGCATCATCAAGAATGCATTAGGCTAGCTAGCTACCTTAGCTTAAGGTTAGTCACCTTTCAAAAATGTTTGCAACTACTAAAAGACCTAACCCACCAGGCCTCAATGCCTATAACCTAATCCATGCTCACTAGTTCAAACGCTGAAGCTCAGGTGGAAATAAAAAGGCAAGACTTTTAAACCCTTCAAGATTTCAGATTTTCCACAGCCTTCTTGAACCCTTGCTTAAAAACATGTTTAAACCAGTATGATCATCACAGCATCAATGTGCCAGTCATGTAACTAAACAATAGGAAATAGCACTTTACCTGTAGCTTCCCAATCTTTTTATTTTAAACATGTCTAGGAAGGACAGTATATCAGAAAGGAGAGATCAATAGAGGAAGCAATAAGTTCCTATAACTGGTAGAGGCATAAAAACATATCTATTCAATCTACGATGCACATCTAATTCAGGTTTATCAAAATAGAGAAAATAGAGAAAATAATTTACAGTAATAGATCACTGTTTTATTTATAATTATTTTTTCATTCTATAATTGAATGTTGCTTCTTCAAAGGACAATAAAGCCCTTAAACTTGATATTACCTGTAATCTTTCAACACAGCATGTTAAATGCAATGATTTTAAAATAGGGGAGCATATTAATCAATCAATACAAAAAAGTATAATTTACAAAAAAACGTATCTCAGACGTGACTCTGATCCTCTACAAAAGTAAATTGGGCTGACAGTACTTAAAAAGGATGATTAATTGCCTGATTCATTTCTCATTCACATGATTTATTCCATCTACAAAAACCTAAAGAAATCTCTGTTTTCGTATTCGCTCATGGAAACAAAAGCAATCAGCTCCCTTAGCGATTGTCTTCAACAATAATGGTCCTTTTGGGATAAGTGTCAAAGTCCACAAATATGTAACGAAAGTCAAACCGTCCACTTTCAGGGTTCTGCAATACAAAAAAAAGGTAGCTTTTTTGTTGTATAATCGGCACGTATTTTGGCTTCTCTCATCTACTGTGATGTCAGGCAGAAAATAAATGGTTTGTTGTGGTTTTGAAACTGCGTTGATGTTTTTGCATTGATTTGGAAATTAAGACTACAAATTCTGAAAATTTCCTCCCAAACCTCAACTCACTGTTGAATCAGAAAATCAATGAACTGAAACATGTTTGCTAGCCTGTTCTAGTAAGCTGCAGGCAGGTAAAGTCACAGAGAAATGAACAAATTGCTTATTGTGTTTCAACCACAACTTATATTTGAGCACCACTGTAATCTCAAGCAGAGATTTTTTTTTACAGGTATATGCTTTTAAAGGAAAAAAAAATCAAAGTTCCACAGTCGTTATTCTTTTCTTGAGTAAAATAAAATTTTACCATCTGCTTCCAGTTTGCAGCTGGATACTGATCTGGCAGATGGAAACAAGAAACGCATTTTAAAAATGTATTTGCTTAAGTTTAACCAGGTAGTAATATTTAGAAAGAAGTTCTAAATCAACAATGAGCAGAAAGGAGAAACTCAGTAGATTTGGCAGCATCAATGGTCAAAGAAACAGAGTCTGTGAACTAAAAAGGAGCTAGTGCTGAAAAATGAGATTTGAACAGTTAGGTGCTAGTTTTTGACAGGTGCAATTTGATGGGTTGAAGGGTCTTTTTGTCAGCTGTAGACCTTTATGATTCATTGTCCAAATGCTATTCTAAATAAAAAAAAGTGAACCATTGCAGATGTTGGAAATCTAAAGCAAACAGAATATGCTGGAGAACTCAGCAGATCTGGCAGCATCTATGGAGAGAGAAACACAGTGTACTTTCTCCATCATGCTTCTTTAGTCTATATCGATTCAGGTTTCTGTTGACAATTTTCTCCCACAGCACTGCAGATGACTGGTTGTTGAGTTATCACCAAATCCTGAACAGCTCCACCCAATATTCTCTCTTACCTGTTGAGCTGATACTACAATCTCCCGTTGGCACCACACTTACTTTCTATCTTGGTTTTGGCACCTCAGTTCAGAAAATACACAATTCACATAGCAGGTGATTATTCTGCTACTTCAACACTTAACACATTTTTTAAAAGTTATATCTTCTATTGGAGTAGTGGGAGCAAAAGACAGTTACTATACAAAGCTTCACCCCTACAAAATACATAACAATAGAGTAAAACAAAAGATTAACCTCTTTTGCATCCAGGTGAACTGTTCCCTTAATAGGTTCTGTGCCCTCAATGTAAAATTTGAGTTGTATATGTTTCACACCATCCTTCACATATTCCACATGACTGAAAGACAAAAAGAAATATTGCAAATGAGAAAGGGGAGAGAAGAGAAAGATATAAGTAAGTATACTTAGATAGAAATCATCAAATCCTCCAGATGTTTCAAAATGTTTTACAACCAGTGAACTTCCAGTCTAGTCAGCATTGTCTTGGTAAAAATGAAATAAGCACAGTAAAATACTCATAAAAAGCAACAGGGCAGAAGATTACATTGTAGCTTTGGTGGTATTGCTAGGGAGGGATAAATGTTGGCCAGAATGGCAGGAGACTCCCTTACACTGTCAAATGTTATTTCATGATGCTCCAATGATGTGCCTTGGGTGTTTTACTAAATTAGAGGTGTTATATAAATGAAGGTGATGATGCCTTTCCAAAAAAGTCCTTTATTTTGAGGTTAAGACCCCTTAATTTTGCTGACATTTGCTCACACCAAACATCATTGCAGGATCGAGTCAGTTTGTGAACTATTCAAAAAATGTAGCACCAATAGCAGAGGTTGAGAAGTTAAGACACGCATGGCAACCTCAGCCAGGACATGAATTGAACCCATGCTGTTGGTGTCACTCTGCACTGCAAACCAGCCATCTCACCAACTTGACTAACTGACCCCCTTGACCAAAGGAAGCATTTTTGAAATGATTGTCTTTTTTGACACTCTTTAATATGCTCAACATTAGGCACATAAGAACTTTATTATTACTCTGTGATATACCTGACATGCCGTCTTCGACCTCGCCGAGTCATCTCTCCATAACCTTTTATAGGTTCTCCCAATGCTCCAATTATCTGTTAACACAAATTGTATTTAAATCTAAATATTAAAACTATGTCCATACCACCATAAAAGTCTTGTAACGTTGATTACAAACTCTCTTCCATAGACAGTGCATACCCGATGTTTATATAATAATTCATCCTTTAGTAGGAAAAGAACAAAACAGGAAACAATAGCAACATCGACTTAATAGGAATTTGCTTCTATTAGAATTGCTTATTGTACACATTGAAACAGGTGTATTGTATAGGCAGGGAGACACACACTAGGATGCATACACACTCCAGAACAGCTCTGCAATTATTTTATCAGAGACAGAGAGAGAAATAAATACAAACACCTTGACCAGCAATCCGGCCTGTCTTCATCTTAAATATTAGCTCTCCAGCAATCGTGAACTAACAATTTCAGTTAAATTAAATTGGAACACAGTGAAGATTTATCCAGGTCCTGAAATTGGACAAGTATAAAGTCATACATCTAATTGCACATATTTACGGGGAGGTACGAGTACAATACCAAAACTGAATCAACAAGCCAAAGACCTTGATTAATGCTCTGGGCACAATGCTGCGAGCAGATTTGGACACCACACCTTAGGAAAAATACATTTAAAATTCACTCATGGGAGATGGGCCTTGCTGGTTGGACCAGCATTTATTGCCCATCCCAGGGTGCTCTTGAGAAGTAGTATTGTGCTGTTTTCTTCCAGGATTTTGATCTAGTGACAATGAAGGAATGGTGATATATTTTCAAGCATCTGATGATGAGTGGCTTGGAGGAGAACTTACAGGTGGTGGTATTCCCATGTATCTTCTGCCCTTCTGGAAGGAAATGGTCATGGATTTGGAAGGGGTTGGCTAAAGAATGTTGGTGAATTTCTGCATTACATCCTGTAGATAATAAATACTGATACTATTGAGCAGTCAGTATTGGAAGGTATGAACACTTGTGGATCTGGTGTCAATCAAGCAGGCTGCTTTGTCCGGGATGGTGCCAAGCTTTGACTGTTGTTGGAGCTGTGCCCATCTAGGGCACAGTGCATTCTATTACACTCCTGACTTGTGCCTTGTAAATTAGAGAGGGTTTGGAGAGTCAGAAGGTGAGTTATTTGCTGCAGTATTCCAAGCCTCTGTCCTGTCCTTGTAGCCAGTGTGTTAATGTGGTGAATCCAATTATGTTCTGGTCAATGTAATGTCAGTATATTGACAGAGGGGGAATTTAGTGATGGTAATAACATTGAAGGTCAAGAGGTGGCGGTCAGGTTATTTCTTATTGGAGATGGTCATTGCCTGATATTTGTTGGATGCAAATATTACTTGTCACTTGTCAGTTCCCGGTATTGTCCAGATCTTACTGCATTTGAACATGGATTGCTTCAGTATCTGAGTTGTGAATGGTGCTGAATATTGAGCAATCATCCTTGAGCATCTTCAATTCTGATTAATGAGGGAAGGTCATTGATGAAGCAGCTGAAGACGGTTAGGCTAGGACACTATCCTGAGGAACTCCTGCAAAGATGTCCTGGAACTGAGGTGATTGACCTCCAATAAGCACAACCATCTTCTTATGTTGCAGATATGACTTCAATCAGGAGAGAATTTAACCCCTGATACCTACTGATTCCAGTTTCGCTAGGGTTCCTTAATACCACACTTGGTTGAATGTGGCCTTGACATTAAGTGCCATCACTCTCATCTCACCACTGGAATGAAAAGCTTTTGTCCATTAGAACATAAGAAATAGAAGCAGGTGTAGGACATGTGGCCCTTGAGCCTGTTCTGCCATTCAACAAGATCATGGCTGATCTTTTCGGGGACCAAGCTCCACTTACCCGCGCTCTCACTGTAACCCTTAATTCCTTTACAATGAAGTTGTGGGCGGCAAGGTGGCACAGTGGTTAGCACTGCTGCCTTGCAGCGCCAGAGACCCGGGTTCAATTCCCGCCTCAGGCGACTGACGGTGTGGAGTTTGCACATTCTCCCCGTGTCTGCGTGGGTTTCCTCCGGGTGCTCCGGTTTCCTCCCACAGTCCGAAGATGTGCAGGTCAGGTGAATTGGCCATGTTAAATTGTCCGTAGTGTTAGGTAAGGGGTAAATGTAGGGGTATGGGTGGGTTGCGCTTCGGCAGGTCGGTGTGGACTTGTTGGGCCGAAGGGCCTGTTTCCACACTGTAAAGTAATCTAATCTAATCTAATCTAAAGTTAGGATTTGGGTAGCCCTAATGGAATGCAAACAGGGTAATGCTGCTTGATAGAACTGTTAAAACCACTTTCCATCACCCTACTGATCAAGAATTGACTGATGTGAAGCAGAATTGGCAAAGTCAGATTTGTGGGTTTTTTTATGTACATAGCATACCTGACCAATTTTCCCCATTATGTTGTAATGTACTGGAAGAGCTTGGCTAGCGGAGTGGCAAGTTCTGGAGAACAAATCTTCAGTACTATTGCCAGAATGTTGTCAGGAGCCATAATCTCCAACTATTTCTTAATATCATGTGGAGTGAATTGCATTTGCTGAACATTGGTATCTGCAACACTGGGACCACTGGAGAAGGCTGAGATGGATGAGTCACTTGGCACTTCTGGTTGAAGATTGCTGTGAGTACTTCAGCCTTATCTTTTGCACTGATGTTTCAGGCTCTTCCATCTTTGAGGACAGGGATTTTTGTGCAGCATCCTCTGCCAGTGAGTTGTTTAATTGTTCACTAATATGACGACTAAATCTGGCAGGTCTGTAGAACTTAGATCTGATCTAATGCTAGTGAGATCGCCTACCTCTGTCTATCACTTGCTGCTTATGATGTTTGGCACAGAAATTGTCCTATTTGGAAGTTTCATCAAATTGACTCATTTTTGGCATGCCTCCTGCACTCTCCATTGAACTAGGGTTGATCCTCTGGCTTAGTAATGTTTGAGTGGGGGATATGCCAGGCCATGAGGTTGAAGATTGTGCAGGAGCCTAATTCTGCTGCTGCTGATTGTCCACAGCGTCTCACGGATGTTTAGTCTTGAGATGCTAGATTTGTTCACTGTCAGTGATAGTGTCAATGTAATGATAGGACTTCATCTGCACAAGGACCGTACAGTGGTCACTCTTATTGAAATTGTCATCGGCAAATGCATCTGTGGCTGGCACATTGGTAAAGACGATGATGTTGTTTGGTCTTCTTGGTTCTCTCACCAACTTGTCTATCAAATTTGAGATTCTTGACTCCTGTACTGATGACAGTGGGGACACTAAGGAGGCTGAACAAACCAACTACACCGTCATGGTATAGGGAGCCATTCAAGAGAGTGGAGAAAAGAGAAAAATGGTTATAATTGTGGATAGTATAGTCAGGTGACTAGACACTGTTCTCTGTGGACAGGATCGAGGTCCAAAAGTGTTGCCTGCCTGCTGCCCAGGTACAGGATATCTCATCTGTGCTGCAGGGAAAATTGAAGCAGGAGGGGAAAGATCCAGTTATTGTGGTTCAAATAGGTATCAATGGTATAGGTAGACAGGGGAAAGAAATTCTGCAGGGGGAATATGAGCAGCTAGAGATTAATGGAAGACCAAAAACAAAAAAGGTAATAATCTCCAGATTGCTATCTCAGCCATGAGCAAATTGGCACAGGGTCAACACGAGTAAACAGGTGAACACATGGCTCAAAGATTGGTACAAGAGAAACTGGTTTGAACTCATGGGACATTGGTTTGATGTTAAATATGTCCAAAGGATTTCATCAGGTCCAGTGTCATTGTTGAGGAATCCCATGGCAACTTCCTTCTGCCTGTATACAACTGCATCACCACCTCTCAGAGATCTGTCCTGTTACTGGAACAGGATATATCCAGGGATGGTGATATCTTGGACATTGAATATAAGGTACCATTCTGTAAGAAAGACTATACCAAGCTGTTGCTTGACTAGACTAGACATTAAGGACGTCAGTGTGGCTCGGTGGTTAGTACTGCTGCTTCACAGTGCCAGGGACTTGGGTTCAATGCCAGCCTCAGGCAGCTGTCTGTGTGGAGTTTGCACTTTCTCCCCATGTCTGCATGGGCGTGCCCCGGTTTAGTCCTGACAGTCCAAAACTGTGCAAGTTAGGTGCACTGGCAATGCTAAATTGTTCCTAGTGTCCAGGGATGTGTAGATTAGGTGGATAAACCATGAGAAATGTGGAGTTACAGGTATAAGGTAGGGGGGTTAAGTCTGGGTGGGATGCTCTTTGGAGAGTTGGTGTGGACTTGTTTGGCCGAATGGCCTGTTTCTGCATTGTAGGGATTTTGTAACTATGAGACAGCTCTCCCATTTTGACATTAACACCCAGATGTTTGTGAGGAGGACTCTGCAGGGTAAAGAGGGTTTATATTTGCAGTTGTATTTTTCGGTGCCTAGATCAATTCTAGGCGATCTGCTAATTTCATTTCTTTGCTGAGACCATGATTGATACAACTGAATGCTTTGCTAGGTTATTTCAGAGTCAACTACATTGCTTTGGACCTGGAGTTACATGTAGGTGGGTGTATGGTAGATTTCCTTCCCTGAAGGGCAATGGTAACAGATAATGTTTTCATTGTTATCAACAATCTAGCGATAAGACCATTCAGCCATCGTCGCCCCATAATTTGGACTTGAAGTCATGTGGTCAACACTTTACTGCCGTATAATGTCACCCAGTAAACCACTTCAATTAAAGGCCGTTAAGGATGGGCTACAAATACTGGACTTTTCAGAAACAACCACATCCCATAAAAGGATTAAAAAGATAAAGAACACAATGCATTCCCTGGAAATTATCTCAGCTAGGTAGTGGAGGCATCAATCCAGTTATTTTAAATAGGTTAGCATTTCTGCTAAAATAACAAATGAATTTCAAATAAATGTATGACATGATTCTACTTCAGAAGTGCAGGGAAGCAATTTCAGGGTTTCGCTATGCACATTGTACTTGAGGTGAAACGTCTCTGATGTATTGTGGCACAAGCTTTTGTTATTAAAAATAAGGCTAAACACAACTTTAATTAAAGTGGTCTAGTAGCTATGATACTGGGCTCAAATCTCAAAGACTAGAGTTTAAAACCCATGGGAAGATGTGATATTGTATTCAATAAGGCTATTTTAATTAGTTTGATTTGGTTCATTTCAGTATTCCATTGGGAGATTGGTTAATAATTAAAATGTTTCATTTTATATTCTTCTGCTGTCCTTTACCCTGTATTGAAGTTCTGAAAAGATTGAACTTAATCAGAAATATGATATTCTTAATAACATATTAAATGACCAAAAAGACCTAGCGGTACAGGCGCATAGTTTTTTGAAAGTGGAGCTGCGGGTAGACAAGGTGGTGAAGAAGGCACCAGGTATTATGTGATTTTTAACTTCATTGATCAGAACACTGAATATAGGATGTCATGTTACAGCTGTACAGGATATTGGTGAGGCCACTTTAGGATACTGTGTACAATTTTGGTTGCTCTTTTATAGGAATGATGTTAAATTTCAGAGGGTGCAGAAAAGATTTACAGAGGAAACTTGATTATCCGAATACCAATTATCCGAAAATTGGATTATCCGAAGGAGATCTCGAGGTCCCGATGGAAATATTACATCAAAGACGTGTTTCCAACAATGATCGCGTCTTTTGTTTACAGTGATTAAACAGGCATCATCTCCACATGACTGACCTCCTGCCCCCTCTTTCTCCCCCCACACTTTCCCTGGAGTTCTACACAGGGGTGTACCCTAGCCCCACCACAGATCAGCTCTCCAACAAAGTGTGTGTGTGTGTGTGTGTGTGTGTGTTATTCACAGACTTACTCCACAAAGGCAATTGCAACAGTATGGTTGCTGGTGACCAGTCCAGCTGCCCCAAAGAAGGGGCGAGTGTCTACAGCGTTGGGGACAGGTGGGGGGTGGTGTTGGATAGGGTTGAGGGCAGAGGGGTATTGCACAGGAGTGGGGTGGTTGGATTCGTTCTTGGGAGTGGGGGGGGTGGTGTTGGACGGG
>NC_057713.1:74868552-74870897 GCF_004010195.1 Chiloscyllium plagiosum
GGGGTTCGAGAGCGGTGTTGGACGGGGTTAGGGGACAGGGTGTTGGGGGGCTGAGCGGTGGTGTTGGGGCCAGGGGTAGGTGTTGGACAGGGTTGGGGGCGTGGGGTGGTGTTGGATGGGGTTGGGGGGCAGTGTTGGACGGGGTTGGGGGCGTTTTGGGGGCAGGGCCTTGCGCGTTGTGTGCTGCTGCAGTCTCCTGAATGGGGAGCAGTCTTTAAAAGCTCTACGCCCCAGAGGAAAGACATTTGATCAATTAACCAAATAATTGATTATCCAAACAAATTAGTGCCTGCCCATCAAGTTCGGATAATCGAGGTTCCCCTGCACAAGAATGTTGCCAGGACTGGAGAGTTTGTCTTGTGGACGAGGCTGAATAGGCTGGGGTTTTTTTGCCTACTGCACCAGAGAGTGAGGAATAATGCAATCGAGGTTTATAAAAACATGAGGGGTATGGATAGGGTGAATAACCAAGGCCCTTTTCCCAGGGTAGGGCAGTCCAAAACTACAGGTCGTTCTTCAATAATACGCATTTCGTCAACGCAAATCAGCCATAACACGATTGATGTTGTTTGGCTAATGCGACCTCTCGGCTGAACTGGTATATTGATTTTCTATTAGCAATCTTCTATGGCGCAATTTTCTACAGTAGTTTTCCATAGCGTGATTTTCTATAGCGTGAACTTGCAACTGTCTCGCTATAGCAGAATGACCTGTAGATAGCATATATGTTTAAGGTGAGAGGGGCATAACGAGCTGCCAGAGGAAGTGGTGAAGGTGGGTACAATACAATATTTTAAAGGCACCTGGACGGGTATATGAATAAAAAGGGTTTAGAGGAATCAGGACCAAATACTGGTAAATGGGACCAGTCAGATTGGAATATCTAGGTAAAAATAAGGACTGCAGATGCTGGAAATCAGAGTCTAGATTAGAGTGGTGCTGGAAAAGCACAGCAGGTCAGGCAGCATTCGAGGAGCAGGAAAATTGACGTTTCGGACAAAAGCCCTTCATCAGGAATAGAGATTGGAATATCTGGTCAACTTGGATGAGTTGGACTAAAGGGTCTATTCCTGTGCTGTATGTCTTTATGACTCTATATTGAGGATATTGTGAAGAGGATGAAAGTTTAAAATTGTTCTTAGAACTCAGGGTACGTGTATCACTGGAAAACAGTAAAGCTAAGATGGATAAAATCCAGAATTTGAAAGTTGCAAAATTGAAGAGCTATCAAAAATACTGTTGGAACATTCAGTTGATTTAAAACAAATAGTATATAAAAATCAGTATGATACCTGTTGCACACATTCCTTCGTTTGAGATATTAACCTGGTATCACAGTATCAGAATATTCTCTGCTGGGAGATGGCTATTTCTGCTAATTTAGAGCAGAATATAAATTGCTTTATAGACTAATAATTTTACTTATGCTAACAGGAACTTCAAAACTATGTTGTTAAAATGCTGCATTGAACTTTAAAACAATATTACTACTATCCCAGTTCGAATATTTGTGGAACAATTTAAAAAGTGAGACTTATAATGACTGGATGCATGTTTTATAATCAAACAACCACCCATTACTCGTTTGGACAGGCAAGGGTGCCACTTACAGGGAAAATGCAAGCTCATTTACAGCTCCATCTGGTTTATTTTGCCCTTCCCAACAGGGCCACATGAAAAGCAGATGAAATGCTTTAAAATTTGGAACCTAGTCAACAGCAGAATAGAGGCTTGTAGTTAAAGAGATGGGAAGTTAAAACCTTAACTATGTTTATGCAGTTGTGTGTTAGGGCAAAGTTTCCAATATTTTAATTAAAGGTTTGCAAAATTTTGAAACAAAATCATTATTTTAACTCTGGAATAGAAAAAGTTAAAAGTTTTAATTATCCCACTCATTATCATATTCCAGTACTACTCACCTTTCCTAGTTTAAAGCAATGATACGAAAAGAAAGCATGTTTTATTAGTAACAAATTATTTCCATGTCATTATTAATAGTAAGGCCAAAGAATGAAATCATCTAGGAGAAAGTGAGGACTGCAGATGTTGGAGATCAGAGCTGAAAATGTGTTGTTGGAAAAGCGCAGGTCACGCAGCATCCAAGGAGCAGGAGAAGCGACGTTTCGGGCATGAGCCCTTCTTCAGGAATGAGGAAAGTGTGCCAAGCGGGCTAAGATAAAAGGTAGTGAGGAGGGACTTGGGGGAGGGGTGTTGGAAATGCGATAGGTGGAAGGAGGTTAAGGTGAGGGTGATAGGCTGGAGTGGGGGTGAGGGGAGAGAGGTCAGGAAGAAGATTGCAGGTTAGGAAGGTGGTGCTGAATTCGAGGGTTGGGACTGAGACAAGG
>NC_057713.1:74871227-74892376 GCF_004010195.1 Chiloscyllium plagiosum
GCCTATCACCCTCACCTTAACCTCCTTCCACCTATCGCATTTCCAACACCCCTCCCCCAAGTCCCTCCTCACTACCTTTTATCTTAGCCTGCTTGGCACACTTTCCTCATTCCTGAAGAAGGGCTCATGCCCGAAATGTTGATTCTCCTGCTCCTTGGATGCTGCCTGACCTGCTGCGCTTTTCCAGCAACACATTTTCAGCAAAGAATGAAATAAGTCTTGGGGCAGTGAAACTGGTTTTTGGTTACAATCCAAGTGATTCAGTGAAGTATTACTATCCCAGCCAATGGTAATACTGGAGAAGTCAAAACCCAGAATGAAACCTGGCTTGATAGGTCATTGAAAATTTTTCACATGAGGCTGCAGGTGTTCTTTAGCAATAGAAAATAAGTTTATTACTCAAAAGAAGAAGAACAAAGCAACATACAAGAGTTCAAATTCCTAAAATGATAACATATTTTGCACATTTATCTCAAAGAAAAGAAATTATATGTTTAGTTTAAACTATAGGAAATCCTAAAGTTTTTTGTACTGATCAAAGTGCTTGTAAATTACAGTCATTGCTGTAAAGCAGAGCATTTAATTCACACAATTCCGATTTTCTTTTGAAAAGCATTAGATTGCTGATCTGTTGTCATCCATTTTGCATTACCAAAGTACTATTTCTGTTCACGGTTTCCTGCACTATAAATCTTATCCTTATATCTTGGCAGCTGCTGAATTCCCACTGATTCTGGCAGCAAAAGGCTAACAAGATCTGATCAAAAGTGGTAATGGGTATTTGATATGGATTATTCCATGTAAAGTACGTGGCATGGTCCGTATGTATTCTTTCATTGCATAATTCATTTCTCCATTTGGCAGGGACACTGCTAAGTGAGAAAAAAAGTGATAAATTTCACCTCTGAGATACACCATGATGAACAAGGGCCCTGTGGTGGTGTAATTCACTCCATCTGATAGACTTGGCATTTTGCTTAGCTTGGTGCCATAGCCATCTGTTCAGAAGCTTCTCATTCAAAAAGGCTAGATATCAATACTTCTGTTCTTTATTTCTTTAAGTTTTTTTAAAGTAAAACTAGAAAGTAGATAATTAAAGTAAACAGGAAATGCTGGAAACATTCAAGTAGTCACACAGCACCTGAGGAGAGAACACATTGTGTAGTTTTCTTCAGGACTGGAACAGAAGAGATGTACAGGTACATTAATACAATTTTAAAAGGGAAACTTAGAGAAGAATCAGGAGCAAAATAATGTTGATAGTTCAAGAAGCATTAGCCCATTAAAGAGACCGAGTGCATATTCTAAATCACAGACATTAACTAGTCACAGAGGCATAATGATTTGCTGAGGTGTTGACTTTATCTGGTTTTAATTTCAGATTTCTAATATTTGCACCTTGTGTGTTTCTTTTTGTTTAAAGAAGTAAAGGCCCTAGGAGAATCTGGCGGGAGTTAGGAAACATGAACAAACTTTGTTGACATTGGATTACGTTTGAAAATAAGGTCATGCCTCTAGTCTGAAGTTCATAATGTCAACAGCCAAACTAGAAAATAGCAGCAACCCAAGGAAAATGACAATAAACTGTTTTTGAATATTTTTGGAATGAGGTACATGAACAGTGATATGGAGGATAAATTGGGAAATTGGTGAGGGGGATGTTAAAGCAACTTGTTACAGGAACCCAGTGTCATACTGAAGATTGTATAGAAATAGTCATCTAATCTGTACTTTATTTATTTTATGCAGAGCAGACCGCACTGAGAGTTTCAGCCTGGGGCATATACAGCAGACAGAACAGACGAAGGTATGCTGATCTAAAAGCATTCACCAGAAATGGAAAATGCTTCACATCTAGCAGTTGTTAATCAAGAACATTTGACAATGTTCTTTTTCAGAATGTATGTTACATATTAAAATTGATAGCCCACAGTGGCTCAGTGGTTCGCACTGCTGCCTCACAGCACCAGGGTCCCAGGTTCGATTCCAGCCTCGGTCGACTATCCGTGTGGAGTTTGCACGTTCTCCCAGTGTCTGCATGGATTTCCTCCGGGTGCTCCGGTTTCCTCTCACAGTCCAAAGATGTGCAAGTCAGGTGAACTGGCTATGCTAAAATTACCCATAGTGCTAGATGCATTAGTCAGAGGGAAACGGGTCTGTGTGGGTTACTCTTTGGAGGGTCGCTGTGGACTGGTTGGGCCGAAGGGCCTGTTTCCACACTGCAGGGAATCTAAAAATAAACTCCCCCAACATGTTTGAAGGTGGTGCTCTGAAAACATTTTATATGGCAATTTCACAGTTTAAATCACCAGATAAAACAAAGCTATATTCACTCTTGAATATCTTTTCATGGGGAGCCTTAATATTTTCACTGACTGGGTACACTATGACTCATTTGCTTTGATAGTCTTTTTCACGTCTTCTGATCTTTCTCAGAAGACACAGTCCCAGACTGACCACAACATTGGCAACTCATATCTGGCTGTATCGTGGAACTGCCCATGCTCCTGACGGTGACCCCAGATCAGAATTGGACCATGTGAAGTCCTCCCTACCTGAAGATACCAAAATCAACACCATTTTGTGTCAAGGTAAGATAAACAAGCAGTCAAATGCTTCTTTTTCTGATTTATAAGTTTAACTGATGGTAGTTGAGTTTCATTTCTGCTCTCCTATACATTCCATCTCTTCCTATGTTTTTTCTCCTCCTCTCCCTTTCACAATTAGCTAGCTAGTGTAATAGAAAAGAGGATCACAGACATGATAATGAAGATAACGTTAAGAAATAAGAACATCATACTATAATGGGTCATTGGTAGACATTCAAGTACAGGTTGTGAAGAACTCATGAGGAATGGCAGATATATTAAACAAGCACTATGTATCAGTCTTCCTTTGTGAAGACAATGCTCAATTGTTATAATGCAATATTAATAGCTAAACTGTTGGTATAATTATTGATGAATATATATTCCCGCCTCAGGCGACTGACTGTGTGGAGTTTGCACGTTCTCCCAGTGTCTGCGTGGGTTTCCTCCGGGTGCTCCGGTTTCCTCCCACAGTCCAAAGATGTGCAGGTAAGGTGAATCGGCCATGCTAAATTGCCCGTAGTGTTAGGTAAGGGGTAAATGTAGGGGTATGGGTGGGTTGCGCTTCGGCGGGTCGGTGTGGACTTGTTGGGCCGAAGGGCCTGTTTCCACACTGTAATGTAATGTAATGTAATCTAATCTAATATGGCTTTAGATAGAAACATAAACCTGCAAATAGGCAGATAAGCTGGTCCAAGTGATATCTATCCCAGAGTCCTTAGCAAGATGGGATATGTATTTGTGTATCTTCCATAGCTCACTGCACTCTGGGACATATAAAGGGACAAATATGGACGCCATCTTTGAACGAGGAAGCAAGATTCGCTGATGTAACTACAGGCCTATTTTGAAGTCAGTAAATAGAAAAATGCTTAATTTTATTAACTTATCATTAGAGTTGCAATTTACAATTGAACAATAAGGGACCTATGAGGGATACTAAATATACCTTTGAGAAGGATGGTGCTGTTTTATAAAGTTGAGGACATTTGTTGGAGAGGTCACCATCATTTCCCAAGATGAGGAAAAGAAAATTGCAATCTTCAGAGAGGTAACTTAGAGAAAGCTTAAATCTTAATCTACAAGATGAAAGCCATTAGTGATACCAAATTCGTAATTTATTGAGCTTCATTAAGACCTTCATTTTGGCTGGAAGACAAAAGGCAGAAACTGATTATAGGCAGACGTGGATCTGTTAGGGGACAGTTGTTATTGATGTCCTATAGGGATTGCTGCTGGAACTGCAGTTCTTTATGATATGTATTACTGATGCAGGTGTTGGGGGCGATCTGCAAACTTTTAGATATTACAGAAAATTGAACAAGGTAAGCTAAAAGTTTGGAGTCATGAAATTCAAAGCAGTAAAAGCTATAATAGAGTTTATACCAAGTTACAACAGCTGTGCTCCTGCTATAACAGGCTCTTGCTCACACAAGTTTCACTGAGGAATTACGACAATTTAAGCCTTGATATGCTTACAATAGGAAAAAGGTTGAATCACTGTTTTAGGAAAAGCACTAAAACAGATGGTGAGAAAAAAAACTTGGATGTTTTAGGGCATAATCTGTGCAAGTTCATAAGCATTGCCATGAATTGATAGCTTGGTCAAACAGTGTATTGGGCTGAACAAACCAAGGCATAATATTTTGTCCTCATACAAGACCTTGGTCAGGCCTCAGTTATGATACTATGTCCAGTTTTAGACTCCTCAGATGATGCATGTGATTGAAAATGCACTGGAAATCTTTTATGTCACCAAGTCAATTCTCGACTTGAAGCACTTTAGTTATCAAGGTAAGCACATGCAGATTTGACTAACTTTTAGGGCAATGGATCCTAAGGCATGATTTGGTTGAGATTTACAAAATAAAGAAAGGAATAGATTTTGAGGTTAACATATAAGGAATAAATCAAGTTTAAACAGAGGGACAGTTTGTTATAAAGATGTAGGTTGGAGGTGGGAGAAGAGTAGGAATTAAAGTTTTACGATCTCCAAATCCAGAATTAGGTTAGGTATTAGGAAGTAGTATATTTTCTGCCAGTTGGTGCGATGAATTCCTTCACAATAGCTGGATTTGTTTCAAACTAAAGCAGAGAACACCTCTCCAAACAAAATAAAGTACTTCATATAATTATCAAACTGATCTTTTTGACTAGTTCTAAGTTGTTGGGGATGGGTCAGTGACGATTGAAGAGCAGTTTCCTAAATTTCACAAATGGTCCAGCACTTCTAATTTTTCTCAGAACATCACACCATTTCAGGTGGGGTGACCAGGTGTAGGTTACAATACTCAAGGCATTACAATTGAGTGAGACAAAATGTTGTTTTTTCGTTGCTTGTATTGTAACATTGCTCCCAATCTTTGCTCCCCATCTGTTCACCTTCAACCTTCCTGATCCAATTTTCCCGACATCAACTTGGCCTATGTTGCACATGATGATCGAAACAAACGCTAAGTGAGATTTATTTTCAAGAAACTAAAATACATCGAGTAAAATGAACACTAGTTTTAATAATATTTTCCTGAGAGCAAAGATGATTTGACGGAATTAAAATCCCACAACAGCTGTTCTGCCTAAAGTTTTAGACTAGCACAGCAAGGAAGGAGGACATTGAGGCCACCATGTCTGCCCTTGCAAGTGAAAGACTAGTCTAATCAGTCCCACGCCTCAGGTCTTTCCCCAGAAGCTTATAATATTTTCTAAGTGTATGTTCAAATTTTTTTTAAAACATTCTTACTGAGTTTGCCTCCATATCTCTTTCAGGCAATTTGTTCCATATCATTCAAACGTGATGTAGAAAAGTCCTGTCCCTTAAGTTTCTTTTGCCATATACTGTCAACTGGTAGCATCCAATTACTGACCCAGGTTGTACCGGAAACAATTTCTTCCTATTTACACTATCAAAACCATTCACTATTTTGAACACTGCTTACATTTCCCTGCATTCAACTCCAGTCCAGGAAAACAATCACATTTTAAAATTCTCTACATGTAACTGAAGCCATTCACATACATGTACACATTTACACATATTGAGATTTCTTTAAAAAATGGTGATTACCTCAGGGTGTGCTCTACACTTCTTCAGGGCATCTCCATATAATTTATTGGGACTTGAGGAGGAAAACAACTCTTGAAATATTACGTAGAATAAACCTCCTGAAAAGATATTATATTTTAATAGAATAAGGAAAAACGAGAATGTAACATTTCACTATGAAATAAATTAAATGTTTTCCCAAAAAAGATATGCTCAAATTGTTACAACCAAGACTGGAGGGGGGCAATGTCACTTTAGTCTCACCACTTCATGGGTCACAATATAAAATAAAAGTTACCAAGGTGGCCAATTTAATATACTGTCTATTGTTGGGTTTCAAAGAACAAGATCTATCAATCAGTTTCTTAATAAACACAGTTACGGGACATTGAGGTCCTACTGGATTGGGCGGGGGGTGTGTTTTAAAAAATTCTCAAGGTCAGGTTCGTAGGAGAGTAGTCTGACACAGAACAAACGACCAAGAGGCGAGTCTGCTAGAATATGGGCATTTTATTCCCCGCAGCGTCGCCAGAACGGGTCTGGCTTATACTCACTCTACATGTTACCAAAACTGGGAGCCGTCAGTTCTCGTAGAGCGGTTGCCAACAACCCACGCTCGGCGGTTAAACGTAACCCCGGAGCAGACTCACCGAACTGGAGACTTTTCCAGCTGATATACTCTTTTCCAGATATAAACATTCATGTGAACAGCAGAGCAAGGCTAAAAAACACATTCCATTCTGGTTACATACAGATAAGAAGATTCACACGGGACTAAGCAACACCTCCATTCCGGTTAGATTCACACATGTATTGGGACATAATTTTTTAACCGTTTCACCACATTCCACTGCTTGGAATTTTACACCACAGGGTGGGGAGGAGTGGTCTAGAGGAGGGGGTTTCCTCTTCTGAAGAGGTCCAATAGAGGAAGCTATGCCACCAGACTCTGCCAGCCTGGCCGGAGGTTGCCACCCAAATCAGTGGCACGTTCACAGTGCAAAGCAAAAACCTTCTCCAATCCACCAGGGATAGAGCCACACTATGCCCTATCACTCCCAATATCGCATGAAACATCATCCCCCATCAACCTCTCACACCTCTAACCTGCATGCCCTCTATCCTGCCTCAGTCCTTTGAAACATCTCATTTCTTTTTTCCACACGCACAACAGCTGTGCCACCTAAGGAAATTTCATTCATTCCCTAGTTTTTCTCATTACATGTGATGACAACCATAACGGTAGAGAAAGCCAACATTTAAAAAAAAAAATGTGCTTTTAAAATTCGTGGACTGAAATGAGAAAGAACTGTTTTATCTTATTTGAGGGAATCACTTGGCCCGTGCAAGAGAAGACGGGAACAGTTTATGCGGAGAAACAAGTAAGTACCAATCTGCATGCCAATGGTGCTCTTTAATTACCCCTACTGTCACTCTCAATCATTACATTTGACTGCTAAACTCAGGCTGTGATGGCTTCTTCCTCTTTTGTCTTGCAGGTTCCATTAGCTGTTGAAGAAACACCCAGCTCCTTCAAAAGTGTCCCGCTGGAGCTCTGAAGACAAGATGACCAAGGCCTCAGAGGAAGCAACATTAAGGTCACTTCCATCAGCTCAGAGGTAACCATAAGAATAGAAAGTGTGGATGAAGAGGACAGTACAGAGGAAGTTTTAATTTCATTCAGTTTAAAAGTGCACAGTTTGCATGGTTTCATTTAAAAGACTAGATAGAGGTTTACTCACAGTTTAAAAGAGCAGAGGTAGTTTAACTGTACCTAAACCCATGCTACAATTGCTCTGGGAGAGTTTCATTGGGACAGTGTTTAGGATGCTTTACCTTCTCTTCAAAAGAGCACAGAGAGCTTTATTCTATATTTGAGAGAGCAGAGGGACTTTAATTTCAGTTTAAAGCTGAGATGGCAATTTATTCTCAGTTTAGAAGAGTACAGAAAGCTTTACTTTGTATCTAATCCTCCACTGTAACTGGTCTGGGAGTGTTTGACAGGTACATTGTAGAGAGCGCTTTACTTTCTGTTTGAAAGAGTAGACGGAGCTTTCCTTTCTGTTTAAGAGAATACAGGAAGCTTTATTTTCAAAAGGCAAATTACTACGGATGCTGGAATCTGAAACCAAAAGAGAAAATGCTGGAAAATCTCAGCAGGTCTGGCAGCATCTGTAAGGAGAGAAAAGAGCTGACGTTTCGAGTCTAACTGACCCTTTGTCAAAGCTTTGACAAAGGGTCAGTTTAGCTTTATTTTCAGTTTGAAAGAGTAGACAGAGATTCACTCTTAGTTTAAGAGTAGAGAAAGCTTCACTTTGTATACAGCATTTGTCCTGGGAATGTCTGATGGGGACAGTACAGAGAAAGCTTCATTTGCAATTTAAAAGAATAGAGGGAGCTTTACTTTGCAAATAACCCTGCACTAGTATGGGAGATACCCTTGACTTATTGTACCGGGACACCATGGTTGGCAGGTGCCTCTATTTAAACTATTCCTCTTAAGGATGGATAAATGGCTGTCTGTTTGCTGTACATGCCATATGTTTGCCACATATGGAGCTGGCACACAGATTACGGAACTGACGTACCACAATGCTGGACAGCAAGATGTGTATCCCTGAGATAGAGGACTGTTTGGCAGTAAGGCAAGCTGCTCGATTTGGGGACTGCACTAATTGACATGGCAAAACAAGACAAGGCTGCTGTGAGCATGCAGGTAGCTGCTAAATGAACAAACTCTCAGAAAGGAATTAAGCATCCCTTAGATGCTGTCTAGTCTAGTCTGTGAGCGGAGAGTCTGACTCTGCGAAAATTGCCCTTGTTGCATTTTTCCAATGTTAATTGCTAGTGTGTCATGAAATGCAAACCTTTTCTTCCATACCGTACTGCCAGTGAATTGTTGATATCCCAGTTGGACATGATGGCAATACCAATAGAGGTGTGCATGAGCCAGTTGCCCTCTGATCATGCCATTGACTGAAGTTTGACCAGAGACACCATAAAAGTTGTTCAGAGCAAGCTGCAAACTAAATTTGCCTGGTATCTACTCTGGTTTCCCATTGAAACTTCCCTATGTCGACCTTGTTTGTAAATTAGGTAATATGAGAGATTGAATATTAACGATGTGAGTGGTGTTATTAAAAAGGTGTTTAGCAGGCATTGATCCCAAATGGTATCTCACTGCTGTCTACGGCACTTATGATAAGTATGAAAAATTCAGTAAGCTGGAATTTCGGAGGCTGAGGGGTGACCTTACAAAGGTTTATAAAATCATGAGAGACATGGATATGGTGAATAGCCAAGGTATTTTTCCCAGGGTAGAGGAGTCCAAAACGAGAGGGCATAGCTTTAAGGTGAGAGGGGAATGATTTATCCTTGAAATAAACACCCTTCAGTCTATCAGTCCCACTGTTCATTTATCTGTCTCTACCTGTCATTCCTATCAGACTTACTGGTCCTAACATCTACCTTTCCCTTAATCCCTCCACTTGCTGACCTGCTGCTCTGGTTCCCTTAAACTCTAGTTTAAACTCTCCCGAGTAGCACTAGCAAACCTCCCTGTGAGGATATTGGTTCCCTTCGGTTTAGATGCATCCTTTCTCTCTTGTAGAGGTCACCCCTATCCCATAGGAGGTCCCAATGATGCAAGAACCCGGAACTCTGCTCTACACACCAGCTCCTTAGCCACACATTCACCTATCCTATCTTTCTATTCCTTGCCTCACCAGCACAAGGCACTGGTAGTAATTCAGAGATAACTACTCTTGAGCTCCAGTGTTTCAACCTCTTTTCTCACTACACTCACTCCGCAGAACCTCATCCCTCTTTCTAACCATGTCGTTGGTACCATGTGCATAACAACCTCTCGCTGCTCACTTTCTCCCTTAAGAATTTCATGCCACCATTCAGAGATGCTTTTGACCCTGGCACCAAAGAAACAACACTCTATCCTGGAGTCCTGAATGTGGCCACTGAAATGCCTGTCTGTGCCCATAAGTAGCTAGTCTCCTACCACTATCACTTGCTTGCACTTTGCCCAGCCCTTCTCTACAGCAAAGCCAGCTGCTGTTCCACAGGTTTGTCTGCTGTTGTTATACTCCTGTTGTTATTCTCCTGAGAAGCTACTCCCCACCCTCCCTTCGGTAGAATCTAAAACCTATTAGAGAGGGGAATAGCCACAGGAGACTCCTGTATTATCTGCCTGCCTCTCCTGAGTCACCCATCTATCTGACTGAACCTGCGGTGTGTCTACCTCCCCATTACTAGTGTCTATCACACTCTATACACCCTGTATGCTCCTCAGTGCATGCAACCATCACGTGAACCAAACTACATGTGGAGTTGCAGCTGGTTACCTCTCCCATAGACATACTCGTCAGGGAGACTGGATTGGTCCCTGATCTCCCACATCTGGCAGGACGATTACACCTGACTGCCATCTCTTCCCTTTTACTTTGCCTTTTGCATGCTTGCCTTTCTTATCGAAGCCTGGTATTCACCTAAGCCTGCACTTATTCCAGCCAGCAGCACTTCTACTATAGCAGTCTCTCTACCGCAGCAGTCCATCTCAAAATATTTTGCTGGTAATTTCTAATTAACTGGTTACTGAAACTACAATGCAATCTTTACAACAGACTAAGTACCTTCCAGGCTACAACAATTTTCTAATAGCCTCTCTCAATCTTTCTCTCCTTTTTTTTCAGTTAGAGGAAGAGGGAGAGATGATAACACTAAGCAATGTAATTAAAATACTTCCACAAGTTATATCCGAAAGTCAGTTATTTGTAAGGATTACAAATACCAATTGGAGTAAGCCAATCAGCTCTTTTAGACTGCTCTGCCATTCAAAAGTATATCACTAAGTGCTTTGCCACTGGCACACAACAGTGAAGTGAAATAGAGCCATAGAATCATCAATTCATGCAACATGGAAACAGATCCTTCAGTCCAAGTCGACCCACTTTCCCAAACAAAGCTAGTCCCACTTGTCTGTCTTTAGTCTGTATCCCTCTAAATATTTCCTATTCGTGTACCTGTCTAAATATCTCTTAAATGCTGTAACTGTACCTGCTTTGACCACCTCCTCTGGCAGTTCAGACAGTAGCTCAGTGGTTAGCGCTGCTGTCTTAGAGTGCCAGGGGCCAGAGTTTGATTCCAGCCTTGGGGGTCTGTCTGTGTGGACTTTGCACATTCTCCCCATGTCTGCATGGATTTCCTCTGGGTGCTCTGGTTTCCTCCCACAGTCCAAAGATGTGCAGATTAGGTGGATTGGCCATGGGAAATGCAGAGTTATAGGGATAGGGTAGGGGGGTAGGTCTTGATGGGATGCTTTCAGAGGGTCAGTGTGGACTTGATGGGCTGAATGGCCTGTTTCCACACTGTAGGGATTCTATGATTCATTCCACGCACAAACTATCCTCTGTGTGAAAAAGTTGCCCCTCAAATCTTTTTTAAATCTTTCCCTTCTCACCTTACAAATGTGTCCTCTAGATTCATAGTCACATGGTTGTATAGCACAGAAGTGGACCCTTCATTCCAACTCGTCCATGCTGACCAGATATCCTAAATTAGTCTAGTCCTATTTGCCAGCATTTGGCCCATAACCCTCTAAACCCTTCCTATTCATATGCCCATCCAGTTGTCTTTTAAAGGTTGTAATTGTACCAGCCTCCCTCATTTCTTCAGGATGCTCATTCCATACACACACTACCCTCTGCGTAAAAAAGATGCTCCTTAGGTCCCTTTTACATTTTCTCTCTCTTACCTAAAACCCATTATCTCTCTCTTTGGATTCCCCAACTCTGGGAAAAATAACTTGGCTATTCACCCTATCCATGCTCCTATGATTTTATAAACTCCTATAAAGTCATCCCTCAGCCTCGATGCTCCTAGGAAAATAGGTCCAACCTATCCAGCCACTCCTTATAATGTAAACCCTCCAAGTCCCAGTAACATCATTTTAAATCTTTTCTGCACCCCCTTCAATTTAATATAATTCTTCCTATAGCAGGGGGACCAGAACTGTATATAGTACCCCAAGTGCAGACTCACCAACATCTTGTCCAACTGCAACATGATGTCCCAACTCCAACACTCAATGTTCTGAGCAATGAAAACAAGCATGCCAAATACATAGAATTGAAAAGTGTGGTGCTGGAAAAACACAGCAGGCCAGGCAGCACCCGAGGAACAGGAGAATCGACGTTTCGGGCATAAGCCCTTCTTATGCCCGAAACGTCGATTCTCTTGCTCCTCGGAAGCTGCCTGGCCTCTTGTGTTTTTCCAGTACCACCCTTTTCAACTCTGGTCTCCAGCATCTGCAGTCCTCACTTTCTCCATGCCAAATACATAGTTTACCATCCTGTCTCCCAGTGATGCAACTTTCAAAGAACAATGTACTTCAAACCATAGGTCTCTCTGTTCAATAACACTAAGTAAGGCCTGACCATTAAATGAACAAGTCCTGCACTTGGTTGGCTTACCAAGGTGTAATATCGCGCATTTATCCAAACTAAACTCCACCTGCCATTCCTCGGCCCATTGATCAAGATCTCTTTAATCTTAGGTAACCTTCTTCACTGTCTGCTATACCACCAATTGTGGTGTCATCCACAAACACACTAACCACGCTACCTAAATTCCTAAATCCAAATCGTTTATATAAATACTAGTTACCATATTTTTAAATATGCTTTTCCACTTTAACAAGAGAATACTTTGTCACTGTTTCCATTGCTTATGTTCCTGTCCAGGGGCAGAGTCTGTCTTCTCTCAAAGCTCAACTAAATACGGTAACTCAAATCCACAGTGCTTGTATGAGTGGCTCCTGAGAAAACATTAACCTTGCTTTAACCTCTTAACTTATATAGAGACTGGTTAAACAGAGTGCAAATGCTAATGGGCTCACATACAGCTGTTGCCCAAATGTGGAACTTGCTAGGAGATTTTATTTCTGAAGTGCTTTGTCATAGATCCTGTCTCAGAAATGTGCTATGTCTTATAATTTTAAGATTAGTGTCTAATCAGCAGATACACTGCATTCAAAATTTGCAAATGTTATCTTTCTTTTGCAAGTAATGAACAACAACGATCAAAAATTAAAATAATGTTCAGTATTCAACAAATTGCTTTTCTGAAATGGTTAATTGTTATTAAATCAAACCTCACCTCCTCACCGAGGAGAAAGTGAGGACTGCAGGTGCTGGAGATCAGAGTCGAGAGTGCGGTGCTGGAAAAGCACAGCAGGTCAGGCAGTATCAGAGGAGCAGGAGAATCGATTTTTTGGGCACAAGCCTTTCATAAGGAACATCCTGATGAAGGGCTTATGCCCGAGATATCGATTCTCCTGCTCCTCGGATGCTGCCATCCCTCATCTTTTCCTCTGCTGCATCAAGAACTGTATTGGCACTGCCTCATGTCCCATCAGGAACTCGAACAGTTCATCCACTTCACAGATACCTTCCACCTCAGCATCAAATTCACCTGGACCACCTCGGACACCTCCCTCCCCTTCTTCGGCCTCTGTGTCTCCATCTCTGGCAACCAACTCAGCACCTACATCTATTACAAATCCACCGGCTGCCACAGCTACCTTGATTACACCTCCTCCTACCCCACTCTCCTGCAAAAACATGATCTCATACTCCCAATTCCTCTGCCCCTGCTGGATCTGCTCCCAAGATGAGCAATTCTACTCCATGATATCCCAGATGTCCACCTACTTCATGATTTGGAGATGCCGGTGTTGGACTGGGGTGTACAAAGTTAAAAATCACACAACACCAGGTTATAGTCCGACAGGTTTAATTGGAAACACTAGCTTTTGGAGCGCAGCTATGCTCTGAAAGCTAGTGCTTCCAATTAAACCTGTTGGACTTTAACCTGGTGTTGTGTCTCCGCAACTCCCTCATTAGGCCCACACCCCCCACCAACCCCTCCTCCACAGCTGGATCCTTCCTCTGCAGCCACAGGTGGTGCAAAACTTGTCCCCACACCTCCCCCCTCACCACCATGCAAGCCCCAAAGAATCATTCCAAGTCTAGAAGAGATTCACATGCATTTCCTTTAACCTGATTTATTGCATTCATTGCTCTCGATGTGGTCTCCTCTACATCAGACAGACCCAGCGCAAACTCAGGATCAGTTCAGGGAACATTTATGGTCCATATGCTCCAATTAACCCCACCTTCCAGTTGCTATCCATTTCAACTATCCCTCCCCCTTTCATTCTCTTGACAACATGCCTATTCTGGGCCTCCTCCACCATCAACATAAGGCTACACGTAAACTGGAAGAAGAACAGCTCATCTTCTGCCTCGGGAACTTACACCATACAGCCTTAATATCGAATTCACCAGCTTCTAAAATCTTCCCATCCCTCGTCTCATCTCAGGCCAAGCCCTCCCTCTCCAGCCCGTCTCCTTCCTCTGACCAAACTTGTCCAACTTCCTTCCTATCTATCCATTCCACCCTTCCAATTGTCCAATCGCAACCACCTCCTACCTGGATCCACATATTGCCATCCCACCCACCTTTCTTCCAGCCCCACCTCCCTCCCTCTTTTTTTGTTCACAGCCCCCTTCACCTCCTCCAGTTCTGATGAAAGGTTCTGACCCGAAACATCAACTGCCCTCCTCCTCTGATGCAGCTTGATTTGCTGTGCTTTTTCCAGCCTACTCTTTATTTATAATGCGGGTATAACAAAACTAAGTGTACACATTAATGCCAATTAACCTACAGTATGATGAATGTCTCTTTGAACTTGTGTCTTCATTAACTCCTAAAAATGATTTTGGAACATGCTAATCTGGTCATGGCATTAACTCCATTTTCTTGCCTCCCGCTATACCCTTGATCCCCTTGAGATCAAAAATCTAACCCATCCTTAAGATGTTCAATGATCCAGCCTCCATTGCTCCAGTGGAGAATTCTAAAAAGTAACAAACATTTCTCTTAATCTCGTTTAATTGGGAGGTCCCTTATTCAGAAACTGTGACCCCCCTCCACCACCAGGTGAAACATCCTTTCAGAATGTATCCCGTCAAGCTCCCTGGGGATGTTAAGGGCTACAGTTTTGTGTCACAATAAAAGAAGCAAAGAGGTGCAATGAGCCATCTCCATCTTTAAGAAAGAGCATGACTTATCAGTTTACATTTTGAATTCTACATTTCCATCTACTCCCAATAAACTTTGATTGGGACTTTGTAAAGAGACAAAAAATTTTGGTCATGTTCTGTGAAGATATGTTTATAAAAGTCAGAAAGTCATTTGAAACAGTGACCTAAATACATCACTTGCAAGAAAACCATGTGACTTCAATCATGTCCCTGGCAGGGTGTTAATGAATGGAATGTTTACACTACTCAGTTTACAAACAGACTAGATGGTGTTAATTTAGCTACTAACCTCGCATCAGCTCAGGCAAATCAGTAGTTCAGTTCAGAAGGGAGAATAATTTTTTCTAAGCAGAATCAGAAGTCCAATTTAGAAGAGAGGACAGTGGAAAATCAAGTTTTAGTGCTGGGGAACCAGTCACCCTAGCCAAAATGTTGTTAGTTTATGGAGCTTCCAAGCTCGGAGAACATGTATTGAAGTTGTTAGAACTGATGCTTAGGCTAGCAAAATTTAAAACAAGGGTTCACACCATCAGACTCAAAAAGGAATTAAAGAACTGCCTCATCAGTTCAAACAGAAATTGGGGGCATCAGTGAACTAAGAAATTAAACAGTTGAGATATTGCAATATGTCCAGTGAATTAAGTATCTGCAATAGGGTATTATTCGGAATTAGGATGAAACATTGTTTTACCATTTGTGTCTTCTGCACAATTACTGCCAATCCTGCTGAGTTTCTCCAGCAATTTCTATTTTTGTTTCAGATGTTCAGCATCTACAGTTCTATGTTTTATTATATAATTATTCTAGTCTCATTTTTCAACACTTCACACACAGCCTTGTGTGCCTTGGCATTGCAAGTGCACTTCTAATTACCTCAAAATAAGCGTTTATGGCTCTCCCACCCTTACAGGCAATGAGTTCTAGATTCCCACAACTCTGGGTGAAAAGTTTTCCTAATTTCTTCTAAATCTTCTGCTCCTTACCTTAAACTTATGCCTCTTGGTCACTGATCATTCCATCAACAGGAAATGTTTCTTCCTGTCTACCCTATTCCTGCCCCTCATAATCTTATACATTTCAATCATGTCGCCTGTTCATCTCCTCTGATCGAAGGAAAACAACCCTGGTCTGTCCAATCTTTCTTCATAACTGAAACTCTCCAGTTGAGACAACATCCTGGTTAATCTCCATTGCACCCTACCAAGTGCGATCATGTAACATGGATTCCTGAGCAGCACACAATACTCCAGCTGTGGCCAAAACATCATTTCATACAGTTCCAGCACAGCCTCCGTGTTTTTAAACTCTATGCTTCGGCCAATAAAGGCAAGTATCCCAATATGACATCTTAACCATTTTATTCACTTGTCATGATACCTTAAAGGATCTGTGTACAATGCAAACTGAGGTCCCCTTGGTCCTACCCGGGGTTCTGCCAACCAATATGTATTCCTTATCTTGTTTATTCTGTCCAAATGCATCACTCATCTGTATTAAAATCCACTTGCTACTGATCAGCCCATCTAACCAGTCTGTCTACATCCTCCTGTAACCTAAGACTATCCTCCTCACTATTTACTATTCCACCAATTTTTGCATCATCTCCTAACTTACTAATCAACCTTCTTAAATTCATATCAAACTAATTTATATAAACCCCAAAAAGCAAGTAGGCCAATACTGGCCCCTGTGGACCCCACTTATCAAAACTTCCAGCTGGAAAAATATCGCTCAACACTCACCCTCTGCCACTCTGTCAATTGTGGATCTAATTTGCTAAATTTCCATGGTTCCCATGGGCTCTTACCTTTGTCAGTCTTCCATTTGGGACCTTATAAAAAGCCTTGCTGAAATCTGAGTAGACTACATCAATGCATTGCCCTTCTCTACATACCTGGTCACCTCTTTGAAAAGTTCAATCAATTTAGTCAGACATGAGATCCCTTAGCAAAAGTATTCTGACAGTTCTTATATGATCCTTGCCTCTCCAAATGTAGATTAACTCTATTCTCAGAATTGTTACCAACAGTTTCCCTACCACTGAGGTCAGACTGACTGGCCTATTGTTTCTTGGTTTATCCCTTGGTCCGTTCCAGAATAATGCCACCAAATTGTCTGTGGCTGGAAAATATTGAAAATTTTTGCCATCTGCTATTTCCTGCCTTCTCTCAATCAACAATCTGGAATGTATTTCATCTGGCCCTGGATTAATTCTTCACTTTCAAACCTGCCAGAGCACTCAAACTTCCTCCTTTTGTATGTTAATTTCTTTAACTGTATCACAGACCTTCTCCTTGATTTCTATACTCATATTGTCTCTCTCTCTCTAATGAATACTAACACAAAATATTCATTTAGAACCCTACCTACATTCTCTAGTTCCATACACAAACAACTATTGTGGCCCAACTCTTTCCCTTGTTTTCTTTTACCTTTATTGTACCTGTTATGCTCTCTTGTCAAAGAACATCTGCAGTCTCTTGTGAATATTTTTTGGTGATTAACTACCACATTAATCAACTTAAAAAATTAATATGATCTATCAAACCAGGTATTGCTATGTAATCTGACTTACCCAGTATTACAATCAACTGGAATTATAACACCTTGCCTAACATGCAATGATCTTTGCTTTAAAAATATTCAATGATCCTACTTCTGCTACTTCATGAGGAAGATAGTTTGAAGGTTAGTTCTAGGAGAAAAAGCATTCCAAAAAGGCTTATTTTAAAACTGTCTGCTCCCCCCCCCGCCACTTAGTTTCTTACCCACAAGAGGAATAATCTTTTCTATGACTACCATATAGAATCTTATGCATTTCAAGCAAGTGAACCCCCACTCTTCTAAACTCTAGTAGAAAGAAGTTCAGCCTGTTCAATGTTTCCCCTTAAGACAACCAGCTCACATTCCAAAAATCAATGTAGTAAGTCTCTTCTGAACTGCCTCCAATGCATTTACATCCTTCCTTATATATAAAGAGACCAAAACTGCTACAGTATGAGACATGTGGTCTCACCAATGTCTTGTATAACTGAAGCACAACATCCTTATTTTTATGGTCTATTCCTCTTGTAACAAAAAGGATAGGATCCCATTAGGCTTCATGATTATATGCTGTATTTGCATTCTAATGTTTTGCAATTCATATATTGATAACCAAAATCACTCTGAACAACAGAATTCAGCAATCATTCTTCACTTAAATAATCATGTACTCTTCCATACTTCTTACATTGGATAAGGTGGTGTTATGCAGTCAAAACTGAAGAAAACAGTGCTTTGGAACTTTTGTGCTATGATCTGAAGTGATTTTAAAGTCCACAGCTTTAACTTTAAAAAGAATTAGCCTGTTGCTTGTCCATTATTACAAGCAGATGGAATTATAACACTTGAGTTAAAAGAGCAGTCACCTACTGTTGAAATATTGTGAGGGATAGACCATCTGCGATAGATAATCTTCAATAATGATCTAGCCATCTGTTCTTTCAGTTTTAAAATCTCTGTTTTCTGGGGCCATAATGGTTTATTCTGACAGCTGAGCACATATTGAATGCTTGGGTGAGTTTCAAAACCAACAGAAGCACTTAGCTGAGCAGATAATTATATACACAGTTTGACGAACAGTTTAAAGGATTAGTTGTCTTTGTGGTGGCTTTTAATGTGGTTCTTTGTTTTAACAACTTAATGATCACTTGGGATTTAACATTTTTTGCAATGGGTTGGGAATTTGTGTTTTCTGTGTAGTATGAATGATGGTATGCCCAAGCGCCAGTTCTATTGAAATATTCATTTTTTTAACATTCATTTCAAAGATTTGCTATTACTTTACATGGCTCCCAAGGTCTGTCTATGATGGATACTGGGTGAATGGCTGTAGATGATACATTGTTGAGAAGGAGTGAAAGTGAAGGGGTTTAAGAACAATGGGGAGAGATAGGTTGATATCCCAGAAAACCATAGTTGGCTTTCTAAACTTCCGGCCTTGGTGCCCACATTTTTCTGGTGCTGCCTTGGGCCTGTCTAAGTGGCAGACCTGAACCTTACCCATCCATGTCTCTTAGAGATATAGCAGGTCATAGAGTTATAGAGATGTACAGCATGGAAACAGACCCTTCGGTCAAAGCTGTCCATGCTGACCAGATATCCCAACCCAATCTAGTCCCACCTGCCAGCACCCAGCCCATATCCCTACAGATCCTTGCTCTTCATATACCCATCCAAATGCCTCTTAAATGTTGCAATTGTACCAGCCTCCACCACATCCTCTGGCAGCTCATTCCACATGCATACCATCCTCTGCGAGAAAAAGTTGCCCCTTGGGTCTCTTTTATATCTTTCCCCTCTCACCCTAAACCTATGCCCTCTAGTTCTGGACTCCCTGACACCAGGGAAAAGACTTTGTCTATTTATCCTAACCACGTCCCTCATAATTTTGTAAACCTCTATAAGGTCACCCCTCAGCCAGGCTCCAGGGAAAACAGCCCCAGTCTGTTCAGCCTCTCCCTAAAGTTCAAATCCTCCAACCCTGGCAACATCCTTGTAAATCTTTTCTGAACCCTTTCAAGTTTCACAACATCTTTCCGATAGGAAAGAGACCATAATTGCACGCAATATTCCAACAGTGGCCTAACCAATGTCCTGTACAGCCGCAACATGACCTCCCAACTCCTGTACTCAATACTCTGACCAATAAAGGAAAGCATACCAAACGCCTTCTTCACTATCCTATCGACCTGCGATTCCACTTTCAAGGAGTTATGAACCTGCACTCCAAGGTTTCTTTGTTCAGCNCAGTTCTGTATCCAAATGGCTAGTTCTCCCTGTATTCCATGAGATCTAACCTTGCTAACCAGTCTCCCATGGTGAACCTTGTCAAATGCCTTACTGAAGTCCAAATAGATCACATCTACTGCTCTGCCCTCATCAATCTTCTTTGTTACTTCTTCAAAAAACTCAATCAAGTTTGTGAGACATGATTTCCCAAGCACAAAGCCATGATGACTATCCCGAATCAGTCCTTGTCTTTCCAAATACATGTACATCCCTCAGGATTCCCTCCATCAACTTGCCCACCACCGAGGTCAGGCTCACTGGTCTATAGTTCCCTGGCTTGTCCTTACCACCCTTCTTAAACAGTAGCACCACGTTTGCCAACCTCCAGTCTTCCGGCACCTCACCTGTGACTATCGATGATACAAATATCTCAGCAAGAGGCCCAGCAATCACTTCTTGAGTTTCCCACAGAGTTCTCCAGTACACCTGATCAGGTCCTGGGGATTTATCCACCTTTAACCGTTTCAAGACATCCAGCACTTCCTCCTCTGCAACCTGGACATTTTGCAAGATGTCACCATTTATTTCCCTACAGTCTATATCTTCCATATCCTTTTCCACAGTAAATACTGATGCAAAATATCTATTTAGTATCTCCCCCATTTTCTGTGGCTCCACACAAAGGCCGCCTTGCTGATCTTTGAGGGGCCGTATTCTCTCCCTAGTTACCCTTTTGTCCCTAATATATTTGTAAAACCCCTTTGGATTCCCTTTAATTCTATTTGCCAAAGCTATCTCATGTCGCCGTTTTGCCCTCCTGATTTCTCTCTTAAGTATACTCCTACTTTCTTTCTACTCTTCTAAGGATTCAGTCGATCTATCCTATCTATACCTGACATGCTTCCTTCTTTTTCATAACCAAATCCTCAATTTCTTTAGTCATCCAGCATCCCCTATAGTTACCAGCCTTCCCTTTCACCCTGACAGGAATATACTTTCTCTGGATTCTTGTTATCTCGTTTCTGAAGGCTTCCCATTTTCCAGCAGTCCCTTTACCTGCAAATATCTGCCTCCAATCACCTTTTGAAAGTTCTTGCCTAATACCGTCAAAATTGGCCTTTCTCCAATTTAGAACTTCAACTTTCAGATCTGGTCTATCCTTTTCCATCACTATTTTAAAATGAATAGAATTATGGTCACTGGCCCCAAAGTGCTCGCCCACTGACACCCCAGTCATCTGCCCTGCCTTATATCCCAAGAGGAGGTCAAGTTTTGCACCTTCTCTAGTACGTACATCCACATACTGAATCAGAAAATTGTCTTGTACACACTTAAGAAATTCCTCTCCATCTAAACCTTTAACACTATGGCAGTCCCAGTCGATGTTTGGAAAGTTAAAATCCCCTACCAATTATTCTTACAGATAGCTGAGATCCCCTTACAAGTTTGTTTCTCAATTTCCCTCTGACTATTGGAGGGTCTATAATACAATCCCAATAAGGTGATCATCCCTTTCTTATTTCAGTTCCACCCAAATAACTTCCCTCGATGTATTTCCAGGAATATCCTCCCTCAGCACAGCTGTAATGCTATCCCTTATCAAAAACTCCACTCCCCCTCCTCTCTTGC